>NW_027480722.1:0-346917 GCF_051401765.1 Calliopsis andreniformis | reverse complement strand
GTATAACTATTACTATGATTATCACGGCTATTATGATTGTTGCTACGATAATTATGATTATAATTATGATTGTCATGATTGTTGTGACTATCATGACGATTACTATGATTATATTGGTTGATAGCATGGTTACTATGATCATCATACAGATTACTATAGCTATTATGATTATTATGGTTATTATGGCTATTATAATGGTTATTATGGTTGATTCCCAATCTATTACGGTTATTATCATTATTATTATTATGATTATTATGTTTCTTAGTATGATTATGACGAATATTATGATCATCACTGAGATTCTTACGGCGATTACGACTATTGCGATTATTATGGCTATAATAACGATTATTAGGTTTTTTTCCTGATTATTCTGTTTTTTATTACGATGTTATGATTATTACTGTCAGTATAACTATTACTATGATTATTACGTCTATTATGATTGTTCCTATGATTATTATGACTATTATTATGATTGTTATGATTGTTGTGGTTATTATGAGGGTTACTATGATTATAATGGTTGATGGCATAGAAATCATGATCATCATTCAGATTACTATAGCTATTATGATTAATACGGTTATCACGGCTATTATAATGGCTATCATGGTTGTTTCCAAGTTTATTATGGTTATTGTCATGTTTATTATCATTATTATTATGATTGTTATGTTTGTTGTGGGGTTTGTGACGATTACTATGATTATAATTGTTGATAGCATGGTAATTATGATCATCATTCAGATTACTATGGCTATTAAGATTACTATGGTTATTATGGCTATTATAATGGCTATTATGATCGTTTCCATGTCTATTAAGGTTATTATTATGATTATTATGATTATAATGTATCATAGTATGTTTGCGATGATTATTACGATCATTAAGATGATTATTCTGGTTATTATGGTTATTAAGATTATTATGGCTGTAATATCGTTTATTAGGTTATTTCCATGATTATTCTGTTTATTATTACGATGTTATGATTATTACAGTCAGTATAACTATTACTATAATTATTGCGTCTATTATGATTGTTGCTATGATTATTATGATTATTATTATGATTGTTAAGATTGTTGTGGTTATTATGACGATTACTATGATTATAATGGTTGATAGTATGGTAGTTATGATCATCAGTCAGATTAATATAGCTATAATGGTTATTATGGTTATTATGGCTATTATAATGGTTATTATGGTTGTTTCCAAGTCTATTATGGTTATTATCATGATTATTATGATTATTATGTTTCCTAGTATGATTGTGAGAATTATTATGATCATTACTACGATTATTCTGGTTATAATGGTTATTAAGATTATTATGTCTGTAATAACGATTATTAGGTTATTTCCATGATTATTCTGTATATTATAACGATGTTATGATTATTACAGCCAGTATAACTATTACTATGATTATTACGTCTATTATGACTGTTGCTATGATTATTATGATTATTATTATGATTGTTGTGGTTATTATGACGATTACTATGATTATAATGGTTGATGGCATAGAAATCATGATCATCATTCAGATTACTATAGCTATTATGATTAATACGGTTATCATGGCTATTATAATGGTTATTATGGTTGTTTCCAAGTTTACTATGGTTATTGTCATGTTTATTATCATTATTATTATGATTGTTATGTTTGTTGTGGGGTTTATGATGATTACTATGATTATAATTGTTGATAGCATGGTAATTATGATCATCATTCAGATTACTATAACTATTATGATTATTATGGTTGTTATGGCTAATATAATGGTTATTATGGCTGTTTCCAAGTCTATTATGGTTATTATCATGATTATTATGATTATTATGTTTCTTAGCATGATTATGACGAATACTATGATCATCAATGACATTCTTATGGTGATTACGACTATTACGATTATTATGGCAATAATAACGATTATTAGGTAATTTCTATGATCATTCTGTTTATTATTACGATGCTATGACTATTACGGTTAGTATAACTTTTACTATAATTATTGCGTCTATTATGATTGTTGCTATGATTATTATGATTATTATTATGATTGTTAAGATTGTTGTGGTTATTATGACGATTACTATGATTATAATGGTTGATAGTATGGTAGTTATGATCATCAGTCAGATTAATATAGCTATAATGGTTATTATGGTTATTATGGCTATTATAATGGTTA
Organism: Calliopsis andreniformis; assembly: GCF_051401765.1. NCBI lineage: Eukaryota > Metazoa > Arthropoda > Insecta > Hymenoptera > Andrenidae > Calliopsis > Calliopsis andreniformis. The sequence continues at coordinate 344,702 of NW_027480722.1, read as the reverse complement.
TTAGGGTTGTGTCCAAGTCTATTATGGTTATTATCATGATTATTATGATTATTATGTTTCCTAGTATGATTGTGAGAATTATTATGATCATTATTACGATTATTCTGGTTATAATGGCTATTAAGATTATTATGGTTGTAATAACGAGTATTAGGTTATTTCCATGATTATTCTGTATATTATAACGATGTTATGATTATTACAGTTAGTATAACGATTACTATGATTATTACAGCTATTATGATTGTTGCTATGATTGTTATGATTGTTGTGTTTATTATGACGATTACTATGATTATAATGGTTGATAGCATGGTTATTATGATCATCATTCAGATTACTATAACTATTATGATTATTACGGTTGTTATGGCTATTATAATGGTTATTGTGGCTGTTTCCAAGTCTATTATGGTTATTATCATGATTATTATGATTATTATGTTTCTGAGCATGATTATGACGAATACTATGATCATCAATGACATTCTTATGGTGATTACGACTATTACGATTATTATGGCTATAATAACCATTATTAGGTTTTTTTCCTGATCATTCTGTTTATTATTACGATGTTATGACTATTACGGTTAGTATAACTATTACTATGATTATTACGGCTATTATGATTGTTGCTATGGTAATTATGATTATTATTATGATTTTTATGACTGTTGTGGTTATTATGACGATTACTATGATTATAATGGTTGATAGTATGGTAGTTATGATCATCAGTCAGATTAATATAGCTATAATGGTTATTATGGTTATTATGGCTATTATAATGGTTATTAGGGTTGTTTCCAAGTCTATTATGGTTATTATCATGATTATTATGATTATTATGTTTCCTAGTATGATTGTGAGGATTATTATGATCATTATTATGATAATTCTGGTTATTATGGTTGTTTAGATTATTATGTCTGTAATAACGATTATTAGGTTATTTCCTTGATTATTCTGTTTATTATTACGATGTTATGATTATTACAGTTAGTATAACTATTACTATGACTATTACGGCTATTATGATTGTGCTATGATTATTATGATTATTATTATGATTGTTATGATTGTTGTGGTTATTATGAGGGTTACTATGATTATAATGGTTGATGGCATAGAAATCATGATCATCATTCAGATTACTATAGCTATTATGATTAATAGGGTTATCATGGCTATTATAATGGCTATTATGGTTGTTTCCAAGTTTATTATGGTTATTGTCATGTTTATTATCATTATTATTGTGATTGTTATGTTTGTTGTGGGGTTTATGACGATTACTATGATTATAATGGTTGATAGTATGGTAGTTATGATCATCAGTCAGATTAATATAGCTATAATGGTTATTATGGTTATTATGGCTATTATAATGGTTATTAGGGTTGTTTCCAAGTCTATTATGGTTATTATCATGATTATTATGATTATTATGTTTCCTAGTATGATTGTGAGAATTATTATGATCATTGCTACGATTATTCTGGTTATAATGGCTATTAAGATTATTATGGTTGTAATAACGAGTATTAGGTTATTTCCATGATTATTCTGTATATTATAACGATGTTATGTTTATTACAGTTAGTATAACGATTACTATGATTATTACGGCTATTATGATTGTTGCTATGATTGTTATGATTGTTGTGGGTATTATGACGATTACTATGATTATAATGGTTGATAGCATGGTTATTATGGTCATCATTCGGATTACTATGGCTATTAAGAATATTATGGTTATTATGTCTATTATATTGGTTATTATGATCGTTTCCAAGTCTATTATGTTTATTATAATGATTATTATGATTATAATGTTGCTTAGTATTACTGTGAGGGTTATTATGATCATTACTATTATTATTCTGGTTATTATGGTTATTAAGATTATTATGGCTGTAATAACGATTATTAGGTTATTTGCATGATTATTCTGTATATTATAACGATGTTATGATTTTTACAGTCTGTGTAACGATTACTATGATTATCACGGCTATTATGATTGTTGCTATCATAATTATGATTATAATTATGATTGTCATGATTGTTGTGGTTATCATGACGATTACTGTGATTATATTGGTTGATAGCATGGTAATCATGATCATCATTCAGATTACTATAGCTGTGATGATTATTATGTTTATTATGTCTATTATATTCGTTATTATGATTGTTTCCAAATCTATTATGGTTATTATTATGATTATCATGATTATAAAGTTCCTTAGCATGATTGTGAGGGTTATTATGATCATTATTATTATTATTCTGGTTATTATGGCTATTAAGATTATTATGGCTGTAATAACGATTATTAGGTTATTTCCATGATTATTCTGTATATTATAACGATGTTATGATTATTACAGTTAGTATAACTATTACTATGATTATCACGGCTATTATGATTGTTGCTACGATAATTATGATTATAATTATGATTGTCATGATTGTTGTGACTATCATGACGATTACTATGATTATATTGGTTGATAGCATGGTTACTATGATCATCATACAGATTACTATAGCTATTATGATTATTATGGTTATTATGGCTATTATAATGGTTATTATGGTTGATTCCCAATCTATTACGGTTATTATCATTATTATCATTATGATTATTATGTTTCTTAGTATGATTATGACGAATATTATGATCATCACTGAGATTCTTACGGCGATTACGACTATTGCGATTATTATGGCTATAATAACGATTATTAGGTTTTTTTCCTGATTATTCTGTTTTTTATTACGATGTTATGATTATTACTGTCAGTATAACTATTACTATGATTATTACGTCTATTATGATTGTTCCTATGATTATTATGACTATTATTATGATTGTTATGATTGTTGTGGTTATTATGAGGGTTACTATGATTATAATGGTTGATGGCATAGAAATCATGATCATCATTCAGATTACTATAGCTATTATGATTAATACGGTTATCATGGCTATTATAATGGCTATTATGGTTGTTTCCAAGTTTATTATGGTTATTGTCATGTTTATTATCATTATTATTATGATTGTTATGTTTGTTGTGGGGTTTGTGACGATTACTATGATTATAATTGTTGATAGCATGGTAATTATGATCATCATTCAGATTACTATGGCTATTAAGATTACTATGGTTATTATGGCTATTATAATGGCTATTATGATCGTTTCCATGTCTATTAAGGTTATTATTATGATTATTATGATTATAATGTATCATAGTATGTTTGCGATGATTATTACGATTATTAAGATGATTATTCTGGTTATTATGGTTATTAAGATTATTATGGCTGTAATATCGTTTATTAGGTTATTTCCATGATTATTCTGTTTATTATTACGATGTTATGATTATTACAGTCAGTATAACTATTACTATAATTATTGCGTCTATTATGATTGTTGCTATGATTATTATGATTATTATTATGATTGTTAAGATTGTTGTGGTTATTATGACGATTACTATGATTATAATGGTTGATAGTATGGTAGTTATGATCATCAGTCAGATTAATATAGCTATAATGGTTATTATGGTTATTATGGCTATTATAATGGTTATTATGGTTGTTTCCAAGTCTATTATGGTTATTATCATGATTATTATGATTATTATGTTTCCTAGTATGATTGTGAGAATTATTATGATCATTACTACGATTATTCTGGTTATAATGGTTATTAAGATTATTATGTCTGTAATAACGATTATTAGGTTATTTCCATGATTATTCTGTATATTATAACGATGTTATGATTATTACAGCCAGTATAACTATTACTATGATTATTACGTCTATTATGACTGTTGCTATGATTATTATGATTATTATTATGATTGTTGTGGTTATTATGACGATTACTATGATTATAATGGTTGATGGCGTAGAAATCATGATCATCATTCAGATTACTATAGCTATTATGATTAATACGGTTATCATGGCTATTATAATGGTTATTATGGTTGTTTCCAAGTTTACTATGGTTATTGTCATGTTTATTATCATTATTATTATGATTGTTATGTTTGTTGTGGGGTTTATGATGATTACTATGATTATAATTGTTGATAGCATGGTAATTATGATCATCATTCAGATTACTATAACTATTATGATTATTATGGTTGTTATGGCTAATATAATGGTTATTATGGCTGTTTCCAAGTCTATTATGGTTATTATCATGATTATTATGATTATTATGTTTCTTAGCATGATTATGACGAATACTATGATCATCAATGACATTCTTATGGTGATTACGACTATTACGATTATTATGGCTATAATAACGATTATTAGGTAATTTCTATGATCATTCTGTTTATTATTACGATGCTATGACTATTACGGTTAGTATAACTTTTACTATAATTATTGCGTCTATTATGATTGTTGCTATGATTATTATGATTATTATTATGATTGTTAAGATTGTTGTGGTTATTATGACGATTACTATGATTATAATGGTTGATAGTATGGTAGTTATGATCATCAGTCAGATTAATATAGCTATAATGGTTATTATGGTTATTATGGCTATTATAATGGTTATTAGGGTTGTGTCCAAGTCTATTATGGTTATTATCATGATTATTATGATTATTATGTTTCCTAGTATGATTGTGAGAATTATTATGATCATTATTGCGATTATTCTGGTTATAATGGCTATTAAGATTATTATGGTTGTAATAACGAGTATTAGGTTATTTCCATGATTATTCTGTATATTATAACGATGTTATGATTATTACAGTTAGTATAACGATTACTATGATTATTACGGCTATTATGATTGTTGCTATGGTAATTATGATTATTATTATGATTTTTATGATTGTTGTGGTTATTATGACGATTACTATGATTATAATGGTTGATAGTATGGTAGTTATGATCATCAGTCAGATTAATATAGCTATAATGGTTATTATGGTTATTATGGCTATTATAATGGTTATTAGGGTTGTTTCCAAGTCTATTATGGTTATTATCATGATTATTATGATTATTATGTTTCCTAGTATGATTGTGAGAATTATTATGATCATTATTACGATTATTCTGGTTATAATGGCCATTAAGATTATTATGGTTGTAATAACGAGTATTAGGTTATTTCCATGATTATTCTGTATATTATAACGATGTTACGATTATTACAGTTAGTATAACGATTGCTATGATTATTACGGCTATTATGATTGTTGCTATGATTGTTATGATTGTTGTGGGTATTATGACGATTACTATGATTATAATGGTTGATAGCATGGTTATTATGATCATCATTCAGATTACTATAACTATTATGATTATTACGGTTGTTATGGCTATTATAATGGTTATTGTGGCTGTTTCCAAGTCTATTATGGTTATTATCATGATTATTATGATTATTATGTTTCTGAGCATGATTATGACGAATACTATGATCATCAATGACATTCTTATGGTGATTACGACTATTACGATTATTATGGATATAATAACCATTATTAGGTTTTTTTCCTGATCATTCTGTTTATTATTACGATGTTATGACTATTACGGTTAGTATAACTATTACTATGATTATTACGGCTATTATGATTGTTGCTATGGTAATTATGATTATTATTATGATTTTTATGACTGTTGTGGTTATTATGACGATTACTATGATTATAATGGTTGATAGTATGGTAGTTATGATCATCAGTCAGATTAATATAGCTATAATGGTTATTATGGTTATTATGGCTATTATAATGGTTATTAGGGTTGTTTCCAAGTCTATTATGGTTATTATCATGATTATTATGATTATTATGTTTCCTAGTATGATTGTGAGAATTATTATGATCATTGCTACGATTATTCTGGTTATAATGGCTATTAAGATTATTATGGTTGTAATAACGAGTATTAGGTTATTTCCATGATTATTCTGTATATTATAACGATGTTATGTTTATTACAGTTAGTATACCGATTACTATGATTATTGCGGCTATTATGATTGTTGCTATGGTTGTTATGATTGTTGTGGGTATTATGACGATTACTATGATTATAATGGTTGATAGCATGGTTATTATGGTCATCATTCGGATTACTATGGCTATTAAGAATATTATGGTTATTATGTCTATTATATTGGTTATTATGATCGTTTCCAAGTCTATTATGTTTATTATAATGATTATTATGATTATAATGTTGCTTAGTATTACTGTGAGGGTTATTATGATCATTACTATTATTATTCTGGTTATTATGGTTATTAAGATTATTATGGCTGTAACAACGATTATTAGGTTATTTGCATGATTATTCTGTATATTATAACGATGTTATGATTTTTACAGTCAGTGTAACGATTACTATGATTATCACGGCTATTATGATTGTTGCTATCATAATTATGATTATAATTATGATTGTCATGATTGTTGTGGTTATCATGACGATTACTGTGATTATATTGGTTGATAGCATGGTAATCATGATCATCATTCAGATTACTATAGCTGTTATGATTATTATGTTTATTATGTCTATTATATTCGTTATTATGATTGTTTCCAAATCTATTATGGTTATTATTATGATTATCATGATTATAAAGTTCCTTAGCATGATTGTGAGGGTTATTATGATCATTATTATTATTATTCTGGTTATTATGGCTATTAAGATTAATATGGCTGTAATAACGATTATTAGGTTATTTCCATGATTATTCTGTATATTATAACGATGTTATGATTATTACAGTTAGTATAACTATTACTATGATTATCACGGCTATTATGATTGTTGCTACGATAATTATGATTATAATTATGATTGTCATGATTGTTGTGACTATCATGACGATTACTATGATTATATTGGTTGATAGCATGGTTACTATGATCATCATACAGATTACTATAGCTATTATGATTATTATGGTTATTATGGCTATTATAATGGTTATTATGGTTGATTCCCAATCTATTACGGTTATTATCATTATTATTATTATGATTATTATGTTTCTTAGTATGATTATGACGAATATTATGATCATCACTGAGATTCTTACGGCGATTACGACTATTGCGATTATTATGGCTATAATAACGATTATTAGGTTTTTTTCCTGATTATTCTGTTTTTTATTACGATGTTATGATTATTACTGTCAGTATAACTATTACTATGATTATTACGTCTATTATGATTGTTCCTATGATTATTATGACTATTATTATGATTGTTATGATTGTTGTGGTTATTATGAGGGTTACTATGATTATAATGGTTGATGGCATAGAAATCATGATCATCATTCAGATTACTATAGCTATTATGATTAATACGGTTATCATGGCTATTATAATGGCTATTATGGTTGTTTCCAAGTTTATTATGGTTATTGTCATGTTTATTATCATTATTATTATGATTGTTATGTTTGTTGTGGGGTTTGTGACGATTACTATGATTATAATTGTTGATAGCATGGTAATTATGATCATCATTCAGATTACTATGGCTATTAAGATTACTATGGTTATTATGGCTATTATAATGGCTATTATGATCGTTTCCATGTCTATTAAGGTTATTATTATGATTATTATGATTATAATGTATCATAGTATGTTTGCGATGATTATTACGATCATTAAGATGATTATTCTGGTTATTATGGTTATGAAGATTATTATGGCTGTAATATCGTTTATTAGGTTATTTCCATGATTATTCTGTTTATTATTACGATGTTATGATTATTACAGTCAGTATAACTATTACTATAATTATTGCGTCTATTATGATTGTTGCTATGATTATTATGATTATTATTATGATTGTTAAGATTGTTGTGGTTATTATGACGATTACTATGATTATAATGGTTGATAGTATGGTAGTTATGATCATCAGTCAGATTAATATAGCTATAATGGTTATTATGGTTATTATGGCTATTATAATGGTTATTAGGGTTGTTTCCAAGTCTATTATGGTTATTATCATGATTATTATGATTATTATGTTTCCTAGTATGATTGTGAGAATTATTATGATCATTGCTACGATTATTCTGGTTATAATGGCTATTAAGATTATTATGGTTGTAATAACGAGTATTAGGTTATTTCCATGATTATTCTGTATATTATAACGATGTTATGTTTATTACAGTTAGTATAACGATTACTATGATTATTACGGCTATTATGATTGTTGCTATGATTGTTATGATTGTTGTGGGTATTATGACGATTACTATGATTATAATGGTTGATAGCATGGTTATTATGGTCATCATTCGGATTACTATGGCTATTAAGAATATTATGGTTATTATGTCTATTATATTGGTTATTATGATCGTTTCCAAGTCTATTATGTTTATTATAATGATTATTATGATTATAATGTTGCTTAGTATTACTGTGAGGGTTATTATGATCATTACTATTATTATTCTGGTTATTATGGTTATTAAGATTATTATGGCTGTAATAACGATTATTAGGTTATTTGCATGATTATTCTGTATATTATAACGATGTTATGATTTTTACAGTCAGTGTAACGATTACTATGATTATCACGGCTATTATGATTGTTGCTATCATAATTATGATTATAATTATGATTGTCATGATTGTTGTGGTTATCATGACGATTACTGTGATTATATTTGTTGATAGCATGGTAATCATGATCATCATTCAGATTACTATAGCTGTTATGATTATTATGTTTATTATGTCTATTATATTCGTTATTATGATTGTTTCCAAATCTATTATGGTTATTATTATGATTATCATGATTATAAAGTTCCTTAGCATGATTGTGAGGGTTATTATGATCATTATTATTATTATTCTGGTTATTATGGCTATTAAGATTATTATGGCTGTAATAACGATTATTAGGTTATTTCCATGATTATTCTGTATATTATAACGATGTTATGATTATTACAGTTAGTATAACTATTACTATGATTATCACGGCTATTATGATTGTTGCTACGATAATTATGATTATAATTATGATTGTCATGATTGTTGTGACTATCATGACGATTACTATGATTATATTGGTTGATAGCATGGTTACTATGATCATCATACAGATTACTATAGCTATTATGATTATTATGGTTATTATGGCTATTATAATGGTTATTATGGTTGATTCCCAATCTATTACGGTTATTATCATTATTATTATTATGATTATTATGTTTCTTAGTATGATTATGACGAATATTATGATCATCACTGAGATTCTTACGGCGATTACGACTATTGCGATTATTATGGCTATAATAACGATTATTAGGTTTTTTTCCTGATTATTCTGTTTTTTATTACGATGTTATGATTATTACTGTCAGTATAACTATTACTATGATTATTACGTCTATTATGATTGTTCCTATGATTATTATGACTATTATTATGATTGTTATGATTGTTGTGGTTATTATGAGGGTTACTATGATTATAATGGTTGATGGCATAGAAATCATGATCATCATTCAGATTACTATAGCTATTATGATTAATACGGTTATCATGGCTATTATAATGGCTATTATGGTTGTTTCCAAGTTTATTATGGTTATTGTCATGTTTATTATCATTATTATTATGATTGTTATGTTTGTTGTGGGGTTTGTGACGATTACTATGATTATAATTGTTGATAGCATGGTAATTATGATCATCATTCAGATTACTATGGCTATTAAGATTACTATGGTTATTATGGCTATTATAATGGCTATTATGATCGTTTCCATGTCTATTAAGGTTATTATTATGATTATTATGATTATAATGTATCATAGTATGTTTGCGATGATTATTACGATCATTAAGATGATTATTCTGGTTATTATGGTTATTAAGATTATTATGGCTGTAATATCGTTTATTAGGTTATTTCCATGATTATTCTGTTTATTATTACGATGTTATGATTATTACAGTCAGTATAACTATTACTATAATTATTGCGTCTATTATGATTGTTGCTATGATTATTATGATTATTATTATGATTGTTAAGATTGTTGTGGTTATTATGACGATTACTATGATTATAATGGTTGATAGTATGGTAGTTATGATCATCAGTCAGATTAATATAGCTATAATGGTTATTATGGTTATTATGGCTATTATAATGGTTATTATGGTTGTTTCCAAGTCTATTATGGTTATTATCATGATTATTATGATTATTATGTTTCCTAGTATGATTGTGAGAATTATTATGATCATTACTACGATTATTCTGGTTATAATGGTTATTAAGATTATTATGTCTGTAATAACGATTATTAGGTTATTTCCATGATTATTCTGTATATTATAACGATGTTATGATTATTACAGCCAGTATAACTATTACTATGATTATTACGTCTATTATGACTGTTGCTATGATTATTATGATTATTATTATGATTGTTGTGGTTATTATGACGATTACTATGATTATAATGGTTGATGGCATAGAAATCATGATCATCATTCAGATTACTATAGCTATTATGATTAATACGGTTATCATGGCTATTATAATGGTTATTATGGTTGTTTCCAAGTTTACTATGGTTATTGTGATGTTTATTATCATTATTATTATGATTGTTATGTTTGTTGTGGGGTTTATGATGATTACTATGATTATAATTGTTGATAGCATGGTAATTATGATCATCATTCAGATTACTATAACTATTATGATTATTATGGTTGTTATGGCTAATATAATGGTTATTATGGCTGTTTCCAAGTCTATTATGGTTATTATCATGATTATTATGATTATTATGTTTCTTAGCATGATTATGACGAATACTATGATCATCAATGACATTCTTATGGTGATTACGACTATTACGATTATTATGGCAATAATAACGATTATTAGGTAATTTCTATGATCATTCTGTTTATTATTACGATGCTATGACTATTACGGTTAGTATAACTTTTACTATAATTATTGCGTCTATTATGATTGTTGCTATGATTATTATGATTATTATTATGATTGTTAAGATTGTTGTGGTTATTATGACGATTACTATGATTATAATGGTTGATAGCATGGTTATTATGATCATCATTCAGATTACTATAACTATTATGATTATTACGGTTGTTATGGCTATTATAATGGTTATTGTGGCTGTTTCCAAGTCTATTATGGTTATTATCATGATTATTATGATTATTATGTTTCTGAGCATGATTATGACGAATACTATGATCATCAATGACATTCTTATGGTGATTACGACTATTACGATTATTATGGCTATAATAACCATTATTAGGTTTTTTTCCTGATCATTCTGTTTATTATTACGATGTTATGACTATTACGGTTAGTATAACTATTACTATGATTATTACGGCTATTATGATTGTTGCTATGGTAATTATGATTATTATTATGATTTTTATGACTGTTGTGGTTATTATGACGATTACTATGATTATAATGGTTGATAGTATGGTAGTTATGATCATCAGTCAGATTAATATAGCTATAATGGTTATTATGGTTATTATGGCTATTATAATGGTTATTAGGGTTGTTTCCAAGTCTATTATGGTTATTATCATGATTATTATGATTATTATGTTTCCTAGTATGATTGTGAGGATTATTATGATCATTATTATGATAATTCTGGTTATTATGGTTGTTTAGATTATTATGTCTGTAATAACGATTATTAGGTTATTTCCTTGATTATTCTGTTTATTATTACGATGTTATGATTATTACAGTTAGTATAACTATTACTATGACTATTACGGCTATTATGATTGTGCTATGATTATTATGATTATTATTATGATTGTTATGATTGTTGTGGTTATTATGAGGGTTACTATGATTATAATGGTTGATGGCATAGAAATCATGATCATCATTCAGATTACTATAGCTATTATGATTAATACGGTTATCATGGCTATTATAATGGCTATTATGGTTGTTTCCAAGTTTATTATGGTTATTGTCATGTTTATTATCATTATTATTGTGATTGTTATGTTTGTTGTGGGGTTTATGACGATTACTATGATTATAATGGTTGATAGTATGGTAGTTATGATCATCAGTCAGATTAATATAGCTATAATGGTTATTATGGTTATTATGGCTATTATAATGGTTATTAGGGTTGTTTCCAAGTCTATTATGGTTATTATCATGATTATTATGATTATTATGTTTCCTAGTATGATTGTGAGAATTATTATGATCATTGCTACGATTATTCTGGTTATAATGGCTATTAAGATTATTATGGTTGTAATAACGAGTATTAGGTTATTTCCATGATTATTCTGTATATTATAACGATGTTATGTTTATTACAGTTAGTATAACGATTACTATGATTATTACGGCTATTATGATTGTTGCTATGATTGTTATGATTGTTGTGGGTATTATGACGATTACTATGATTATAATGGTTGATAGCATGGTTATTATGGTCATCATTCGGATTACTATGGCTATTAAGAATATTATGGTTATTATGTCTATTATATTGGTTATTATGATCGTTTCCAAGTCTATTATGTTTATTATAATGATTATTATGATTATAATGTTGCTTAGTATTACTGTGAGGGTTATTATGATCATTACTATTATTATTCTGGTTATTATGGTTATTAAGATTATTATGGCTGTAATAACGATTATTAGGTTATTTGCATGATTATTCTGTATATTATAACGATGTTATGATTTTTACAGTCTGTGTAACGATTACTATGATTATCACGGCTATTATGATTGTTGCTATCATAATTATGATTATAATTATGATTGTCATGATTGTTGTGGTTATCATGACGATTACTGTGATTATATTGGTTGATAGCATGGTAATCATGATCATCATTCAGATTACTATAGCTGTGATGATTATTATGTTTATTATGTCTATTATATTCGTTATTATGATTGTTTCCAAATCTATTATGGTTATTATTATGATTATCATGATTATAAAGTTCCTTAGCATGATTGTGAGGGTTATTATGATCATTATTATTATTATTCTGGTTATTATGGCTATTAAGATTATTATGGCTGTAATAACGATTATTAGGTTATTTCCATGATTATTCTGTATATTATAACGATGTTATGATTATTACAGTCAGTATAACTATTACTATAATTATTGCGTCTATTATGATTGTTGCTATGATTATTATGATTATTATTATGATTGTTAAGATTGTTGTGGTTATTATGACGATTACTATGATTATAATGGTTGATAGTATGGTAGTTATGATCATCAGTCAGATTAATATAGCTATAATGGTTATTATGGTTATTATGGCTATTATAATGGTTATTATGGTTGTTTCCAAGTCTATTATGGTTATTATCATGATTATTATGATTATTATGTTTCCTAGTATGATTGTGAGAATTATTATGATCATTACTACGATTATTCTGGTTATAATGGTTATTAAGATTATTATGTCTGTAATAACGATTATTAGGTTATTTCCATGATTATTCTGTATATTATAACGATGTTATGATTATTACAGCCAGTATAACTATTACTATGATTATTACGTCTATTATGACTGTTGCTATGATTATTATGATTATTATTATGATTGTTGTGGTTATTATGACGATTACTATGATTATAATGGTTGATGGCATAGAAATCATGATCATCATTCAGATTACTATAGCTATTATGATTAATACGGTTATCATGGCTATTATAATGGTTATTATGGTTGTTTCCAAGTTTACTATGGTTATTGTCATGTTTATTATCATTATTATTATGATTGTTATGTTTGTTGTGGGGTTTATGACGATTACTATGATTATAATTGTTGATAGCATGGTAATTATGATCATCATTCAGATTACTATAACTATTATGATTATTATGGTGGTTATGGCTAATATAATGGTTATTATGGTTGTTTCCATGTCTATTATGGTTATTATCATGATTATTATGATTATTATGTTTCTTAGTACGATTATGACGAGTATTATGATAATCACTGAGTTTCTTATGGCGATTACGACTATTACGATTATTATTGCTATAATAACGGTTATTAGGTTATTTCCATCATTAATCTGTTTATTATTACAATGTTATGATTATTACAGTTAGTATAACTATTACTCTGATTATTACGGCTATTATGATTGTTGCTATGGTAATTATGATTATTATTATGATTTTTATGAATGTTGTGATTATTATGACGATTACTATGATTATAATGGTTGATAGTATGGTAGTTATGATCACCAGTCAGATTAATATAGCTATAATGGTTATTATGGTTATTATGGCTATTATAATGGTTATTAGGGTTGTTTCCTAGTCTATTATGGTTATTATCATGATTATTATGATTATTATGTTTCCTAGTATGATTGTGAGAATTATTATGATCATTATTACGATTATTCTGGTTATAATGGCTATTAAGATTATTTTGGTTGTAATAACGAGTATTAGGTTATTTCCATGATTATTCTGTATATTATAACGATGTTATGATTATTACAGTTAGTATAACGATTACTATGATTATTACGGCTATTATGATTGTTGCTATGATTGTTATGACTGTTGTGGGTATTATGACGATTACTATGATTATAATGGTTGATAGCATGGTTATTATGATCATCATTCAGATTGCTATAACTATTATGATTATTACGGTTGTTATGGCTATTATAATGGTTATTGTGGCTGTTTCCAAGTCTATTATGGTTATTATCATGATTATTATGATTATTATGTTTCTGAGCATGATTATGACGAATACTATAATCATCAATGACATTCTTATGGTGATTACGACTATTACGATTATTATGGCTATAATAACCATTATTAGGTTTTTTTCCTGATCATTCTGTTTATTATTACGATGTTATGACTATTACGGTTAGTATAACTATTACTATGATTATTACGGCTATTATGATTGTTGCTATGGTAATTATGATTATTATAATGATTTTTATGACAGTTGTGGTTATTATGACGATTACTATGATTATAATGGTTGATAGTATGGTAGTTATGATCATCAGTCAGATTAATATAGCTATAATGGTTATTATGGTTATTATGGCTGTTATAATGGTTATTAGGGTTGTTTCCAAGTCTATTATGGTTATTATCATGATTATTATGATTATTATGTTTCCTAGTATGATTGTGAGAATTATTATGATCATTATTACGATTATTCTGGTTATAATGGCTATTAAGATTATTTTGGTTGTAATAACGAGTATTAGGTTATTTCCATGATTATTCTGTATATTATAACGATGTTATGATTATTACAGTTAGTATAACGATTACTATGATTATTACGGCTATTATGATTGTTGCTATGATTGTTATGATTGTTGTGGGTATTATGACGATTACTATGATTATAATGGTTGATAGCATGGTTATTATGATCATCATTCAGATTGCTATAACTATTATGATTATTACGGTTGTTATGGCTATTATAAAGGTTATTGTGGCTGTTTCCAAGTCTATTATGGTTATTATCATGATTATTATGATTATTATGTTTCTGAGCATGATTATGACGAATACTATAATCATCAATGGCATTCTTATGGTGATTACGACTATTACGATTATTATGGCTATAATAACCATTATTAGGTTTTTTTCCTGATCATTCTGTTTATTATTACGATGTTATGACTATTACGGTTAGTATAACTATTACTATGATTATTACGGCTATTATGATTGTTGCTATGGTAATTATGATTATTATAATGATTTTTATGACAGTTGTGGTTATTATGACGATTACTATGATTATAATGGTTGATAGTATGGTAGTTATGATCATCAGTCAGATTAATATAGCTATAATGGTTATTATGGTTATTATGGCTGTTATAATGGTTATTAGGGTTGTTTCCAAGTCTATTATGGTTATCATCATGATTATTATGATTATTATGTTTCTTAGTATGATTGTGAGGATTATTATGATCATCACTGAGATTCTTATGGTTATTATGGTTATTAAGATTATTATGGCTGTAATATCGTTTATTAGGTTATTTCCATGATTATTCTGTTTATTATTACGATGTTATGATTATTACAGTCAGTATAACTATTACTATAATTATTGCGTCTGTTATGATTGTTGCTATGATTATTATGATTATTATTATGATTGTTAAGATTGTTGTGGTTATTATGACGATTACTATGATTATAATGGTTGATAGTATGGTAGGTATGATCATCAGTCAGATTAATATAGCTATAATGGTTATTATGGTTATTATGGCTATTATAATGGTTATTAGGGTTGTTTCCAAGTCTATTATGGTTATTATCATGATTATTATGATTATTATGTTTCCTAGTATGATTGTGAGAATTATTATGATCATTACTACGATTATTCTGGTTATTATGGTTATTAAGATTATTATGGCTGTAATAACGATTATTAGGTTATTTGCATGATTATTCTGTATATTATAACGATGTTATGATTATTACGGTCAGTGTAACGATTACTATGATTATCACGGCTATTATGATTGTTGCTATGATAATTATGATTATAATTATGATTGTCATGATTGTTGTGGTTATCATGACGATTACTATGATTATATTGGTTGATAGCATGGTTACTATGATCATCATACAGATTACTACAGCTATTATGATTATTATGGTTATTATGGCTATTATAATGGTTGTTATGGTTGTTTCCATGTCTATTATGGTTATTATCATGATTATTATGATTATTATGTTTCTTAGTACGATTATGACGAATATTAAGATAATCACTGAGATTCTTATGGCGATTACGACTATTACGATTATTATGGCTGTAATAACGATTATTAGGTTATTTCCATGATTATTCTGTTTATTATTACGATATTATGATTATTACAGTTAGTATAGCAATTACTATGACTATTACGGCTATTCTGACTGTTGCTATGATTATTATGATTATTCTTATGATTGTTATGATTGTTGTGGTTATTATGACGATTACTATGATTATAATGGTTGATAGCATGGTAATCATGATCATCATTCAGATTACTATAGCTATTATGATGAATATCATTATCAGGGCTATTATAATGGCTATTATGGTTGTTTCCACGTTTATTATGGTTATTGTCATGTTTATTATCATTATTATTATGATTGTTATGTTTGTTGTGGGTATTCTGACGATTACTATGATTATAATTATTGATAGCATAGAAATTATGATCATCAGTCAGATTAATATAGCTATTATGGTTATTATGGTTATTATGGCTATTATAATGGTTATTAGGGTTGTTTCCACGTCTATTATGTTTATTATCATGATTACTATGATTATTGTGTTTCTTAGTATGATTGTGAGAATTATTATGATCATTACTACGATTATTCTGGTTATAATGGTTATTAAGATTATTATGTTTGTAATAACGATTATTAGGTTATTTCCATGATTATTCTGTATATTATAACGATGTTATGATTATTACATTTAGTATAACGATTACTATGATTATTACGGCTATTATGATTGTTGCTATGATTGTTATGATTGTTGTGGGTATTATGACGATTACTATGATTATAATGGTTGATAGCATGGTTATTATGGTCATCATTCGGATTACTATGGCTATTAAGATTATTTTGGTTATTATGTCTATTATATTGGTTATTATGATCGTTTCCAAGTCTATTATGTTTATTATAATGATTATTATGATTATAATGTTGCTTAGTATTACTGTGAGGGTTATTATGATCATTACTATTATTATTCTGGTTATTATGGTTATTAAGATTATTATGGCTGTAATAACGATTATTAGGTTATTTCCATGATTATTCTGTATATTATAACGATGTTATGGTTATTACAGTCAGTGTAACGATTACTATGATTATCACGGCTATTATGATTGTTGCTATGATAATTATGATTATAATTATGACTGTCATGATTGTTGTGGTTATCATGACGATTACTATGATTATATTGGTTGATAGCATGGTTATTATGATCATCATTCAGATTGCTATAACTATTATGATTATTATGGTTATTATGGCTATTATAATGGTTGTTATGGTTGTTTCCATGTCTATTATGGTTATTATCATGATTATTATGATTATTATGTTTCTTAGTACGATTATGACGAATATTAAGATAATCACTGAGATTCTTATGGCGATTACGACTATTACGATTATTATGGCTGTAATAACGATTATTAGGTTATTTGCATGATTATTCTGTATATTATAACGATGTTATGATTATTACAGTCAGTGTAACGATTACTATGATTATCACGGCAGTTATGATTGTTGCTACCATAATTATGATTATAATTATGATTGTCATGATTGTTGTGACTATCATGACGATTACTATGATTATATTGGTTGATAGTATGGTTACTATGATCATCGTACAGATTACTATAGCTATTATGATTATTATGGTTATTATGGCTATGATAATGTTTGTTATGGTTGTTTACATGTCTACTATTGTTATTATCATGATTATTATGATTACTATGTTTCTTAGTACGATTATGACGAATATTATGATCATCACTGAGATTCTTACGGCGATTACGACTATTGCGATTATTATGGCTATAGTAACGATTATTAGGTTTTTTTCCTGATTGTTCTGTTTTTTATTACGATGTTATGATTATTACTGTCAGTATAACTATTACTATGATTATTACGTCTATTATGATTGTTCCTACGATTATTATGACTATTATTATGATTGTTATGATTGTTGTGGTTATCATAATTATTACTATGATTATAATGGATAATAGCATCGTTAGTATGGTCATCATTCGGATTACTATGGCTATTAAGATTACTATGGTTATTATGGCTATTATAATGGTTATTATGATCGTTTCCATGTCTATTAAGGTTATTATTATGATTATTATGATTATAATGTATCATAGTATGTTTGCGATGATTATTACGATCATTTCGATGATTATTCTGGTTATTATGGTTATTAAGATTATTATGGCTGTAATATCGTTTATTAGGTTATTTCCATGATTATTCTGTTTATTATTACGATGTTATGACTATTACGGTTAGTATAACTATTACTATGATTATTACGGCTATTATGATTGTTGCTATGGTAATTATGATTATTATAATGATTTTTATGACAGTTGTGGTTATTATGACGATTACTATGATTATAATGGTTGATAGTATGGTAGTTATGATCATCAGTCAGATTAATATAGCTATAATGGTTATTATGGTTATTATGGCTGTTATAATGGTTATTAGGGTTGTTTCCAAGTCTATTATGGTTATCATCATGATTATTATGATTATTATGTTTCTTAGTATGATTGAGAGGATTATTATGATCATCACTGAGATTCTTATGGTTATTATGGTTATTAAGATTATTATAGCTGTAATATCGTTTATTAGGTTATTTCCATGATTATTCTGTTTATTATTACGATGTTATGATTATTACAGTCAGTATAACTATTACTATAATTATTGCGTCTATTATGATTGTTGCTATGATTATTATGATTATTATTATGATTGTTAAGATTGTTGTGGTTATTATGACGATTACTATGATTATAATGGTTGATAGCATGGTTATTATGGTCATCATTCGGATTACTATGGCTATTAAGATTATTATGGTTATTATGTCTATTATATTGGTTATTATGACCGTTTCCAAGTCTATTATGTTTATTATAATGATTATTATGATTATAATGTTGCTTAGTAAAACTGTGAGGGTTATTATGATCATTACTATTATTATTCTGGTTATTATGGTTATTAAGATTATTATGGCTGTAATAACGATTATTAGGTTATTTGCATGATTATTCTGTATATTATAACGATGTTATGATTATTACGGTCAGTGTAACGATTACTATGATTATCACGGCTATTATGATTGTTGCTATGATAATTATGATTATAATTATGATTGTCATGATTGTTGTGGTTATCATGACGATTACTATGATTATATTGGTTGATAGCATGGTTACTATGATCATCATACAGATTATTACAGCTATTATGATTATTATGGTTATTATGGCTATTATAATGGTTGTTATGGTTGTTTCCATGTCTATTATGGTTATTATCATGATTATTTTGATTATTATGTTTCTTAGTACGATTATGACGAATATTAAGATAATCACTGAGATACTTATGGCGATTACGACTATTACGATTATTATGGCTGTAATAACGATTATTAGGTTATTTCCATGATTATTCTGTTTATTATTACGATATTATGATTATTACAGTTAGTATAGCAATTACTATGACTATTACGGCTATTCTGACTGTTGCTATGATTATTATGATTATTCTTATGATTGTTATGATTGTTGTGGTTATTATGACGATTACTATGATTATAATGGTTGATAGCATGGTAATCATGATCATCATTCAGATTACTATAGCTATTATGATGAATATCATTATCAGGGCTATTATAATGGCTATTATGGTTGTTTCCACGTTTATTATGGTTATTGTCATGTTTATTATCATTATTATTATGATTGTTATGTTTGTTGTGGGTATTCTGACGATTACTATGATTATAATTATTGATAGCATAGAAATTATGATCATCAGTCAGATTAATATAGCTATTATGGTTATTATGGTTATTATGGCTATTATAATGGTTATTAGGGTTGTTTCCACGTCTATTATGTTTATTATCATGATTACTATGATTATTATGTTTCTTAGTATGATTGTGAGAATTATTAAGATCATTACTACGATTATTCTGGTTATAATGGTTATTAAGATTATTATGTCTGTAATAACGATTATTAGGTTATTTCCATGATTATTCTGTATATTATAACGATGTTATGATTATTACATTTAGTATAACGATTACTATGATTATTACGGCTATTATGATTGTTGCTATGATTGTTATGATTGTTGTGGGTATTATGACGATTACTATGATTATAATGGTTGATAGCATGGTTATTATGGTCATCATTCGGATTACTATGGCTATTAAGATTATTATGGTTATTATGTCTATTATATTGGTTATTATGATCGTTTCCAAGTCTATTATGTTTATTATAATGATTATTATGATTATAATGTTGCTTAGTAAAACTGTGAGGGTTATTATGATCATTACTATTATTATTCTGGTTATTATGGTTATTAAGATTATTATGGCTGTAATAACGATTATTAGGTTATTTCCATGATTATTCTGTATATTATAACGATGTTATGATTATTACAGTCAGTGTAACGATTACTATGATTATCACGGCTATTATGATTGTTGCTATGATAATTATGATTATAATTATGATTGTCATGATTGTTGTGGTTATCATGACGATTACTATGATTATATTGGTTGATAGCATGGTTACTATGATCATCATACAGATTACTATAGCTATTATGGTTATTATGGTTATTATGGCTGTTATTATGGTTATTAGAGTTGTTTCCAAGTCTATTATGGTTATTATCATGATTATTATGATTATGATGTTTTTTAGTATGATTGTGAGGATTATTATGACCATTATTATAGTTATTCTGCTTATTATGGTTATTAAGAATTATATGGCTGTAATAACGATTATTAGGCTATTTGCATGGTTATTCTGTTTATCATTACGATGTTATGATAATTACAGTCAGTATAACCATTACCATGATTATTACGTCTATTATGATTGTTCCTATGATTACTATGACTATTATTATGATTGTTATGATTGTTGTGGTTATTATGACGATTACCATGATTATAATTGTTGATAGCATGGTAATTATGGTCATCAGTCAGATTACTATAGTTATTATGGTTATTATGGTTATTATGGCTATTATAATGGTTATTAGGGCTGTTTCCAAGTCTATTATGGTTATTATCATGATTATTATGATTATTATGTTTCTTAGTATGATTGTGAGGATTATTATGATCATTATTATGATAATTCTGGTTATTATGGTTGTTTAGATTATTATGTCTGTAATAACGATTATTAGGTTATTTCCTTGATTATTCTGTTTATTATTACGATATTATGATTATTACAGTTAGTATAACTACTACTATGACTATTACGGCTATTATGATTGTGCTATGATTATTATGATTATTATTATGATTGTTATGATTGTTGTGGTTATTATGAGGGTTACTATGATTATAATGGTTGATGGCATAGAAATCATGATCATCATTCAGATTACTATAGCTATTATGATTAATACGGTTATCATGGCTATTATAATGGTTATTATGGCTGTTTCCAAGTTTATTATGGTTATTGTCATGTTTATTATCATTATTATTATGATTGTTATGTTTGTTGTGGGGTTTATGACGATTACTATGATTATAATTGTTGATAGCATGGTAATTATGATCATCATTCAGATTACTATAACTATTATGATTATTATGGTTGTTATGGCTAATATAATGGTTATTATGGCTGTTTCCAAGTCTATTATGGTTATTATCATGATTATTATGATTATTATGTTTCTTAGCAGGATTATGACGAATACTATGATCATGAATGACATTCTTATGGTGATTACGACTATTACGATTATTATGGCTGTAATAACGATTATTAGGTTATTTGCATGATTATTCTGTATATTATAACGATGTTATGATTATTACAGTCAGTGTAACGATTACTATGATTATCACGGCAATTATGATTGTTGCTATCATAATTATGATTATAATTATGATTGTCATGATTGTTGTGGTTATCATGACGATTACTATGATTGTATTGTTCGATAGCATGGTAATCATGATCATCATTCAGATTACTATAGCTGTTATGATTATTATGTTTATTATGTCTATTATATTCGTTATTATGATTGTTTCCAAATCTATTATGGTTATTATTATGATTATCATGATTATAAAGTTCCTTAGCATGATTGTGAAGGTTATTATGATCATTATTATTATTATTCTGGTTATTATGGCTATTAAGATTATTATGGCTGTAATAACGATTATTAGGTTATTTCCATGATTATTCTGTATATTATAACGATGTTATGATTATTACAGTTAGTATAACGATTACTATGATTATCACGGCTATTATGATTGTTGCTATGATAATTATGATTATAATTATGATTGTCATGATTGTTGTGACTATCATGACGATTACTATGATTATATTGGTTGATAGCATGGTTACTATGATCATCGTACAGATTACTATAGCTATTATGATTATTATGGTTATTATGGCTATGATAATGTTTGTTATGGTTGTTTACATGTCTACTATTGTTATTATCATGATTATTATGATTACTATGTTTCTTAGTACGATTATGACGAATATTATGATCATCACTGAGATTCTTACGGCGATTACGACTATTGCGATTATTATGGCTATAGTAACGATTATTAGGTTTTTTTCCTGATTGTTCTGTTTTTTATTACGATGTTATGATTATTACTGTCAGTATAACTATTACTATGATTATTACGTCTATTATGATTGTTCCTACGATTATTATGACTATTATTATGATTGTTATGATTGTTGTGGTTATCATAATTATTACTATGATTATAATGGATAATAGCATCGTTAGTATGGTCATCATTCGGATTACTATGGCTATTAAGATTACTATGGTTATTATGGCTATTATAATGGTTATTATGATCGTTTCCATGTCTATTAAGGTTATTATTATGATTATTATGATTATAATGTATCATAGTATGTTTGCGATGATTATTACGATCATTTCGATGATTATTCTGGTTATTATGGTTATTAAGATTATTATGGCTGTAATATCGTTTATTAGGTTATTTCCATGATTATTCTGTTTATTATTACGATGTTATGACTATTACGGTTAGTATAACTATTACTATGATTATTACGGCTATTATGATTGTTGCTATGGTAATTATGATTATTATAATGATTTTTATGACAGTTGTGGTTATTATGACGATTACTATGATTATAATGGTTGATAGTATGGTAGTTATGATCATCAGTCAGATTAATATAGCTATAATGGTTATTATGGTTATTATGGCTGTTATAATGGTTATTAGGGTTGTTTCCAAGTCTATTATGGTTATCATCATGATTATTATGATTATTATGTTTCTTAGTATGATTGAGAGGATTATTATGATCATCACTGAGATTCTTATGGTTATTATGGTTATTAAGATTATTATAGCTGTAATATCGTTTATTAGGTTATTTCCATGATTATTCTGTTTATTATTACGATGTTATGATTATTACAGTCAGTATAACTATTACTATAATTATTGCGTCTATTATGATTGTTGCTATGATTATTATGATTATTATTATGATTGTTAAGATTGTTGTGGTTATTATGACGATTACTATGATTATAATGGTTGATAGTATGGTAGTTATGATCATCAGTCTGATTAATATAGCTATAATGGTTATTATGGTTATTATGGCTATTATAATGGTTATTAGGGTTGTTTCCAAGTCTATTATGGTTATTATCATGATTATTATGATTATTATGTTTCCTAGTATGATTGTGAGAATTATTATGATCATTACTACGATTATTCTGGTTATAATGGTTATTAAGGTTATTATGTCTGTAATAACGATTATTAGGTTATTTCCATGATTATTCTGTATATTATAACGATGTTATGATTATTACAGTCAGTGTAACGATTACTATGATTATCACGGCAATTATGATTGTTGCTATCATAATTATGATTATAATTATGATTGTCATGATTGTTGTGGTTATCATGACGATTACTATGATTGTATTGTTTGATAGCATGGTAATCATGATCATCATTCAGATTACTATAGCTGTTATGATTATTATGTTTATTATGTCTATTATATTCGTTATTATGATTGTTTCCAAATCTATTATGGTTATTATTATGATTATCATGATTATAAAGTTCCTTAGCATGATTGTGAAGGTTATTATGAGCATTATTATTATTATTCTGGTTATTATGGCTATTAAGATTATTATGGCTGTAATAACGATTATTAGGTTATTTCCATGATTATTCTGTATATTATAACGATGTTATGATTATTACAGTTAGTATAACGATTACTATGATTATCACGGCTATTATGATTGTTGCTATGATAATTATGATTATAATTATGATTGTCATGATTGTTGTGACTATCATGACGATTACTATGATTATATTGGTTGATAGCATGGTTACTATGATCATCGTACAGATTACTATAGCTATTATGATTATTATGGTTATTATGGCTATGATAATGTTTGTTATGGTTGTTTACATGTCTACTATTGTTATTATCATGATTATTATGATTACTATGTTTCTTAGTACGATTATGACGAATATTATGATCATCACTGAGATTCTTACGGCGATTACGACTATTGCGATTATTATGGCTATAGTAACGATTATTAGGTTTTTTTCCTGATTGTTCTGTTTTTTATTACGATGTTATGATTATTACTGTCAGTATAACTATTACTATGATTATTACGTCTATTATGATTGTTCCTACGATTATTATGACTATTATTATGATTGTTATGATTGTTGTGGTTATCATAATTATTACTATGATTATAATGGATAATAGCATCGTTAGTATGGTCATCATTCGGATTACTATGGCTATTAAGATTACTATGGTTATTATGGCTATTATAATGGTTATTATGATCGTTTCCATGTCTATTAAGGTTATTATTATGATTATTATGATTATAATGTATCATAGTATGTTTGCGATGATTATTACGATCATTTCGATGATTATTCTGGTTATTATGGTTATTAAGATTATTATGGCTGTAATATCGTTTATTAGGTTATTTCCATGATTATTCTGTTTATTATTACGATGTTATGACTATTACGGTTAGTATAACTATTACTATGATTATTACTGCTATTATGATTGTTGCTATGGTAATTATGATTATTATAATGATTTTTATGACAGTTGTGGTTATTATGACGATTACTATGATTATAATGGTTGATAGTATGGTAGTTATGATCATCAGTCAGATTAATATAGCTATAATGGTTATTATGGTTATTATGGCTGTTATAATGGTTATTAGGGTTGTTTCCAAGTCTATTATGGTTATCATCATGATTATTATGATTATTATGTTTCTTAGTATGATTGAGAGGATTATTATGATCATCACTGAGATTCTTATGGTTATTATGGTTATTAAGATTATTATGGCTGTAATATCGTTTATTAGGTTATTTCCATGATTATTCTGTTTATTATTACGATGTTATGACTATTACAGTCAGTATAACTATTACTATAATTATTGCGTCTATTATGATTGTTGCTATGATTATTATGATTATTATTATGATTGTTAAGATTGTTGTGGTTATTATGACGATTACTATGATTATAATGGTTGATAGCATGGTTATTATGGTCATCATTCGGATTACTATGGCTATTAAGATTATTATGGTTATTATGTCTATTATATTGGTTATTATGATCGTTTCCAAGTCTATTATGTTTATTATAATGATTATTATGATTATAATGTTGCTTAGTAAAACTGTGAGGGTTATTATGATCATTACTATTATTATTCTGGTTATTATGGTTATTAAGATTATTATGGCTGTAATAACGATTATTAGGTTATTTGCATGATTATTCTGTATATTATAACGATGTTATGATTATTACGGTCAGTGTAACGATTACTATGATTATCACGGCTATTATGATTGTTGCTATGATAATTATGATTATAATTATGATTGTCATGATTGTTGTGGTTATCATGACGATTACTATGATTATATTGGTTGATAGCATGGTTACTATGATCATCATACAGATTATTACAGCTATTATGATTATTATGGTTATTATGGCTATTATAATGGTTGTTATGGTTGTTTCCATGTCTATTATGGTTATTATCATGATTATTATGATTATTATGTTTCTTAGTACGATTATGACGAATATTAAGATAATCACTGAGATACTTATGGCGATTACGACTATTACGATTATTATGGCTGTAATAACGATTATTAGGTTATTTCCATGATTATTCTGTTTATTATTACGATATTATGATTATTAAAGTTAGTATAGCAATTACTATGACTATTACGGCTATTCTGACTGTTGCTATGATTATTATGATTATTCTTATGATTGTTATGATTGTTGTGGTTATTATGACGATTACTATGATTATAATGGTTGATAGCATGGTAATCATGATCATCATTCAGATTACTATAGCTATAATGGTTATTATGGTTATTATGGCTGTTATAATGGTTATTAGGGTTGTTTCCAAGTCTATTATGGTTATCATCATGATTATTATGATTATTATGTTTCTTAGTATGATTGAGAGGATTATTATGATCATCACTGAGATTCTTATGGTTATTATGGTTATTAAGATTATTATGGCTGTAATATCGTTTATTAGGTTATTTCCATGATTATTCTGTTTATTATTACGATGTTATGACTATTACAGTCAGTATAACTATTACTATAATTATTGCGTCTATTATGATTGTTGCTATGATTATTATGATTATTATTATGATTGTTAAGATTGTTGTGGTTATTATGACGATTACTATGATTATAATGGTTGATAGCATGGTTATTATGGTCATCATTCGGATTACTATGGCTATTAAGATTATTATGGTTATTATGTCTATTATATTGGTTATTATGATCGTTTCCAAGTCTATTATGTTTATTATAATGATTATTATGATTATAATGTTGCTTAGTAAAACTGTGAGGGTTATTATGATCATTACTATTATTATTCTGGTTATTATGGTTATTAAGATTATTATGGCTGTAATAACGATTATTAGGTTATTTGCATGATTATTCTGTATATTATAACGATGTTATGATTATTACGGTCAGTGTAACGATTACTATGATTATCACGGCTATTATGATTGTTGCTATGATAATTATGATTATAATTATGATTGTCATGATTGTTGTGGTTATCATGACGATTACTATGATTATATTGGTTGATAGCATGGTTACTATGATCATCATACAGATTATTACAGCTATTATGATTATTATGGTTATTATGGCTATTATAATGGTTGTTATGGTTGTTTCCATGTCTATTATGGTTATTATCATGATTATTATGATTATTATGTTTCTTAGTACGATTATGACGAATATTAAGATAATCACTGAGATACTTATGGCGATTACGACTATTACGATTATTATGGCTGTAATAACGATTATTAGGTTATTTCCATGATTATTCTGTTTATTATTACGATATTATGATTATTAAAGTTAGTATAGCAATTACTATGACTATTACGGCTATTCTGACTGTTGCTATGATTATTATGATTATTCTTATGATTGTTATGATTGTTGTGGTTATTATGACGATTACTATGATTATAATGGTTGATAGCATGGTAATCATGATCATCATTCAGATTACTATAGCTGTTATGATGAATATCATTATCAGGGCTATTATAATGGCTATTATGGTTGTTTCCACGTTTATTATGGTTATTGTCATGTTTATTATCATTATTATTATGATTGTTATGTTTGTTGTGGGTATTCTGACGATTACTATGATTATAATTATTGGTAGCATAGAAATTATGATCATCAGTCAGATTAATATAGCTATTATGGTTATTATGGTTATTATGGCTATTATAATGGTTATTAGGGTTGTTTCCACGTCTATTATGTTTATTATCATGATTACTATGATTATTATGTTTCTTAGTATGATTGTGAGAATTATTATGATCATTACTACGATTATTCTGGTTATAATGGTTATTAAGATTATTATGTCTGTAATAACGATTATTAGGTTATTTCCATGATTATTCTGTATATTATAACGATGTTATGATTATTACATTTAGTATAACGATTACTATGATTATTACGGCTATTATGATTGTTGCTATGATTGTTATGATTGTTGTGGGTATTATGACGATTACTATGATTATAATGGTTGATAGCATGGTTATTATGGTCATCATTCGGATTACTATGGCTATTAAGATTATTTTGGTTATTATGTCTATTATATTGGTTATTATGATCGTTTCCAAGTCTATTATGTTTATTATAATGATTATTATGATTATAATGTTGCTTAGTATTACTGTGAGGGTTATTATGATCATTACTATTATTATTCTGGTTATTATGGTTATTAAGATTATTATGGCTGTAATAACGATTATTAGGTTATTTCCATGATTATTCTGTATATTGTAACGATGTTATGATTATTACAGTCAGTGTAACGATTACTATGATTATCACGGCTATTATGATTGTTGCTATGATAATTATGATTATAATTATGATTGTCATGATTGTTGTGGTTATCATGACGATTACTATGATTATATTGGTTGATAGCATGGTTACTATGATCATCATACAGATTACTATAGCTATTATGGTTATTATGGTTATTATGGCTGTTATTATGGTTATTAGAGTTGTTTCCAAGTCTATTATGGTTATTATCATGATTATTATGATTATGATGTTTTTTAGTATGATTGTGAGGATTATTATGACCATTATTATAGTTATTCTGCTTGTTATGGTTATTAAGAATTATATGGCTGTAATAACGATTATTAGGCTATTTGCATGGTTATTCTGTTTATCATTACGATGTTATGATAATTACAGTCAGTATAACCATTACCATGATTATTACGTCTATTATGATTGTTCCTATGATTACTATGACTATTATTATGATTGTTATGATTGTTGTGGTTATTATGACGATTACCATGATTATAATTGTTGATAGCATGGTAATTATGATCATCAGTCAGATTACTATAGTTATTATGGTTATTATGGTTATTATGGCTATTATAATGGTTATTAGGGCTGTTTCCAAGTCTATTATGGTTATTATCATGATTATTATGATTATTATGTTTCTTAGTATGATTGTGAGGATTATTATGATCATTATTATGATAATTCTGGTTATTATGGTTGTTTAGATTATTATGTCTGTAATAACGATTATTAGGTTATTTCCTTGATTATTCTGTTTATTATTACGATATTATGATTATTACAGTTAGTATAACTACTACTATGACTATTACGGCTATTATGATTGTGCTATGATTATTATGATTATTATTATGATTGTTATGATTGTTGTGGTTATTATGAGGGTTACTATGATTATAATGGTTGATGGCATAGAAATCATGATCATCATTCAGATTACTATAGCTATTATGATTAATACGGTTATCATGGCTATTATAATGGTTATTATGGCTGTTTCCAAGTTTATTATGGTTATTGTCATGTTTATTATCATTATTATTATGATTGTTATGTTTGTTGTGGGGTTTATGACGATTACTATGATTATAATTGTTGATAGCATGGTAATTATGATCATCATTCAGATTACTATAACTATTATGATTATTATGGTTGTTATGGCTAATATAATGGTTATTATGGCTGTTTCCAAGTCTATTATGGTTATTATCATGATTATTATGATTATTATGTTTCTTAGCATGATTATGACGAATACTATGATCATGAATGACATTCTTATGGTGATTACGACTATTACGATTATTATGGCAATAATAACGATTATTAGGTAATTTCTATGATCATTCTGTTTATTATTACGATGTTATGACTATTACGGTTAGTATAACTATTACTATGATTATTACGACCTATTATGATTGTTGCTATGATAATTATGATTATTCCTATGATTGTTATGATTGTCGTGGTTATCATGACGATTACTATGATTATAATGGTTGATAGCATGGTTATTATGGTCATCATTCGGATTACTATGGCTGTTAAGATTATTATGGTTATTATGTCTATTATATTGGTTATTATGGCTGTTTCCAAGTCTATTATGGTTATTATCATGATTGTTATGATTATTATGTTTCTGAGCATGATTATGACGAATACTATGATCATCACTGAGATTCTTACGGCGATTACGACTATTGCGATTATTATGGCTATAGTAACGATTATTAGGTTTTTTTCCTGATTATTCTGTTTTTTATTACGATGTTATGATTATTACTGTCAGTATAACTATTACTATGATTATTACGTCTATTATGATTGTTCCTATGATTATTATGACTATTATTATGATTGTTATGATTGTTGTGGTTATCATGGTTATTACTATGATTATAATGGATAATAGCATCGTTATTATGGTCATCATTCGGATTACTATGGCTATTAAGATTACTATGGTTATTATGGCTATTATAATGGTTATTATGATCGTTTCCATGTCTATTAAGGTTATTATTATGATTATTATGATTATAATGTATCATAGTATGTTTGCGATGATTATTACGATCATTATGATGATTATTCTGGTTATTATGGTTATTAAGATTATTATGGCTGTAATATTGTTTATTAGGTTATTTCCATGATTATTCTGTTTATTATTCCGATGTTATGATTATTACAGTCACTATAACTATTACTATAATTATTGCGTCTATTATGATTGTTGCTATGATTATTATGATTATTATTATGATTGTTAAGATTGTTGTGGTTATTATGACGGTTACTATGATTATAATGGTTGATAGTATGGTAGTTATGATCATCAGTCAGATTAATATAGCTATAATGGTTATTATGGTTATTATGGCTATTATAATGGTTATTAGGGTTGTTTCCAAGTCTATTATGGTTATTATCATGATTATTATGATTATTATGTTTCCTAGTATGATTGTGAAAATTATTATGATCATTACTACGATTATTCTGGTTATAATGGTTATTAAGATTATTATGTCTGTAATAACGATTATTAGGTTATTTCCATGATTATTCTGTATATTATAACGATGTTATGATTATTACAGCCAGTATAACTATTACTATGATTATTACGTCTATTATGACTGTTGCTATGATTATTATGATTATTATTATGATTGTTGTGGTTATTATGACGATTACTATGATTATAATGGTTTATAGCATGGTTATTATGGTCATCATTCGGATTACTATGGCTATTAAGATTATTATGGTTATTATGTCTATTATATTGGTTATTATGATCGTTTGCAAGTCTATTATGTTTATTATAATGATTATTATGATTATAATGTTGCTTAGTATTACTGTGAGGGTGATTATGATCATTACTATTATTATTCTGGTTATTATGGTTATTAAGATTATTAAGGCTGTAATAACGATTATTAGGTTATTTGCATGATTATTCTGTATATTATAACGATGTTATGATTATTGCGGTCAGTGTAACGATTACTATGATTATCACGGCTATTATGATTGTTGCTATGATAATTATGATTATAATTATGATTGTCATGATTGTTGTGGTTATCATGACGATTACTATGATTATATTGGTTGATAGCATGGTTACTATGATCATCATACAGATTACTATAGCTATTATGATTATTATGGTTATTATGACCATTATAATGGTTGTTATGGTTGTTTCCATGTCTATTATGGTTATTGTCATGATTATTATGATTATTATGTTTCTTAGTACGATTATGACGAATACTAAGATAATCACTGAGATTCTAATGGCCATTACGACTATTACGATTATTATGGCTGTAATAACGATTATTAGGTTATTTCCATGATTACTCTGTTTATTATTACCATATTATGATTATTACAGTTAGTATAGCTATTACTATGACTATTACGGCTATTCTGACTGTTGCTATGATTATTATGATTATTCTTATGATTGTTATGATTGTTGTGGTTATTATGACGATTACTATGATTATAGTGTTTGATAGTATGGTAGTTATGATCATCAGTCAGATTAATATAGCTATAATGGTTATTATGTTTATTATGGCTATTATAATGGTTATTAGGGTTGTTTCCAAGTCTATTATGGTTATTATCATGATTATTATGATTATTATGTTTCCTAGTATGATTGTGAGAATTATTATGATCATTGTTACGATTATTCTGGTTATAATGGCTATTAAGATTATTATGGTTGTAATAACGAGTATTAGGTTATTTGCATGATTATTCTGTATATTATAACGATGTTATGATTATTACAGTTAGTATAACGATTACTATGATTATCACGGCTATTATGATTGTTGCTATGATAATTATGATTATAATTATGATTGTCATGATTGTTGTGGTTATCATGACGATTACTGTGATTATATTGGTTGATAGCATGGTTACTATGATCATCTTACAGATTACTATAGCTATTATGGTTATTATGGTTATTATGGCTGTTAATATGGTTATTAGGGTTGTTTCCAAGTCTATTATGGTTATTATCATGATTATTATGATTATGATGTTTTTTAGTATGATTGTGAGGATTATTATGACCATTATTATGGTTATTCTGCTTATTATGGTTATTAAGAATTATATGGCTGTAATAACGATTATTAGGCTATTTGCATGATTATTCTGTTTATCATTACGATGTTATGATAATTACAGTCAGTATAACCATTACCATGATTATTACGTCTATTATGATTGTTCCTATGATTACTATGACTATTATTATGATTGTTATGATTGTTGTGGTTATTATGAGGGTTACTATGATTATAATGGTTGATGGCATAGAAATCATGATCATCATTCAGATTACTATAGCTATTATGATTAATACGGTTATCATGGCTATTATAATGGCTATTATGGTTGTTTCCAAGTTTATTATGGTTATTGTCATGTTTATTATCATTATTATTATGATTGTTATGTTTGTTGTGGGGTTTGTGACGATTACTATGATTATAATTGTTGATAGCATGGTAATTATGATCATCATTCAGATTAGAATAACTATTATGATTATTATGGTTGTTATGGCTAATATAATGGTTATTATGGCTGTTTCCAAGTCTATTATGGTTATTATCATGATTATTATGATTATTATGTTTCTTAGCATGATTATGACGAATACTATGATCATCAATGACATTCTTATGGTGATTACGACTATTACGATTATTATGGCAATAATAACGAATATTAGGTAATTTCTATGATCATTCTGTTTATTATTACGATGTTATGACTATTACGGTTAGTATAACTATTACTATGATTATTACGACCTATTATGATTGTTGCTATGATAATTATGATTATTCCTATGATTGTTGTGATTGTCGTGGTTATCATGACGATTACTATGATTATAATGGTTGATAGCATGGTTATTATGGTCATCATTCGGATTACTATGGCTGTTAAGATTATTATGGTTATTATGTCTATTATATTGGTTATTATGGCTGTTTCCAAGTCTATTATGGTTATTATCATGATTGTTATGATTATTATGTTTCTGAGCATGATTATGACGAATACTATGATCATCACTGAGATTCTTACGGCGATTACGACTATTGCGATTATTATGGCTATAGTAGCGATTATTAGGTTTTTTTCCTGATTATTCTGTTTTTTATTACGATGTTATGATTATCACTGTCAGTATAACTATTACTATGATTATTACGTCTATTATGATTGTTCCTATGATTATAATGACTATTATTATGGTTGCTATGATTGTTGTGGTTATCATGATTATTACTATGATTATAATGGATAATAGCATCGTTATTATGGTCATCATTCGGATTACTATGGCTATTAAGATCACTATGGTTATTATGGCTATTATAATGGTTATTATGATCGTTTCCATGTCTATTAAGGTTATTATTATGATTATTATGATTATAGTGTATCATAGTATGTTTGCGATGATTATTACGATCATTATGATGATTATTCTGGTTATTATGGTTATTAAGATTATTATGGCTGTAATATTGTTTATTAGATTATTTCCATGATGATTCTGTTTATTATTACGATGTTATGATTATTACAGTCGCTATAACTATTACTATAATTGTTGCGTCTATTATGATTGTTGCTATGATTATTATGATTATTATTATGATTGTTAAGATTGTTGTGGTTATTATGACGATTACTATGATTATAATGGTTGATAGTATGGTAGTTATGATCATCAGTCAGATTAATATAGCTATAATGGTTATTATGGTTATTATGGCTATTATAATGGTTATTAGGGTTGTTTCCAAGTCTATTATGGTTATTATCATGATTATTATGATTATTATGTTTCCTAGTATGATTGTGAGAATTATTATGATCATTACTACGATTATTCTGGTTATAATGGTTATTAAGATTATTATGTCTGTAATAACGATTATTAGGTTATTTCCATGATTATTCTGTATATTATAACGATGTTATGATTATTACAGCCAGTATAACTATTACTATGATTATTACGTCTATTATGACTGTTGCTATGATTATTATGATTATTATTATGATTGTTGTGGTTATTATGACGATTACTATGATTATAATGGTTGATAGCATGGTTATTATGGTCATCATTCGGATTACTATGGCTATTAAGATTATTATGGTTATTATGTCTATTATATTGGTTATTATGATCGTTTCCAAGTCTATTATGTTTATTATAATGATTATTATGATTATAATGTTGCTTAGTATTACTGTGAGGGTTATTATGATCATTACTATTATTAGTCTGGTTATTATGGTTATTAAGATTATTATGGCTGTAATAACGATTATTAGGTTATTTGCATGATTATTCTGTATATTATAACGATGTTATGATTATTGCGGTCAGTGTAACGATTACTATGATTATCACGGCTATTATGATTGTTGCTATGATAATTATGATTATAATTATGATTGTCATGATTGTTGTGGTTATCATGACGATTACTATGATTATATTGGTTGATAGCATGGTTACTATGATCATCATACAGATTACTATAGCTATTATGATTATTATGGTTATTATGGCTATTATAATGGTTGTTATGGTTGTTTCCATGTCTATTATGGTTATTATCATGATTATTATGATTATTATGTTTCTTAGTACGATTATGACGAATATTAAGATAATCACTGAGATTCTTATGGCCATTACGACTATTACGATTATTATGGCTGTAATAACGATTATTAGGTTATGTCCATGATTATTCTGTTTATTATTACGATATTATGATTATTACAGTTAGTATAGCTATTACTATGACTATTACGGCTATTCTGACTGTTGCTATGATTATTATGATTATTCTTATGATTGTTATGATTGTTGTGGTTATTATGACGATTACTATGATTATAATGGTTGATAACATGGTAATCATGATCATCATTCAGATTACTATAGCTATTATGATGAATATCATTATCAGGGCTATTATAATGGCTATTATGGCTGTTTCCACGTTTATTATGGCTATTGTCATGTTTATTATCATTATTATTATGATTGTTATGTTTGTTGTGGGTATTATGACGATTACTATGATTATCATTATTGATAGCATAGAAATTATGATCATCAGTCAGATTAATATAGCTTTTATGGTTACTATGGTCATTATGGCTATTATAATGGTTATGAGGGTTGTTTCCAAGTCTATTATGTTTATTATCATGATTACTATGATTATTATGTTTCTTAGTATGATTGTGAGAATTATTATGATCATTACTACGATTATTCTGGTTATATTGGTTATTAAGATTATTATGTCTGTAATAACGATTATTAGGTTATTTCCATGATTATTCTGTATATTATAACGATGTTATGATTATTACAGTTAGTATAACGATTACTATGATTATTACGGCTATTATGATTGTTGCTATGATTGTTATGATTGTTGTGTGTATTATGACGATTACTATGATTATAATGGTTGATAGCATGGTTATTATGGTCATCATTCGGATTACTATGGCTATTAAGATTATTTTGGTTATTATGTCTATTATATTGGTTATTATGATCGTTTCCAAGTCTATTATGTTTATTATAATGATTATTATGGTTATAATGTTGCTTAGTATTACTGTGAGGGTTATTATGATCATTTCTATTAGTATTCCGGTTATTACGGTTATTAAGATTATTATGGCTGTAATAACGATTATTAGGTTATTTCCATGATTATTCTGTATATTATAACGATGTTATGATTATTACAGTCAGTGTAACGATTACTATGATTATCACGGCTATTATGATTGTTGCTATGATAATTATGATTATAATTATGATTGTCATGATTGTTGTGGTTATCATGACGATTACTATGATTATATTGGTTGATAGCATGGTTACTATGATCATCATACAGATTACTATAGCTATTATGGTTATTATGGTTATTATGTCTGTTATTATGGTTATTAGGGTTGTTTCCAAGTCTATTATGGTTATTATCATGATTATTATGATTATGATGTTTTTTAGTATGATTGTGAGGATTATTATGACCATTATTATGGTTATTCTGCTTATTATGGTTATTAAGAATTATATGGCTGTAATAACGATTATTAGGCTATTTGCATGATTATTCTGTTTATCATTACGATGTTATGATAATTACAGTCAGTATAACCATTACCATGATTATTACGTCTATTATGATTGTTCCTATGATTACTATGACTATTATTATGATTCTTATGATTGTTGTGGTTATTATGACGATTACTATGATTATAATGCTTGATAGTATGGTAATTATGATCATCAGTCAGATTACTATAGTTATTATGGTTATTATGGTTATTATGGCTATTATAATGGTTATTAGGGTTGTTTCCAAGTCTATTATGGTTACTATCATGATTATTATGATTATTATGTTTCTTAGTATGATTGTGAGGATTATTATGATCATTATTATGATAATTCTGGTTATTATGGTTGTTTAGATTATTATGTCTGTAATAACGATTATTAGGTTATTTCCTTGATTATTCTGTTTATTATTACGATATTATGATTATTACAGTTAGTATAACTACTACTATGACTATTACGGCTATTATGATTGTGCTATGATTATTATGATTATTATTATGATTGTTATGATTGTTGTGGTTATTATGAGGGTTACTATGATTATAATGGTTGATGGCATAGAAATCATGATCATCATTCAGATTACTATAGCTATTATGATTAATACGGTTATCATGGCTATTATAATGGTTATTATGGTTGTTTCCAAGTTTATTATGGTTATTGTCATGTTTATTATCATTATTATTATGATTGTTATGTTTGTTGTGGGGTTTATGACGATTACTATGATTATAATTGTTGATAGCATGGTAATTATGATCATCATTCAGATTACTATAACTATTATGATTATTATGGTTGTTATGGCTAATATAATGGTTATTATGGCTGTTTCCAAGTCTATTATGGTTATTATCATGATTATTATGATTATTATGTTTCTTAGCATGATTATGACGAATACTATGATCATCAATGACATTCTTATGGTGATTACGACTATTACGATTATTATGGCAATAATAACGATTATTAGGTAATTTCTATGATCATTCTGTTTATTATTACGATGTTATGACTATTACGGTTAGTGTAACTATTACTATGATTATTACGGCTATTATGATTGTTGCTATGGTAATTATGATTATTATTATGATTTTTATGATTGTTGTGGTTATTATGACGATTACTATGATTATAATGCTTGATAGTATGGTAGTTATGATCATCAGGCAGATTAATATAGCTATAATGGTTATTATGGTTATTATGGCTATTATAATGGTTATTAGAGTTGTTTCCAAGTCTATTATGGTTATTATCATGATTATTATGATTATTATGTTTCCTAGTATGATTGTGAGAATTATTATGATCATTATTACGATTATTCTGGTTATAATGGCTATTAAGATTATTATGGTTGTAATAACGAGTATTAGGTTATTTCCATGATTATTCTGTATATTATAACGATGTTATGATTATTACAGTTAGTATAACGATTACTATGATTATTACGGCTATTATGATTGTTGCTATGATTGTTATGATTGTTGTGGGTATTATGACGATTACTATGATTATAATGGTTGATAGCATGGTTATTATGATCATCATTCAGATTACTATAACTATTATGATTATTACGGTTGTTATGGCTATTATAATGGTTATTGTGGCTGTTTCCAAGTCTATTATGGTTATTATCATGATTATTATGATTATTATGTTTCTGAGCATGACTATGACGAATACTATGATCATCAATGACATTCTTATGGTGATTACGACTATTACGATTATTATGGCTATAATAACCATTATTAGGTTTTTTTCCTGATCATTCTGTTTATTATTACGATGTTATGACTATTACGGTTAGTATAACTATTACTATGATTATTACGGCTATTATGATTGTTGCTATGGTAATTATGATTATTATTATGATTTTTATGGCTGTTGTGGTTATTATGACGATTACTATGATTATAATGGTTGATAGTATGGTAGTTATGATCATCAGTCAGATTAATATAGCTTTATAGCTATAACCATTATTGGTTATTATGGTTATTATGGCTATTATAATGGTTATTATGATCGTTTCCAAGTCTATTATGTTTATTATAATGATTATTATGATTATAATGTTGCTTAGTATTACTGTGAGGGTTATTATGATCATTACTATTATTATTCTGGTTATTATGGTTATTAAGATTATTATGGCTGTAATAACGATTATTAGGTTATTTGCATGATTATTCTGTATATTATAACGATGTTATGATTATTGCGGTCAGTGTAACGATTACTATGATTATCACGGCTATTATGATTGTTGCTATGATAATTATGATTATAATTCTGATTGTCATGATTGTTGTGGTTATCATGACGATTACTATGATTATATTGGTTGATAGCATGGTTACTATGATCATCATACAGATTACTATAGCTATTATGATTATTATGGTTATTATGGCTATTATAATGGTTGTTATGGTTGTTTCCATGT
The DNA here is from genome assembly GCF_051401765.1 of Calliopsis andreniformis. NCBI lineage: Eukaryota > Metazoa > Arthropoda > Insecta > Hymenoptera > Andrenidae > Calliopsis > Calliopsis andreniformis. Next base: position 304,281 of record NW_027480722.1, on the reverse strand, counting down.
CTATTATGGTTAATATCATGATTATTATGATTATTATGTTTCTTAGTACGATTATGACGAATATTAAGATAATCATTGAGATTCTTATGGCCATTACGACTATTACGATTATTATGGCTGTAATAACGATTATTAGGTTATTTCCATGATTATTCTGTTTATTATTACGATATTATGATTATTACAGTTAGTATAGCTATTACTATGACTATTACGGCTATTCTGACTGTTGCTATGATTATTATGATTATTCTTATGATTGTTATGATTGTTGTGGTTATTATGACGATTACTATGATTATAATGGTTGATAGCATGGTAATCATGATCATCATTCAGATTACTATAGCTATTATGATGAATATCATTATCAGGGCTATTATAATGGCTATTATGGCTGTTTCCACGTTTATTATGGCTATTGTCATGTTTATTATCATTATTATTATGATTGTTATGTTTGTTGTGGGTATTATGACGATTACTATGATTATCATTATTGATAGCATAGAAATTATGATCATCAGTCAGATTAATATAGCTATTATGGTTACTATGGTCATTATGGCTATTATAATGGTTATGAGGGTTGTTTCCAAGTCTATTATGTTTATTATCATGATTACTATGATTATTATGTTTCTTAGTATGATTGTGAGAATTATTATGATCATTACTACGATTATTCTGGTTATAATGGTTATTAAGATTATTATGTCTGTAATAACGATTATTAGGTTATTTCCATGATTATTCTGTATATTATAACGATGTTATGATTATTACAGTTAGTATAACGATTACTATGATTATTACGGCTATTATGATTGTTGCTATGATTGTTATGAATGTTGTGTGAATTATGACGATTACTATGATTATAATGGTTGATAGCATGGTTATTATGGTCATCATTCGGATTACTATGGCTATTAAGATTATTTTGGTTATTATGTCTATTATATTGGTTATTATGATCGTTTCCAAGTCTATTATGTTTATTATAATGATTATTATGATTATAATGTTGCTTAGTATTACTGTGAGGGTTATTATGATCATTACTATTAGTATTCCGGTTATTACGGTTATTAAGATTATTATGGCTGTAATAACGATTATTAGGTTATTTCCATGATTATTCTGTATATTATAACGATGTTATGATTATTACAGTCAGTATAACGATTACTATGATTATCACGGCTATTATGATTGTTGCTATGATAATTATGATTATAATTATGATTGTCATGATTGTTGTGGTTATCATGACGATTACTATGATTATATTGGTTGATAGCATGGTTACTATGATCATCATACAGATTACTATAGCTATTATGGTTATTATGGTTATTATGTCTGTTATTATGGTTATTAGGGTTGTTTCCAAGTCTATTATGGTTATTATCATGATTATTATGATTATGATGTTTTTTAGTATGATTGTGAGGATTATTATGACCATTATTATGGTTATTCTGCTTATTATGGTTATTAAGAATTATATGGCTGTAATAACGATTATTAGGCTATTTGCATGATTATTCTGTTTATCATTACGATGTTATGATAATTACAGTCAGTATAACCATTACCATGATTATTACGTCTATTATGATTGTTCCTATGATTACTATGACTATTATTATGATTGTTATGATTGTTGTGGTTATTATGACGATTACCATGATTATAATTGTTGATAGCATGGTAATTATGATCATCAGACAGATTACTATTGTTATTATGGTTATTATGGTTATTATGGCTATTATAATGGTTATTAGGGCTGTTTCCAAGTCTATTATGGTTACTATCATGATTATTATGATTATTATGTTTCTTAGTATGATTGTGAGGATTATTATGATCATTATTATGATAATTCTGGTTATTATGGTTGTTTAGATTATTATGTCTGTAATAACGATTATTAGGTTATTTCCTTGATTATTCTGTTTATTATTACGATATTATGATTATTACAGTTAGTATAACTACTACTATGACTATTACGGCTATTATGATTGTGCTACGATTATTATGATTATTATTATGATTGTTATGATTGTTGTGGTTATTATGAGGGTTACTATGATTATAATGGTTGATGGCATAGAAATCATGATCATCATTCAGATTACTATAGCTATTATGATTAATACGGTTATCATGGCTATTATAATGGTTATTATGGTTGTTTCCAAGTTTATTATGGTTATTGTCATGTTTATTATCATTATTATTATGATTGTTATGTTTGTTGTGGGGTTTATGACGATTACTATGATTATAATTGTTGATAGCATGGTAATTATGATCATCATTCAGATTACTATAACTATTATGATTATTATGGTTGTTATGGCTAATATAATGGTTATTATGGCTGTTTCCAAGTCTATTATGGTTATTATCATGATTATTATGATTATTATGTTTCTTAGCATGATTATGACGAATACTATGATCATCAATGACATTCTTATGGTGATTACGACTATTACGATTATTATGGCAATAATAACGATTATTAGGTAATTTCTATGATCATTCTGTTTATTATTACGATGTTATGACTATTACGGTTAGTGTAACTATTACTATGATTATTACGGCTATTATGATTGTTGCTATGGTAATTATGATTATTATTATGATTTTTATGATTGTTGTGGTTATTATGACGATTACTATGATTATAATGGTTGATAGTATGGTAGTTATGACCATCAGGCAGATTAATATAGCTATAATGGTTATTATGGTTATTATGGCTATTATAATGGTTATTAGAGTTGTTTCCAAGTCTATTATGGTTATTATCATGATTATTATGATTATTATGTTTCCTAGTATGATTGTGAGAATTATTATGATCATTATTACGATTATTCTGGTTATAATGGCTATTAAGATTATTATGGTTGTAATAACGAGTATTAGGTTATTTCCATGATTATTCTGTATATTATAACGATGTTATGATTATTACAGTTAGTATAACGATTACTATGATTATTACGGCTATTATGATTGTTGCTATGATTGTTATGATTGTTGTGGGTATTATGACGATTACTATGATTATAATGGTTGATAGCATGGTTATTATGATCATCATTCAGATTACTATAACTATTATGATTATTACGGTTGTTATGGCTATTACAATGGTTATTGTGGCTGTTTCCAAGTCTATTATGGCTATTATCATGATTATTATGATTATTATGTTTCTGAGCATGACTATGACGAATACTATGATCATCAATGACATTCTTATGGTGATTACGACTATTACGATTATTATGGCTATAATAACCATTATTAGGTTTTTCTCATGATCATTCTGTTTATTATTACGATGTTATGACTATTACGGTTAGTATAACTATTACTATGATTATTACGGCTATTATGATTGTTGCTATGGTAATTATGATCATTATTATGATTTTTATGGCTGTTGTGGTTATTATGACGATTACTATGATTATAATGGTTGATAGTATGGTAGTTATGATCATCAGTCAGATTAATATAGCTTTATAGCTATAACCATTATTGGTTATTATGGTTATTATGGCTATTATAATGGTTATTAGGGTTGTTTCCAAGTCTATTATGGTTATTATCATGATTATTATGATTATTATGTTTCCTAGTATGATTGTGAGAATTATTATGATCATTATTACGATTATTCTGGTTATAATGGCTATTAAGATTATTATGGTTGTAATAACGAGTATTAGGTTATTTCCATGATTATTCTGTATATTATAACGATGTTATGTTTATTACAGTTAGTATAACGATTACTATGATTATTACGGCTATTATGATTGTTGCTATGATTGTTATGATTGTTGTGGGTATTATGACGATTACTATGATTATAATGGTTGATAGCATGGTTATTATGGTCATCATTCGGATTACTATGGCTATTAAGATTATTATGGTTATTATGTCTATTATATTGGTTATTATGATCGTTTCCAAGTCTATTATGTTTATTATAATGATTATTATGATTATAATGTTGCTTAGTATTACTGTGAGGGTTATTATGATCATTACTATTATTATTCTGGTTATTATGGTTATTAAGATTATTATGGCTGTAATAACGATTATTAGGCTATTTGCATGATTATTCTGTTTATTATTACGATGTTATGATAATTACAGTCAGTATAACCATTACCATGATTATTACGTCTATTATGATTGTTCCTATGATTACTATGACTATTATTATGATTGTTATGATTGTTGTGGTTATTATGACGATTACCATGATTATAATTGTTGATAGCATGGTAATTATGATCATCAGACAGATTACTATAGTTATTATGGTTATTATGGTTATTATGGCTATTATAATGGTTATTAGGGTTGTTTCCAAGTCTATTATGGTTACTATCATGATTATTATGATTATTATGTTTCTTAGTATGATTGTGAGTATTATTATGATCATTATTATGATAATTCTGGTTATTATGGTTGTTTAGATTATTATGTCTGTAATAACGATTATTAGGTTATTTCCTTGATTATTCTGTTTATTATTACGATATTATGATTATTACAGTTAGTATAACTACTACTATGACTATTACGGCTATTATGATTGTGCTATGATTATTATGATTATTATTATGATTGTTATGATGTGGTTATTATGAGGGTTACTATGATTATAATGGTTGATGGCATAGAAATCATGATCATCAGTCAGATTACTATAGCTATTATGATTAATACGGTTATCATGGCTATTATAATGGTTATTATGGTTGTTTCCAAGTTTATTATGGTTATTGTCATGTTTATTATCATTATTATTATGATTGTTAGGTTTGTTGTGGGGTTTATGACGATTACTATGATTATAATTGTTGATAGCATGGTAATTATGATCATCATTCAGATTACTATAACTATTATGATTATTATGGTTGTTATGGCTAATATACTGGTTATTATGGCTGTTTCCAAGTCTATTATGGTTATTATCATGATTATTATGATTATTATGCTTCTTAGCATGATTATGACGAATACTATGATCATGAATGACATTCTTATGGTGATTACGACTATTACGATTATTATGGCAATAATAACGATTATTAGGTAATTTCTATGATCATTCTGTTTATTATTACGATGTTATGACTATTACGGTTAGTGTAACTATTACTATGATTATTACGGCTATTATGATTGTTGCTATGGTAATTATGATTATTATTATGATTTTTATGATTGTTGTGGTTATTATGACGATTACTATGATTATAATGGTTGATAGTATGGTAGTTATGATCATCAGTCAGATTAATATAGCTATAATGGTTATTATGGTTATTATGGCTATTATAATTGTTATTAGGGTTGTTTCCAAGTCTATTATGGTTATTATCATGATTATTATGATTATTATGTTTCCTAGTATGATTGTGAGAATTATTATGATCATTGTTACGATTATTCTGGTTATAATGGCTATTAAGATTATTATGGTTGTAATAACGAGTATTAGGTTATTTCCATGATTATTCTGTATATTATAACGATGTTATGTTTATTACAGTTAGTATAACGATTACTATGATTATTACGGCTATTATGATTGTTGCTATGATTGTTATGATTGTTGTGGGTATTATGACGATTACTATGATTATAATGGTTGATAGCATGGTTATTATGGTCATCATTCGGATTACTATGGCTATTAAGATTATTATGGTTATTATGTCTATTATATTGGTTATTATGATCGTTTCCAAGTCTATTATGTTTATTATAATGATTATTATGATTATAATGTTGCTTAGTATTACTGTGAGGGTTATTATGATCATTACTATTATTATTCTGGTTATTATGGTTATTAAGATTATTATGGCTGTAATAACGATTATTAGGCTATTTGCATGATTATTCTGTTTATTATTACGATGTTATGATAATTACAGTCAGTATAACCATTACCATGATTATTACGTCTATTATGATTGTTCCTATGATTACTATGACTATTATTATGATTGTTATGATTGTTGTGGTTATTATGACGATTACCATGATTATAATTGTTGATAGCATGGTAATTATGATCATCAGACAGATTACTATAGTTATTATGGTTATTATGGTTATTATGGCTATTATAATGGTTATTAGGGTTGTTTCCAAGTCTATTATGGTTACTATCATGATTATTATGATTATTATGTTTCTTAGTATGATTGTGAGTATTATTATGATCATTATTATGATAATTCTGGTTATTATGGTTGTTTAGATTATTATGTCTGTAATAACGATTATTAGGTTATTTCCTTGATTATTCTGTTTATTATTACGATATTATGATTATTACAGTTAGTATAACTACTACTATGACTATTACGGCTATTATGATTGTGCTATGATTATTATGATTATTATTATGATTGTTATGATGTGGTTATTATGAGGGTTACTATGATTATAATGGTTGATGGCATAGAAATCATGATCATCAGTCAGATTACTATAGCTATTATGATTAATACTGTTATCATGGCTATTATAATGGTTATTATGGTTGTTTCCAAGTTTATTATGGTTATTGTCATGTTTATTATCATTATTATTATGATTGTTATGTTTGTTGTGGGGTTTATGACGATTACTATGATTATAATTGTTGATAGCATGGTAATTATGATCATCATTCAGATTACTATAACTATTATGATTATTATGGTTGTTATGGCTAATATACTGGTTATTATGGCTGTTTCCAAGTCTATTATGGTTATTATCATGATTATTATGATTATTATGCTTCTTAGCATGATTATGACGAATACTATGATCATGAATGACATTCTTATGGTGATTACGACTATTACGATTATTATGGCAATAATAACGATTATTAGGTAATTTCTATGATCATTCTGTTTATTATTACGATGTTATGACTATTACGGTTAGTGTAACTATTACTATGATTATTACGGCTATTATGATTGTTGCTATGGTAATTATGATTATTATTATGATTTTTATGATTGTTGTGGTTATTATGACGATTACTATGATTATAATGGTTGATAGTATGGTAGTTATGATCATCAGTCAGATTAATATAGCTATAATGGTTATTATGGTTATTATGGCTATTATAATTGTTATTAGGGTTGTTTCCAAGTCTATTATGGTTATTATCATGTTTATTATCATTATTATTATGATTGTTATGTTTGTTGTGGGGTTTATGACGATTACTATGATTATAATTGTTGATAGCATGGTAATTATGATCATCATTCATATTACTATAACTATTATGATTATTATGGTGGTTATGGCTAATATAATGGTTATTATGGTTGTTTCCATGTCTATTATGGTTATTATCATGATTATTATGATTATTATGTTTCTTAGTACGATTATGACGAGTATTACGATAATCACTGAGATTCTTATGGCGATTACGACTATTACGATTATTATTGCTATAATAACGGTTATTAGGTTATTTCCATGATTAATCTGTTTATTATTACAATGTTATGATTATTACAGTTAGTATAACTATTACTATGATTATTACGTCTATTATGATTGTTGCTATGATTATTATGACTATTAGTATGATTGTTATGACTGTTGTGGTTATTATGACGATTACCATGATTATAATGGTTGCTAGCATGGTTATTATGATCATAATTCAGGTTACTATAGCTGTTATGATTATTATGTTTATTATGTCTATTATATTGGTTATTATAATTGTTTCCAAATCTATTATGGTTATTATTATTATTATTATGATTATAAAGTTCCTTAGCATGATTGTGAGGGTTATTATGATCATTATTATTATTATTCTGGTTATTAAGGTTATTAAGATTACTATGGATGTAATAACGATTATTAGGTTATTTCCATGATTATTCTGTTTATTATTACGATGTTATGATTATTACAGTTAGTATAACTACTACTATGACTATTGCGGCTATTATGATTGTGCTATGATTATTATGATTATTATTATGATTGTTATGATTGTTGTGGTTATTATGAGGGTTACTATGATTATAATGGTTGATGGCATAGAAATCATGATCATCATTCTGATTACTATAGCTATTATGATTAATACGGTTATCATGGCTATTATAATGGTTATTATGGTCGTTTCCAAGTTTATTATGGTTATTGTCATGTTTATTATCATTATTATTATGATTGTTATGTTTGTTGTGGGGTTTATGACGATTACTATGATTATAATTGTTGATAGCATGGTAATTATGATCATCAGTCAGATTAATATAGCTATTATGGTTATTATGGCTATTATGGCTATTATAATGGTTATTAGGGTTGTTTCCAAGTCTATTATGGTTACTATCATGATTATTATGATTATTATGTTTCTTAGTATGATTGTGAGGATTATTATGATCATTATTATGATAATTCTGGTTATTATGGTTGTTTAGATTATTATGTCTGTAATAACGATTATTAGGTTATTTCCATGATTATTCTGTATATTATAACGATGTTATGATTATTACAGTTAGTATAACGATTACTATGATTATTACGGCTATTATGATTGTTGCTATGATTGTTATGATTGTTGTGGGTATTATGACGATTACTATGATTATAATGGTTGATAGCATGGTTATTATGGTCATCATTCGGATTACTATGGCTATTAAGATTATTATGGTTATTATGTCTATTATATTGGTTATTATGATCGTTTCCAAGTCTATTATGTTTATTATAATGATTATTATGATTATAATGTTGCTTAGTATTACTGTGAGGGTTATTATGATCATTACTATTATTATTCTGGTTATTATGGTTATTAAGATTATTATGGCTGTAATAACGATTATTAGGCTATTTGCATGATTATTCTGTTTATTATTACGATGTTATGATAATTACAGTCAGTATAACCATTACCATGATTATTACGTCTATTATGATTGTTCCTATGATTACTATGACTATTATTATGATTGTTATGATTGTTGTGGTTATTATGACGATTACCATGATTATAATTGTTGATAGCATGGTAATTATGATCATCAGACAGATTACTATAGTTATTATGGTTATTATGGTTATTATGGCTATTATAATGGTTATTAGGGTTGTTTCCAAGTCTATTATGGTTACTATCATGATTATTATGATTATTATGTTTCTTAGTATGATTGTGAGTATTATTATGATCATTATTATGATAATTCTGGTTATTATGGTTGTTTAGATTATTATGTCTGTAATAACGATTATTAGGTTATTTCCTTGATTATTCTGTTTATTATTACGATATTATGATTATTACAGTTAGTATAACTACTACTATGACTATTACGGCTATTATGATTTTGCTATGATTATTATGATTATTATTATGATTGTTATGATGTGGTTATTATGAGGGTTACTATGATTATAATGGTTGATGGCATAGAAATCATGATCATCAGTCAGATTACTATAGCTATTATGATTAATACTGTTATCATGGCTATTATAATGGTTATTATGGTTGTTTCCAAGTTTATTATGGTTATTGTCATGTTTATTATCATTATTATTATGATTGTTATGTTTGTTGTGGGGTTTATGACGATTACTATGATTATAATTGTTGATAGCATGGTAATTATGATCATCATTCAGATTACTATAACTATTATGATTATTATGGTTGTTATGGCTAATATACTGGTTATTATGGCTGTTTCCAAGTCTATTATGGTTATTATCATGATTATTATGATTATTATGCTTCTTAGCATGATTATGACGAATACTATGATCATGAATGACATTCTTATGGTGATTACGACTATTACGATTATTATGGCAATAATAACGATTATTAGGTAATTTCTATGATCATTCTGTTTATTATTACGATGTTATGACTATTACGGTTAGTGTAACTATTACTATGATTATTACGGCTATTATGATTGTTGCTATGGTAATTATGATTATTATTATGATTTTTATGATTGTTGTGGTTATTATGACGATTACTATGATTATAATGGTTGATAGTATGGTAGTTATGATCATCAGTCAGATTAATATAGCTATAATGGTTATTATGGTTATTATGGCTATTATAATTGTTATTAGGGTTGTTTCCAAGTCTATTATGGTTATTATCATGTTTATTATCATTATTATTATGATTGTTATGTTTGTTGTGGGGTTTATGACGATTACTATGATTATAATTGTTGATAGCATGGTAATTATGATCATCATTCATATTACTATAACTATTATGATTATTATGGTGGTTATGGCTAATATAATGGTTATTATGGTTGTTTCCATGTCTATTATGGTTATTATCATGATTATTATGATTATTATGTTTCTTAGTACGATTATGACGAGTATTACGATAATCACTGAGATTCTTATGGCGATTACGACTATTACGATTATTATTGCTATAATAACGGTTATTAGGTTATTTCCATGATTAATCTGTTTATTATTACAATGTTATGATTATTACAGTTAGTATAACTATTACTATGATTATTACGTCTATTATGATTGTTGCTATGATTATTATGACTATTAGTATGATTGTTATGACTGTTGTGGTTATTATGACGATTACCATGATTATAATGGTTGCTAGCATGGTTATTATGATCATAATTCAGGTTACTATAGCTGTTATGATTATTATGTTTATTATGTCTATTATATTGGTTATTATAATTGTTTCCAAATCTATTATGGTTATTATTATTATTATTATGATTATAAAGTTCCTTAGCATGATTGTGAGGGTTATTATGATCATTATTATTATTATTCTGGTTATTAAGGTTATTAAGATTACTATGGATGTAATAACGATTATTAGGTTATTTCCATGATTATTCTGTTTATTATTACGATGTTATGATTATTACAGTTAGTATAACTACTACTATGACTATTGCGGCTATTATGATTGTGCTATGATTATTATGATTATTATTATGATTGTTATGATTGTTGTGGTTATTATGAGGGTTACTATGATTATAATGGTTGATGGCATAGAAATCATGATCATCATTCTGATTACTATAGCTATTATGATTAATACGGTTATCATGGCTATTATAATGGTTATTATGGTCGTTTCCAAGTTTATTATGGTTATTGTCATGTTTATTATCATTATTATTATGATTGTTATGTTTGTTGTGGGGTTTATGACGATTACTATGATTATAATTGTTGATAGCATGGTAATTATGATCATCAGTCAGATTAATATAGCTATTATGGTTATTATGGCTATTATGGCTATTATAATGGTTATTAGGGTTGTTTCCAAGTCTATTATGGTTACTATCATGATTATTATGATTATTATGTTTCTTAGTATGATTGTGAGGATTATTATGATCATTATTATGATAATTCTGGTTATTATGGTTGTTTAGATTATTATGTCTGTAATAACGATTATTAGGTTATTTCCATGATTATTCTGTATATTATAACGATGTTATGATTATTACAGTTAGTATAACGATTACTATGATTATTACGGCTATTATGATTGTTGCTATGATTGTTATGATTGTTGTGGGTATTATGACGATTACTATGATTATAATGGTTGATAGCATGGTTATTATGGTCATCATTCGGATTACTATGGCTATTAAGATTATTATGGTTATTATGTCTATTATATTGGTTATTATGATCGTTTCCAAGTCTATTATGTTTATTATAATGATTATTATGATTATAATGTTGCTTAGTATTACTGTGAGGGTTATTATGATCATTACTATTATTATTCTGGTTATTATGGTTATTAAGATTATTATGGCTGTAATAACGATTATTAGGCTATTTGCATGATTATTCTGTTTATTATTACGATGTTATGATAATTACAGTCAGTATAACCATTACCATGATTATTACGTCTATTATGATTGTTCCTATGATTACTATGACTATTATTATGATTGTTATGATTGTTGTGGTTATTATGACGATTACCATGATTATAATTGTTGATAGCATGGTAATTATGATCATCAGACAGATTACTATAGTTATTATGGTTATTATGGTTATTATGGCTATTATAATGGTTATTAGGGTTGTTTCCAAGTCTATTATGGTTACTATCATGATTATTATGATTATTATGTTTCTTAGTATGATTGTGAGTATTATTATGATCATTATTATGATAATTCTGGTTATTATGGTTGTTTAGATTATTATGTCTGTAATAACGATTATTAGGTTATTTCCTTGATTATTCTGTTTATTATTACGATATTATGATTATTACAGTTAGTATAACTACTACTATGACTATTACGGCTATTATGATTTTGCTATGATTATTATGATTATTATTATGATTGTTATGATGTGGTTATTATGAGGGTTACTATGATTATAATGGTTGATGGCATAGAAATCATGATCATCAGTCAGATTACTATAGCTATTATGATTAATACTGTTATCATGGCTATTATAATGGTTATTATGGTTGTTTCCAAGTTTATTATGGTTATTGTCATGTTTATTATCATTATTATTATGATTGTTATGTTTGTTGTGGGGTTTATGACGATTACTATGATTATAATTGTTGATAGCATGGTAATTATGATCATCATTCAGATTACTATAACTATTATGATTATTATGGTTGTTATGGCTAATATACTGGTTATTATGGCTGTTTCCAAGTCTATTATGGTTATTATCATGATTATTATGATTATTATGCTTCTTAGCATGATTATGACGAATACTATGATCATGAATGACATTCTTATGGTGATTACGACTATTACGATTATTATGGCAATAATAACGATTATTAGGTAATTTCTATGATCATTCTGTTTATTATTACGATGTTATGACTATTACGGTTAGTGTAACTATTACTATGATTATTACGGCTATTATGATTGTTGCTATGGTAATTATGATTATTATTATGATTTTTATGATTGTTGTGGTTATTATGACGATTACTATGATTATAATGGTTGATAGTATGGTAGTTATGATCATCAGTCAGATTAATATAGCTATAATGGTTATTATGGTTATTATGGCTATTATAATTGTTATTAGGGTTGTTTCCAAGTCTATTATGGTTATTATCATGTTTATTATCATTATTATTATGATTGTTATGTTTGTTGTGGGGTTTATGACGATTACTATGATTATAATTGTTGATAGCATGGTAATTATGATCATCATTCATATTACTATAACTATTATGATTATTATGGTGGTTATGGCTAATATAATGGTTATTATGGTTGTTTCCATGTCTATTATGGTTATTATCATGATTATTATGATTATTATGTTTCTTAGTACGATTATGACGAGTATTACGATAATCACTGAGATTCTTATGGCGATTACGACTATTACGATTATTATTGCTATAATAACGGTTATTAGGTTATTTCCATGATTAATCTGTTTATTATTACAATGTTATGATTATTACAGTTAGTATAACTATTACTATGATTATTACGTCTATTATGATTGTTGCTATGATTATTATGACTATTAGTATGATTGTTATGACTGTTGTGGTTATTATGACGATTACCATGATTATAATGGTTGCTAGCATGGTTATTATGATCATAATTCAGGTTACTATAGCTGTTATGATTATTATGTTTATTATGTCTATTATATTGGTTATTATAATTGTTTCCAAATCTATTATGGTTATTATTATTATTATTATGATTATAAAGTTCCTTAGCATGATTGTGAGGGTTATTATGATCATTATTATTATTATTCTGGTTATTAAGGTTATTAAGATTACTATGGATGTAATAACGATTATTAGGTTATTTCCATGATTATTCTGTTTATTTTTACAATGTTATGATTATTACAGTTAGTATAACTATTACTATGATTATTACGTCTATTATGATTGTTCCTATGATTATTATGACTATTATTATGATTGTTATGATTGTTGTGGTTATTGTGAGGGTTACTATGATTATAATGGTTGATAGCATAGTAATCATGATCATCATTCAGATTACTATAGCTATTACGATTAATACGGTTATCATGGCTATTATAATGGTTATTATGGCTGTTTCCAAGTTTATTATGGTTATTGTCATGTTTATTATCACTATTATTATGATTGTTATGTTTGTTGTGGGTACTATGACGATTACTATGATTATAATTGTTGATAGCATGGTAATTATGATCATCAGTCAGATTAATATAGCTATTATGGTTATTATGGTTATTATGGCTATTATAATGGTTATTAGGGTTGTTTCCAAGTCTATTATGGTTACTATCATGATTATTATGATTATTATGTTTCTTAGTATGATTGTGAGGATTATTATGATCATTATTATGATAATTCTGGTTATTATGGTTGTTTAGATTATTATGTCTGTAATAACGATTATTCGGTTATTTCCTTGATTATTCTGTTTATTATTACGATGTTATGATTATTACAGTTAGTATAACTACTACTATGACTATTGCGGCTATTATGATTGTGCTATGATTATTATGATTATTATTATGATTGTTATGATTGTTGTGGTTATTATGAGGGTTACTATGATTATAATGGTTGATGGCATAGAAATCATGATCATCATTCTGATTACTATAGCTATTATGATTAATACGGTTATCATGGCTATTATAATGGTTATTATGGTCGTTTCCAAGTTTATTATGGTTATTGTCATGTTTATTATCATTATTATTATGATTGTTATGTTTGTTGTGGGGTTTATGACGATTACTATGATTATAATTGTTGATAGCATGGTAATTATGATCATCAGTCAGATTAATATAGCTATTATGGTTATTATGGCTATTATGGCTATTATAATGGTTATTAGGGTTGTTTCCAAGTCTATTATGGTTACTATCATGATTATTATGATTATTATGTTTCTTAGTATGATTGTGAGGATTATTATGATCATTATTATGATAATTCTGGTTATTATGGTTGTTTAGATTATTATGTCTGTAATAACGATTATTAGGTTATTTCCATGATTATTCTGTATATTATAACGATGTTATGATTATTACAGTTAGTATAACGATTACTATGATTATTACGGCTATTATGATTGTTGCTATGATTGTTATGATTGTTGTGGGTATTATGACGATTACTATGATTATAATGGTTGATAGCATGGTTATTATGGTCATCATTCGGATTACTATGGCTATAAAGACTATTTTGGCTATTATGTCTATTATATTGGTTATTATGATCGTTTCCAAGTCTATTATGTTTATTATAATGATTATTATGATTATAATGTTGCTTAGTATTACTGTGAGGGTTATTATGATCATTACTATTATTATTCTGGTTATTATGGTTATTAAGATTATTATGGCTGTAATAACGATTATTAGGTTATTTCCATGATTATTCTGTATATTATAACGATGTTATGGTTATTACAGTCAGTGTAACGATTACTATGATTATCACGGCTATTATGATTGTTACTATGATAATTATGATTACAATTATGATTGTCATGGTTGTTGTGGTTATCATGACGATTACTATGATTATATTGGTTGATAGCATGGTTACTATGATCATCATACAGATTACTATAGCTATTATGGTTATTATGGTTATTATGGCTCTTATAATGGTTATTAGGGTTCTTTCCAAGTCTATTATGGTTATTATCATGATTATTATGATTATGATGTTTTTTAGTATGATTGTGAGGATTATTATGACCATTATTATGGTTATTCTGCTTATTATGGTTATTAAGAATTATATGGCTGTAATAACGATTATTAGGCTATTTGCATGATTATTCTGTTTATCATTACGATGTTATGATAATTACAGTCAGTATAAACATTACCATGATTATTACGTCTATTATGATTGTTCCTATGATTACTATGACTATTATTATGATTGTTATGATTGTTGTGGTTATTATGACGATTACCATGATTATAATTGTTGATAGCATGGTAATTATGATCATCAGTCAGATTACTATAGTTATTATGGTTATTATGGTTATTATGGCTATTATAATGGTTATTAGGGTTGTTTCCATGTCTATTATGGTTACTATCATGATTATTATGATTATTATGTTTCTTAGTATGATTGTGAGGATTATTATGATCATTATTATGATAATTCTGGTTATTATGGTTGTTTAGATTATTATGTCTGTAATAACGATTATTAGGTTATTTCCTTGATTATTCTGTTTATTATTACGATGTTATGATTATTACAGTTAGTATAACTACTACTATGACTATTGCGGCTATTATGATTGTGCTATGATTAATATGATTATTATTATGATTGTTATGATTGTTGTGGTTATTATGAGGGTTACTATGATTATAATGGTTGATGGCATAGAAATCATGATCATCATTCAGATTACTATAGCTATTATGATTAATACGGTTATCATGGCTATTATAATGGTTATTATGGTTGTTTCCAAGTTTATTATGGTTATTGTCATGTTTATTATCATTATTATTATGATTGTTATGTTTGTTGTGGGGTTTATGACGATTACTATGATTATAATTGTTGATAGCATGGTAATTATGATCATCATTCAGATTACTATAACTATTATGATTATTATGGTTATTATGGCTAATATAATGGTTATTATGGTTGTTTCCATGTCTATTATGGTTATTATCATGATTATTATGATTATTATGTTTCTTAGTACGATTATGACGAGTATTAAGATAATCACTGAGATTCTTATGGCGATTACGACTATTACGATTATTATGGCTATAATAACGGTTATTAGGTTATTTCCATGATTAATCTGTTTATTATTACAATGTTATGATTATTACAGTTAGTATAACTATTACTATGAATATTACGTCTATTATGATTGTTGCTATGATTATTATGACTATTAGTATGATTGTTATGACTGTTGTGGTTATTATGACGATTACCATGATTATAATGGTTGCTAGCATGGTTATTATGATCATAATTCAGGTTACTATAGCTGTTATGATTATTATGTTTATTATGTCTATTATATTGGTTATTATAATTGTTTCCAAATCTATTATGGTTATTATTATGATTATTATGATTATAAAGTTCCTTAGCATGATTGTGAGGGTTATTATGATCATTATTATTATTATTCTGGTTATTAAGGTTATTAAGATTATTATGGATGTAATAACGATTATTAGGTTATTTCCATGATTATTCTGTTTATTTTTACAATGTTATGATTATTACAGTTAGTATAACTATTACTATGAATATTACGGCTATTATGATTGTGCTATGATTATTATGATTATTATTATGATTGTTATGATTGTTGTGGTTATTATGAGGGTTACTATGATTATAATGGTTGATGGCATAGAAATCATGATCATCATTCAGATTACTATAGCTATTATGATTAATACGGTTATTATGGCTATTATAATGGTTATTATGGCTGTTTCCAAGTCTATTATGGTTATTATCATGATTATTATGATTATTATGTTTCTTAGCATGATTATGACGAATACTATGATCATCAATGACATTCTTATGGCGATTACGACTATTACGATTATTATGGCAATAATAACGATTATTAGGTAATTTCTATGATCATTCTGTTTATTATTACGATGTTATGACTATTACGGTTAGTATAACTATTACTATGATTATTACGGCTATTATGATTGTTGCTATGGTAATTATGATTATTATAATGATTTTTATGACAGTTGTGGTTATTATGACGATTACTATGATTATAATGGTTGATAGTATGGTAGTTATGATCATCAGTCAGATTAATATAGCTATAATGGTTATTATGGTTATTATGGCTGTTATAATGGTTATTAGGGTTGTTTCCAAGTCTATTATGGTTATTATCATGATTATTATGATTATTATGTTTCTTAGTATGATTGTGAGTATTATTATGATCATCACTGAGATTCTTATGGTGATTACGACTATTATGATTATTATGGCTATAATAACGATTATTAGGCTATTTCCATGATTATTCTGTTTATTATTACAATGTTATGATTGCTACAGTTAGTATGACTATTACTATGTTAATTACGTCTATTATGATTGTTGCTATGATAATTATGATTATAATTATGATTGTCATGATTGTTGTGGTTATCATGACGATTACTATGATTATATTGGTTGATAGCATGGTAATCATGATCATCATTCAGATTACTATAGCTATTATGATGAATATCATTATCAGGGCTATTATAATTGTTATTATGGTGGTTTCCAAGTTTATTATGGTTATTGTCATGTTTATTATCATTATTATTATGATTTATATGTTTGTTGTGGTTATTATGACGATTACTTTGATTATAGTTGTTGATAGCATGGTAGTTATGATCATCAGTCAGATTATTATAGCTATTACGGTTATTATGGTTATTATGGCTGTTATAATGGTTATTAGGGTTGTTTCCAAGTCTATTATGTTTATTATAATGATTATTATGATTATAATGTTGCTTAGTATTACTGTGAGGGTTATTATGACAATTACTATTATTATTCTGGTTATTATGGTTATTAAGATTATTATGGCTGTAATAACGATTATTAGGTTATTTCCATGATTATTCTGTATATTATAACGATGTTATGGTTATTACAGTCAGTGTAACGATTACTATGATTATCACGGCTATTATGATTGTTACTATGATAATTATGATTACAATTATGATTGTCATGGTTGTTGTGGTTATCATGACGATTACTATGATTATATTGGTTGATAGCATGGTTACTATGATCATCATACAGATTACTATAGCTATTATGGTTATTATGGTTATTATGGCTCTTATAATGGTTATTAGCGTTCTTTCCAAGTCTATTATGGTTATTATCATGATTATTATGATTATGATGTTTTTTAGTATGATTGTGAGGATTATTATGACCATTATTATGGTTATTCTGCTTATTATGGTTATTAAGAATTATATGGCTGTAATAACGATTATTAGGCTATTTGCATGATTATTCTGTTTATCATTACGATGTTATGATAATTACAGTCAGTATAAACATTACCATGATTATTACGTCTATTATGATTGTTCCTATGATTACTATGACTATTATTATGATTGTTATGATTGTTGTGGTTATTATGACGATTACCATGATTATAATTGTTGATAGCATGGTAATTATGATCATCAGTCAGATTACTATAGTTATTATGGTTATTATGGTTATTATGGCTATTATAATGGTTATTAGGGTTGTTTCCATGTCTATTATGGTTACTATCATGATTATTATGATTATTATGTTTCTTAGTATGATTGTGAGGATTATTATGATCATTATTATGATAATTCTGGTTATTATGGTTGTTTAGATTATTATGTCTGTAATAACGATTATTAGGTTATTTCCTTGATTATTCTGTTTATTATTACGATGTTATGATTATTACAGTTAGTATAACTACTACTATGACTATTGCGGCTATTATGATTGTGCTATGATTAATATGATTATTATTATGATTGTTATGATTGTTGTGGTTATTATGAGGGTTACTATGATTATAATGGTTGATGGCATAGAAATCATGATCATCATTCAGATTACTATAGCGATTATGATTAATACGGTTATCATGGCTATTATAATGGTTATTATGGTTGTTTCCAAGTTTATTATGGTTATTGTCATGTTTATTATCATTATTATTATGATTGTTATGTTTGTTGTGGGGTTTATGACGATTACTATGATTATAATTGTTGATAGCATGGTAATTATGATCATCATTCAGATTACTATAACTATTATGATTATTATGGTTATTATGGCTAATATAATGGTTATTATGGTTGTTTCCATGTCTATTATGGTTATTATCATGATTATTATGATTATTATGTTTCTTAGTACGATTATGACGAGTATTAAGATAATCACTGAGATTCTTATGGCGATTACGACTATTACGATTATTATGGCTATAATAACGGTTATTAGGTTATTTCCATGATTAATCTGTTTATTATTACAATGTTATGATTATTACAGTTAGTATAACTATTACTATGAATATTACGTCTATTATGATTGTTGCTATGATTATTATGACTATTAGTATGATTGTTATGACTGTTGTGGTTATTATGACGATTACCATGATTATAATGGTTGCTAGCATGGTTATTATGATCATAATTCAGGTTACTATAGCTGTTATGATTATTATGTTTATTATGTCTATTATATTGGTTATTATAATTGTTTCCAAATCTATTATGGTTATTATTATGATTATTATGATTATAAAGTTCCTTAGCATGATTGTGAGGGTTATTATGATCATTATTATTATTATTCTGGTTATTAAGGTTATTAAGATTATTATGGATGTAATAACGATTATTAGGTTATTTCCATGATTATTCTGTTTATTTTTACAATGTTATGATTATTACAGTTAGTATAACTATTACTATGATTATTACGTCTATTATGATTGTTCCTATGATTATTATGACTATTATTATGATTGTTATGATTGTTGTGGTTATTGTGAGGGTTACTATGATTATAATGGTTGATAGCATAGTAATCATGATCATCATTCAGATTACTATAGCTATTACGATTAATACGGTTATCATGGCTATTATAATGGTTATTATGGTTGTTTCCGAGTTTATTATGGTTATTGTCATGTTTATTATCACTATTATTATGATTGTTATGTTTTTTGTGGGTACTATGACGATTACTATGATTATAATTGTTGATAGCATGGTAATAATGATCATCAGTCAGATTACTATAGTTATTATGGTTATTATGGTTATTATGGCTATTATAATGGTTATTAGGGTTGTTTCCAAGTCTATTATGGTTATTATCATGATTATTATGATTATTATGTTTCTTAGTATGATTGTGAGGATTATTATGATCATTATTATGATAATTCTGGTTATTATGGTTGTTTAGATTATTATGGCTATAATAACGATTATTAGGCTATTTCCATGATTATTCTGTTTATTATTACAATGTTATGATTGCTACAGTTAGTATAACTATTACTATGTTAATTACGTCTATTATGATTGTTGCTATGATAATTATGATTATAATTATGATTGTCATGATTGTTGTGGTTATCATGACGATTACTATGATTATATTGGTTGATAGCATGGTAATCATGATCATCATTCAGATTACTATAGCTATTATGATGAATATCATTATCAGGGCTATTATAATTGTTATTATGGTTGTTTCCAAGTTTATTATGGTTATTGTCATGTTTATTATCATTATTATTGTGATTTATATGTTTGTTGTGGTTATTATGACGATTACTTTGATTATAGTTGTTGATAGCATGGTAGTTATGATCATCAGTCAGATTATTATAGCTATTACGGTTATTATGGTTATTATGGCTGTTATAATGGTTATTAGGGTTGTTTCCAAGTCTATTATGGTTATTTTCATGATTATTGTGATTGTGATGTTTTTTAGTATGATTGTGAGGATTATTATGACCATTATTGTGGTTATTCTGCTTATTATGGTTATTAAGAATTATATGGCTGTAATAGCGATTATTAGGCTATTTGCATGATTATTCTGTTTATCATTACGATGTTATGATAATTACAGTCAGTATAACCATTACCATAATTATTACGTCTATTATGATTGTTCCTATGACTACTATGACTATTATTATGATTGTTATGATTGTTGTGGTTATTATGACGATTACCATGATTATAATTGTTGATAGCATGGTAATTATGATCATCAGTCAGATTACTATAGTTATTATAGTTATTATGGTTATTATGGCTATTATAATGGTTATTAGGGTTGTTTCCAAGTCTATTATGGTTATTATCATGATTATTATGATTATTATGTTTCTTAGTATGATTGTGAGGATTATTATGATCATTATTATGATAATTCTGGTTATTATGGTTGTTTAGATTATTATGTCTGTAATAACGATTATTAGGTTATTTCCTTGATTATTCTGTTTATTATTACGATGTTATGATTATTACAGTTAGTATAACTATTACTATGACTATTACGGCTATTATGATTGTGCTATGATTATTATGATTATTATTATGATTGTTATGATTGTTGTGGTTATTATGAGGGTTACTATGATTATAATGGTTGATGGCATAGAAATCATGATCATCATTCAGATTACTATAGCTATTATGATTAATACGGTTATCAAGGCTATTATAATGGTCACTATGGTTGTTTCCAAGTTTATTATTGTTATTGTCATGTTTATTATCATTATTATTATGATTGTTATGTTTGTTGTGGGGTTTATGACGATTACTATGATTATAATTGTTGATAGCATGGTAATTATGATCATCATTCAGATTAGTATAACTATTATGATTATTATGGTTGTTATGGCTAATATAATGGTTATTATGGCTGTTTCCAAGTCTATTATGGTTATTATCATGATTATTATGATTATTATGTTTCTTCGCATGATTATGACGTATACTATGATCATCAATGACATTCTTATGGTGATTACGACTATTACGATTATTATGGCTATAATAACCATTATTAGGTTTTTTTCCTGATCATTCTGTTTATTATTACGATGTTATGACTATTACGGTTAGTATAACTATTACTATGATTATTACGGCTATTATGATTGTTGCTATGGTAATTATGATTATTATTATGATTTTTATGACTGTTGTGGTTATTATGACGATTACTATGATTATAATTGTTGATAGCATGGTAATTATGATCATCATTCAGATTACTATAACTATTATGATTATTATGGTGGTTATGGCTAATATAATGGTTATTATGGTTGTTTCCATGTCTATTATGGTTATTATCATGATTATTATGATTATTATGTTTCTTAGTACGATTATGACGAGTATTAAGATAATCACTGAGATTCTTATGGCGATTACGGCTATTACGATTATTATGGCTATAATAACGGTTATTAGGTTATTTCCATGATTAATCTGTTTATTATTACAATGTTATGATTATTACAGTTAGTATAACTATTACTATGACTATTACGTCTATTATGATTGCTGCTATGATTATTATGACTATTAGTATGATTGTTATGACTGTTGTGGTTATTATGACGATTACCATGATTATAATGGTTGATAGCATGGTTATTATGATCATAATTCAGGTTACTATAGCTGTTATGATTATTATGTCTATTATGTCTATTATATTGGTTATTATAATTGTTTCCAAATCTATTATGGTTATCATTATGATTATTATGATTATAAAGTTCCTTAGCATGATTGTGAGGGTTATTATGGTCATTATTATTATTATTCTGGTTATTAAGGTTATTAAGATTATTATGGATGTAATAACGATTATTAGGTTATTTCCATGATTATTCTGTTTATCATTACGATGTTATGATAATTACAGTCAGTATAAACATTACCATGATTATTACGTCTATTATGATTGTTCCTATGATTACTATGACTATTATTATGATTGTTATGATTGTTGTGGTTATTATGACGATTACCATGATTATAATTGTTGATAGCATGGTAATTATGATCATCAGTCAGATTACTATAGTTATTATGGTTATTATGGTTATTATGGCTGTTATAATGGTTATTAGGGTTGTTTCCAAGTCTATTATGGTTATTTTCATGATTATTGTGATTGTGATGTTTTTTAGTATGATTGTGAGGATTATTATGACCATTATTGTGGTTATTCTGCTTATTATGGTTATTAAGAATTATATGGCTGTAATAACGATTATTAGGCTATTTGCATGATTATTCTGTTTATCATTACGATGTTATGATAATTACAGTCAGTATAACCATTACCATAATTATTACGTCTATTATGATTGTTCCTATGATTACTATGACTATTATTATGATTGTTATGATTGTTGTGGTTATTATGACGATTACCATGATTATAATTGTTGATAGCATGGTAATTATGATCATCAGTCAGATTACTATAGTTATTATGGTTATTATGGTTATTATGGCTATTATAATGGTTATTAGGGTTGTTTCCAAGTCTATTATGGTTATTATCATGATTATTATGATTATTATGTTTCTTAGTATGATTGTGAGGATTATTATGATCATTATTATGATAATTCTGGTTATTATGGTTGTTTAGATTATTATGTCTGTAATAACGATTATTAGGTTATTTCCTTGATTATTCTGTTTATTATTACGATGTTATGATTATTACAGTTAGTATAACTATTACTATGACTATTACGGCTATTATGATTGTGCTATGATTATTATGATTATTATTATGATTGTTATGATTGTTGTGGTTATTATGAGGGTTACTATGATTATAATGGTTGATGGCATAGAAATCATGATCATCATTCAGATTACTATAGCTATTATGATTAATACGGTTATCAAGGCTATTATAATGGTTACTATGGTTGTTTCCAAGTTTATTATGGTTATTGTCATGTTTATTATCATTATTATTATGATTGTTATGTTTGTTGTGGGGTTTATGACGATTACTATGATTATAATTGTTGATAGCATGGTAATTATGATCATCATTCAGATTAGTATAACTATTATGATTATTATGGTTGTTATGGCTAATATAATGGTTATTATGGCTGTTTCCAAGTCTATTATGGTTATTATCATGATTATTATGATTATTATGTTTCTTCGCATGATTATGACGTATACTATGATCATCAATGACATTCTTATGGTGATTACGACTATTACGATTATTATGGCTGTAATAACCATTATTAGGTTTTTTTCCTGATCATTCTGTTTATTATTACGATGTTATGACTATTACGGTTAGTATAACTATTACTATGATTATTACGGCTATTATGATTGTTGCTATGGTAATTATGATTATTATTATGATTTTTATGACTGTTGTGGTTATTATGACGATTACTATGATTATAATTGTTGATAGCATGGTAATTATGATCATCATTCAGATTACTATAACTATTATGATTATTATGGTGGTTATGGCTAATATAATGGTTATTATGGTTGTTTCCATGTCTATTATGGTTATTATCATGATTATTATGATTATTATGTTTCTTAGTACGATTATGACGAGTATTAAGATAATCACTGAGATTCTTATGGCGATTACGACTATTACGATTATTATGGCTATAATAACGGTTATTAGGTTATTTCCATGATTAATCTGTTTATTATTACAATGTTATGATTATTACAGTTAGTATAACTATTACTATGAATATTACGTCTATTATGATTGTTGCTATGATTATTATGACTATTAGTATGATTGTTATGACTGTTGTGGTTATTATGACGATTACCATGATTATAATGGTTGCTAGCATGGTTATTATGATCATAATTCAGGTTACTATAGCTGTTATGATTATTATGTTTATTATGTCTATTATATTGGTTATTATAATTGTTTCCAAATCTATTATGGTTATTATTATGATTATTATGATTATAAAGTTCCTTAGCATGATTGTGAGGGTTATTATGATCATTATTATTATTATTCTGGTTATTAAGGTTATTAAGATTATTATGGATGTAATAACGATTATTAGGTTATTTCCATGATTATTCTGTTTATTTTTACAATGTTATGATTATTACAGTTAGTATAACTATTACTATGATTATTACGTCTATTATGATTGTTCCTATGATTATTGTGACTATTATTATGATTGTTATGATTGTTGTGGTTATTGTGAGGGTTACTATGATTATAATGGTTGATAGCATAGTAATCATGATCATCATTCAGATTACTATAGCTATTACGATTAATACGGTTATCATGGCTATTATAATGGTTATTATGGTTGTTTCCGAGTTTATTATGGTTATTGTCATGTTTATTATCACTATTATTATGATTGTTATGTTTGTTGTGGGTACTATGACGATTACTATGATTATAATTGTTGATAGCATGGTAATTATGATCATCAGTCAGATTACTATAGTTATTATGGTTATTATGGTTATTATGGCTATTATAATGATTATTAGGGTTGTATCCATGTCTCTTATGGTTATTATCGTGATTATTATGATTATTATGTTTCTTAGTATGATTGTGAGGATTATTATGATCATTATTATGATAATTCTGGTTATTATGGTTGTTTAGATTATTATGTCTGTAATAACGATTATTAGGTTATTTCCTTGATTATTCTGTTTATTATTACGATGTTATGATTATTACAGTTAGTATAACTACTACTATGACTATTGCGGCTATTATGATTGTGCTATGATTAATATGATTATTATTATGATTGTTATGATTGTTGTGGTTATTATGAGGGTTACTATGATTATAATGGTTGATGGCATAGAAATCATGATCATCATTCAGATTACTATAGCTATTATGATTAATACGGTTATCATGGCTATTATAATGGTTATTATGGTTGTTTCCAAGTTTATTATGGTTATTGTCATGTTTATTATCATTATTATTATGATTGTTATGTTTGTTGTGGGGTTTATGACGATTACTATGATTATAATTGTTGATAGCATGGTAATTATGATCATCATTCAGATTACTATAACTATTATGATTATTATGGTTATTATGGTTAATATAATGGTTATTATGGTTGTTTCCATGTCTATTATGGTTATTATCATGATTATTATGATTATTATGTTTCTTAGTATGATTGTGAGGATTATTATGATCATTATTATGATAATTCTGGTTATTATGGTTGTTTAGATTATTATGTCTGTAATAACGATTATTAGGTTATTTCCTTGATTATTCTGTTTATTATTACGATGTTATGATTATTACAGTTAGTATAACTATTACTATGACTATTACGGCTATTATGATTGTGCTATGATTATTATGATTATTATTATGATTGTTATGATTGTTGTGGTTATTATGAGGGTTACTATGATTATAATGGTTGATGGCATAGAAATCATGATCATCATTCAGATTACTATAGCTATTATGATTAATACGGTTATCAAGGCTATTATAATGGTTACTATGGTTGTTTCCAAGTTTATTATGGTTATTGTCATGTTTATTATCATTATTATTATGATTGTTATGTTTGTTGTGGGGTTTATGACGATTACTATGATTATAATTGTTGATAGCATGGTAATTATGATCATCATTCAGATTAGTATAACTATTATGATTATTATGGTTGTTATGGCTAATATAATGGTTATTATGGCTGTTTCCAAGTCTATTATGGTTATTATCATGATTATTATGATTATTATGTTTCTTAGCATGATTATGACGTATACTATGATCATCAATGACATTCTTATGGTGATTACGACTATTACGATTGTTATGGCAATAATAACGATTATTAGGTAATTTCTATGATCATTCTGTTTATTATTACGATGTTATGACTATTACAGTTAGTATAGCTATTACTATGACTATTACGGCTATTCTGACTGTTGCTATGATTATTATGATTATTCTTATGATTGTTATGATTGTTGTGGTTATTATGACGATTACTATGATTATAATGGTTGATAGCATGGTAATCATGATCATCATTCAGATTACTATAGCTATTATGATGAATATCATTATCAGGGCTATTATAATGGCTATTATGGTTGTTTCCACGTTTATTATGGCTATTGTCATGTTTATTATCATTATTATTATGATTGTTATGTTTGTTGTGGGTATTATGACGATTACTATGATTATAATTATTGATAGCATAGAAATTATGATCATCAGTCAGATTAATATAGCTATTATGGTTACTATGGTCATTATGGCTATTATAATGGTTATTAGGGTTGTTTCCAAGTCTATTATGTTTATTATCATGATTACTATGATTATTATGTTTCTTAGTATGATTGTGAGAATTATTATGATCATTACTACGATTATTCTGGTTATAATGGTTATTAAGATTATTATGTCTGTAATAACGATTATTAGGTTATTTCCATGATTATTCTGTATATTATAACGATGTTATGATTATTACAGTTAGTATAACGATTACTATGATTATTACGGCTATTATGATTGTTGCTATGATTGTTATGATTGTTGTGGGTATTATGACGATTACTATGATTATAATGGTTGATAGCATGGTTATTATGATCATCATTCAGATTACTATAACTATTATGATTATTACGGTTGTTATGGCTATTATAATGGTTATTGTGGCTGTTTCCAAGTCTATTATGGTTATTATCATGATTATTATGATTATTATGTTTCTGAGCATGATTATGACGAATACTATGATCATCAATGACATTCTTATGGTGATTACGACTATTACGATTATTATGGCTATAATAACAATTATTAGGTTTTTTTCCCGATCATTCTGTTTATTATTACGATGTTATGACTATTACGGTTAGTATAACTATTACTATGATTATTACGGCTATTATGATTGTTGCTATGGTAATTATGATTATTATTATGATTTTTATGACTGTTGTGGTTATTATGACGATTACTATGATTATAATGGTTGATAGTATGGTAGTTATGATCATCAGTCAGATTAATATAGCTATAATGGTTATTATGGTTATTATGGCTATTATAATGGTTATTAGGGTTGTTTCCAAGTCTATTATGGTTATTATCATGATTATTATGATTATTATGTTTCTGAGCATGATTATGACGAATACTATGATCATCAATGACATTCTTATGGTGATTACGACTATTACGATTATTATGGCTATAATAACCATTATTAGGTTTTTTTCCTGATCATTCTGTTTATTATTACGATGTTATGACTATTACGGTTAGTATAACTATTACTATGATTATTACGGCTATTATGATTGTTGCTATGGTAATTATGATTATTATTATGATTTTTATGACTGTTGTGGTTATTATGACGATTACTATGATTATAATGGTTGATAGCATGGTAATCATGATCATCATTCAGATTACTATAGCTATTATGATGAATATCATTATCAGGGCTATTATAATGGCTATTATGGTTGTTTCCACGTTTATTATGGCTATTGTCATGTTTATTATCATTATTATTATGATTGTTATGTTTGTTGTGGGTATTATGACGATTACTATGATTATAATTATTGATAGCATAGAAATTATGATCATCAGTCAGATTAATATAGCAATTATGGTTACTATGGTCATTATGGCTATTATAATGGTTATTAGGGTTGTTTCCAAGTCTATTATGTTTATTATCATGATTACTATGATTATTATGTTTCTTAGTATGATTGTGAGAATTATTATGATCATTACTACGATTATTCTGGTTACAATGGTTATTAAGATTATTATGTCTGTAATAACGATTATTAGGTTATTTCCATGATTATTCTGTATATTATAACGATGTTATGATTATTACAGTTAGTATAACGATTACTATGATTATTACGGCTATTATGATTGTTGCTATGATTGCTATGATTGTTGTGGGTATTATGACGATTACTATGATTATAATGGTTGATAGCATGGTTATTATGGTCATCATTCGGATTACTATGGCTATTAAGATTATTTTGGTTATTACGTTTTTATATTGGTTATTATGATCGTTTCCAAGTCTATTATGTTTTTTATAATGATTATTATGATTATAGTGTTGCTTAGTATTACTGTGAGGGTTATTATGATCATTACTATTATTATTCTGGTTATTATGGTTATTAAGATTACTATGGCTATAATAACAATTATTAGGTTTTTTTCCCGATCATTCTGTTTATTATAACGATGTTATGACTATTACGGTTAGTATAACTATTACTATGATTATTACGGCTATTATGATTGTTGCTATGGTAATTATGATTATTATTATGATTGTCATGATTGTTGTGGTTATCATGACGATTACTATGATTATATTGGTTGATAGCATGGTTACTATGATCATCATACAGATTACTATAGCTATTATGGTTATTATGGTTATTATGGCTGTTATTATGGTTATTAGGGTTGTTTCCAAGTCTATTATGGTTATTATCATGATTATTATGATTATGATGTTTTTTAGTATGATTGTGAGGATTATTATGACCATTATTATGGTTATTCTGCTTATTATGGTTATTAAGAATTATATGGCTGTAATAACGATTATTAGGCTATTTGCATGATTATTCTGTTTATCATTACGATGTTATGATAATTACAGTCAGTATAACCATTACCATGATTATTACGTCTATTATGATTGTTCCTATGATTACTATGACTATTATTATGATTGTTATGATTGTTGTGGTTATTATGACGATTACCATGATTATAATTGTTGATAGCATGGTAATTATGATCATCAGTCAGATTACTATAGTTATTATGGTTATTATGGTTATTATGGCTATTATAATGGTTATTAGGGTTGTTTCCAAGTCTATTATGGTTACTATCATGATTATTATGATTATTATGTTTCTTAGTATGATTTTGAGGATTATTATGATCATTATTATGATAATTCTGGTTATTATGGTTGTTTAGATTATTATGTCTGTAATAACGATTATTAGGTTATTTCCTTGATTATTCTGTTTATTATTACGATATTATGATTATTACAGTTAGTATAACTACTACTATGACTATTACGGCTATTATGATTGTGCTATGATTATTATGATTATTATTATGATTGTTATGATTGTTGTGGTTATTATGAGGGTTACTATGATTATAATGGTTGATGGCATAGAAATCATGATCATCATTCAGATTACTGTAGCTATTATGATTAATACGGTTATCATGGCTATTATAATGGTTATTATGGCTGTTTCCAAGTTTATTATGGTTATTGTCATGTTTATTATCATTATTATTATGATTGTTATGTTTGTTGTGGGGTTTATGACGATTACTATGAATATAATTGTTGATAGCATGGTAATTATGATCATCATTCAGATTACTATAACTATTATGATTATTATGGTTGTTCTGGCTAATATAATGGTTATTATGGCTGTTTCCAAGTCTATTATGGTTATTATCATGATTATTATGATTATTATGTTTCTTAGCATGATTATGACGAATACTATGATCATGAATGACATTCTTATGGTGATTACGACTATTACGATTATTATGGCAATAATAACGATTATTAGGTAATTTCTATGATCATTCTGTTTATTATTACGATGTTATGACTATTACGGTTAGTATAACTATTACTATGATTATTACGGCTATTATGATTGTTGCTATGGTAATTATGATTATTATTATGATTTTTATGATTGTTGTGGTTATTATGACGATTACTATGATTATAATGGTTGATAGTATGGTAGTTATGATCATCAGTCAGATTAATATAGCTATAATGGTTATTATGGTTATTATGGCTATTATAATGGTTATTAGTGTTGTTTCCAAGTCTATTATGGTTATTATCATGATTATTATGATTATTATGTTTCCTAGTATGATTGTGAGAATTATTATGATCATTATTACGATTATTGTGGTTATAATGGCTATTAAGATTATTATGGTTGTAATAACGAGTATTAGGTTATTTCCATGATTATTCTGTATATTATAACGATGTTATGATTATTACAGTTAGTATAACGATTACTATGATTATTACGGCTATTATGATTGTTGCTATGATTGTTATGATTGTTGTGGGTATTATGACGATTACTATGATTATAATGGTTGATAGCATGGTTATTATGATCATCATTCAGATTACTATAACTATTATGATTATTACGGTTGTTATGGCTATTATAATGGTTATTGTGGCTGTTTCCAAGTCTATTATGGTTATTATCATAATTATTATGATTATTATGTTTCTGAGCATGATTATGACGTATACTATGATCATCAATGACATTCTTATGGTGATTACGACTATTACGATTATTATGGCTATAATAACCATTATTAGGTTTTTTTCCTGATCATTCTGTTTATTATTACGATGTTATGACTATTACGGTTAGTATAACTATTACTATGATTATTACGGCTGTTATGATTGTTGCTATGGTAATTATGATTATTATTATGATTTTTATGGCTGTTGTGGTTATTATGACGATTACTATGATTATAATGGTTGATAGTATGGTAGTTATGATCATCAGTCAGATTAATATAGCTATAATGGTTATTATGGTTATTATGGCTATTATAATGGTTATTAGGGTTGTTTCCAAGTCTATTGTGGTTATTATCATGATTATTATGATTATTATGTTTCCTAGTATGATTGTGAGAATTATTATGATCATTGTTACGATTATTCTGGTTATAATGGCTATTAAGATTATTATGGTTGTAATAACGAGTATTAGGTTATTTGCATGATTATTCTGTATATTATAACGATGTTATGATTATTACAGTCAGTGTAACGATTACTATGATTATCACGGCTATTATGATTGTTGCTGTCATAATTATGATTATAATTATGATTGTCATGATTGTTGTGGTTATCATGACGATTACTGTGATTATATTGGATGATAGCATGGTAATCATGATCATCATTCAGATTACTATAGCTGTTATGATTATTATGTTTATTATGTCTATTATATTCGTTATTATGATTGTTTCCAAATCTGTTATGGTTATTATTATGAATATCATGATTATAAAGTTCCTTAGCATGATTGTGAGGGTTATTATGATCATTATTATTATTATTCTGGTTATTATGGCTATTAAGATTATTATGGCTGTAATAACGATTATTAGGTTATTTCCATGATTATTCTGTATATTATAACGATGTTATGATTATTACAGTTAGTATAACGATTACTATGATTATCACGGCTATTATGATTGTTGCTGTGATAATTATGATTATAATTATGATTGTCATGATTGTTGTGACTATCATGACGATTACTATGATTATATTGGTTGATAGCATGGTTACTATGATCATCATACAGATTACTATAGCTATTATGATTATTATGGTTATTATGGCTATTATAATGGTTATTATGGTTGATTCCCAATCTATTACGGTTATTATCATTATTATTATTATGATTATTATGTTTCTTAGTATGATTATGACGAATATTATGATCATCACTGAGATTCTTACGGCGATTACGACTATTGCGATTATTATGGCTATAATAACGATTATTAGGTTTTTTTCCTGATTATTCTGTTTTTTATTACGATGTTATGATTATTACTGTCAGTATAACTATTACTATGATTATTACGTCTATTATGATTGTTCCTATGATTATTATGACTATTATTATGATTGTTATGATTGTTGTGGTTATCATGATTATTACTATGATTATAATGGATAATAGCATCGTTATTATGGTCATCATTCAGATTACTATGGCTATTAAGATTACTATGGTTATTATGGCTATTATAATGGTTATTATGATCGTTTCCATGTCTATTAAGGTTATTATTATGATTATTATGATTATAATGTATCATAGTATGTTTGCGATGATTATTACGATCATTATGATGATTATTCTGGTTATTATGGTTATTAAGATTATTATGGCTGTAATATCGTTTATTAGGTTATTTCCATGATTATTCTGTTTATTATTACGATGTTATGATTATTACAGTCAGTATAACTATTTCTATAATTATTGCGTCTATTATGATTGTTGCTATGATTATTATGATTATTATTATGATTGTTAAGATTGTTGTGGTTATTATGACGATTACTATGATTATAATGGTTGATAGTATGGTAGTTATGATCATCAGTCAGATTAATATAGCTATAATGGTTATTATGGTTATTATGGCTATTATAATGGTTATTAGGGTTGTTTCCAAGTCTATTATGGTTATTATCATGATTATTATGATTATGATGTTTTTTAGTATGATTATGACGATTATTATGATCATCACTGAGATTCTTACGGCGATTACGACTATTGCGATTATTATGGCTATAATAACGATTATTAGGTTTTTTTCCTGATTATTCTGTTTTTTATTACGATGTTATGGTTATTACAGTCAGTATAACTAATACTATAATTATTGCGTCTATTATGATTGTTGCTATGATTATTATGATTATTATTATGATTGTTAAGATTGTTGTGGTTATTATGACGATTACTATGATTATAATGGTTGATAGTATGGTAGTTATGATCATCAGTCAGATTAATATAGCTATAATGGTTATTATGGTTATTATGGCTATTATAATGGTTATTAGGGTTGTTTCCAAGTCTATTATGGTTATTATCATGATTATTATGATTACTATGTTTCCTAGTATGATTGTGAGAATTATTATGATCATTACTACGATTATTCTGGTTATAATGGTTATTAAGATTATTATGTCTGTAATAATGATTATTAGGTTATTTCCATGATTATTCTGTATATTATAACGATGTTATGATTATTACAGCCAGTATAACTATTACTATGATTATTACGTCTATTATGACTGTTGCTATGATTATTATGATTATTATTATGATTGTTGTGGTTATTATGACGATTACTATGATTATAATGGTTGATAGCATGGTTATTATGGTCATCATTCGGATTACTATGGCTATTAAGATTATTATGGTTATTATGTCTATTATATTGGTTATTATGATCGTTTCCAAGTCTATTATGTTTATTATAGTGATTATTATGATTATAATGTTGCTTAGTATTACTGTGAGGGTTATTATGATCATTACTATTATTATTCTGGTTATTATGGTTATTAAGATTATTATGGCTGTAATAACGATTATTAGGTTATTTGCATGATTATTCTGTATATTATAACGATGTTATGATTATTGCGGTCAGTGTAACGATTACTATGATTATCACGGCTATTATGATTGTTGCTATGATAATTATGATTATAATTATGATTGTCATGATTGTTGTGGTTATCATGACGATTACTATGATTATATTGGTTGATAGCATGGTTACTATGATCATCATACAGATTACTATAGCTATTATGATTATTATGGTTATTATGGCTGTTATTATGGTTATTAGGGTTGTTTCCAAGACTATTATGGTTATTATCATGATTATTATGATTATGATGTTTTTTAGTATGATTGTGAGGATTATTATGACCATTATTATGGTTATTCTGCTTATTATGGTTATTAAGAATTATATGGCTGTAATAACGATTATTAGGCTATTTGCATGATTATTCTGTTTATCATTACGATGTTATGATAATTACAGTCAGTATAACCATTACCATGATTATTACGTCTATTATGATTGTTCCTATGATTATTATGACTATTATTATGATTGTTATGATTGTTGTGGTTATTATGACGATTACCATGATTATAATTGTTGATAGCATGGTAATTATGATCATCAGTCAGATTACTATAGTTATTATGGTTATTATGGTTATTATGGCTATTATAATGGTTATTAGCGTTGTTTCCAAGTCTATTATGGTTACTATCATGATTATTATGATTATTATGTTTCTTAGTATGATTGTGAGGATTATTATGATCATTATTATGATAATTCTGGTTATTATGGTTGTTTAGATTATTATGTCTGTAATAACGATTATTAGGTTATTTCCTTGATTATTCTGTTTATTATTACGATATTACGATTATTACAGTTAGTATAACTACTACTATGACTATTACGGCTATTATGATTGTGCTATGATTATTATGATTATTATTATGATTGTTATGATTGTTGTGGTTATTATGAGGGTTACTATGATTATAATGGTTGATGGCATAGAAATCATGATCATCATTCAGATTACTATAGCTATTATGATTAATACGGTTATCATGGCTATTATAATGGTTATTATGGTTGTTTCCAAGTTTATTATGGTTATTGTCATGTTTATTATCATTATTATTATGATTGTTATGTTTGTTGTGGGGTTTATGACGATTACTATGATTATAATTGTTGATAGCATGGTAATTATGATCATCATTCAGATTACTATAACTATTATGATTATTATGGTTGTTATGGCTTATATAATGGTTATTATGGCTGTTTCCAAGTCTACTATGGTTATTATCATGATTATTATGATTATTATGTTTCTTAGCATGATTATGACGAATACTACGATCATGAATGACATTCTTATGGTGATTACGACTATTACGATTATTATGGCAATAATAACGATTATTAGGTAATTTCTATGATCATTCTGTTTATTATTACGATGTTATGACTATTACGGTTAGTGTAACTATTACTATGATTATTACGGCTATTATGATTGTTGCTATGGTAATTATGATTATTATTATGATTTTTATGATTGTTGTGGTTATTATGACGATTACTATGATTATAATGGTTGATAGTATGGTAGTTATGATCATCAGTCAGATTAATATAGCTATAATGGTTGCTATGGTTATTATGGCTATTATAATGGTTATTAGGGTTGTTTCCAAGTCTATTATGGTTATTATCATGATTATTATGATTATTATGTTTCCTAGTATGATTGTGAGAATTATTATGATCATTATTACGATTATTCTGGTTATAATGGCTATTAAGATTATTATGGTTGTAATAACGAGTATTAGGTTATTTCCATGATTATTCTGTATATTATAACGATGTTATGATTATTACAGTTAGTATAACGATTACTATGATTATTACGGCTATTATGATTGTTGCTATGATTGTTATGATTGTTGTGGGTATTATGACGATTACTATGATTATAATGGTTGATAGCATGGTTATTATGATCATCATTCAGATTACTATAACTATTATGATTATTACGGTTGTTATGGCTATTATAATGGTTATTGTGGCTGTTTCCAAGTCTATTATGGTTATTATCATAATTATTATGATTATTATGTTTCTGAGCATGATTATGACGAATACTATGATCATCAATGACATTCTTATGGTGATTACAACTATTACGATTATTATGGCTATAATAACCATTATTAGGTTTTTTTCCTGATCATTCTGATTATTATTACGATGTTATGGCTATTACGGTTAGTATAACTATTACTATGATTATTACGGCTGTTATGATTGTTGCTATGGTAATTATGATTATTATTATGATTTTTATGGATGTTGTTGTTATTATGACGATTACTATGATTATAATGGTTGATAGTATGGTAGTTATGATCATCAGTCAGATTAATATAGCTATAATGGTTATTATGGTTATTATGGCTATTATAATGGTTATTAGGGTTGTTTCCAAGTCTATTATGGTTATTATCATGATTATTATGATTATTATGTTTCCTAGTATGATTGTGAGAATTATTATGATCATTGTTACGATTATTCTGGTTATAATGGCTATTAAGATTATTATTGTTGTAATAACGAATATTAGGTTATTTGCATGATTATTCTGTATATTATAACGATGTTATGATTATTACAGTCAGTGTAACGATTACTATGATTATCACGGCTACTATGATTGTTGCTATCATAATTATGATTGTAATTATGATTGTCATGATTGTTGTGGTTATCATGACGATTACTATGATTATATTGGTTGATAGCATGGTAATCATGATCATCATTCAGATTACTATAGCTGTTATGATTATTATGTTTATTATGTCTATTATATTCGTTATTATGATTGTTTCCAAATCTATTATGGTTAAGATTATGATTATCATGATTATAAAGTTCCTTAGCATGATTGTGAGGGTTATTATGATCATTATTATTATTATTCTGGTTATTATGGTTATTAAGATTATTATGGCTGTAATAACGATTATTAGGTTATTTGCATGATTATTCTGTATATTATAACGATGTTATGATTATTGCGGTCAGTGTAACGATTACTATGATTATCACGGCTATTATGATTGTTGCTATGATAATTATGATTATAATTATGATTGTCATGATTGTTGTGGTTATCATGACGATTACTATGATTATATTGGTTGATAGCATGGTTACTATGATCATCATACAGATTACTATAGCTATTATGATTATTATGGTTATTATGGCTGTTATTATGGTTATTAGGGTTGTTTCCAAGACTATTATGGTTATTATCATGATTATTATGATTATGATGTTTTTTAGTATGATTGTGAGGATTATTATGACCATTATTATGGTTATTCTGCTTATTATGGTTATTAAGAATTATATGGCTGTAATAACGATTATTAGGCTATTTGCATGATTATTCTGTTTATCATTACGATGTTATGATAATTACAGTCAGTATAACCATTACCATGATTATTACGTCTATTATGATTGTTCCTATGATTATTATGACTATTATTATGATTGTTATGATTGTTGTGGTTATTATGACGATTACCATGATTATAATTGTTGATAGCATGGTAATTATGATCATCAGTCAGATTACTATAGTTATTATGGTTATTATGGTTATTATGGCTATTATAATGGTTATTAGCGTTGTTTCCAAGTCTATTATGGTTACTATCATGATTATTATGATTATTATGTTTCTTAGTATGATTGTGAGGATTATTATGATCATTATTATGATAATTCTGGTTATTATGGTTGTTTAGATTATTATGTCTGTAATAACGATTATTAGGTTATTTCCTTGATTATTCTGTTTATTATTACGATATTACGATTATTACAGTTAGTATAACTACTACTATGACTATTACGGCTATTATGATTGTGCTATGATTATTATGATTATTATTATGATTGTTATGATTGTTGTGGTTATTATGAGGGTTACTATGATTATAATGGTTGATGGCATAGAAATCATGATCATCATTCAGATTACTATAGCTATTATGATTAATACGGTTATCATGGCTATTATAATGGTTATTATGGTTGTTTCCAAGTTTATTATGGTTATTGTCATGTTTATTATCATTATTATTATGATTGTTATGTTTGTTGTGGGGTTTATGACGATTACTATGATTATAATTGTTGATAGCATGGTAATTATGATCATCATTCAGATTACTATAACTATTATGATTATTATGGTTGTTATGGCTTATATAATGGTTATTATGGCTGTTTCCAAGTCTACTATGGTTATTATCATGATTATTATGATTATTATGTTTCTTAGCATGATTATGACGAATACTACGATCATGAATGACATTCTTATGGTGATTACGACTATTACGATTATTATGGCAATAATAACGATTATTAGGTAATTTCTATGATCATTCTGTTTATTATTACGATGTTATGACTATTACGGTTAGTGTAACTATTACTATGATTATTACGGCTATTATGATTGTTGCTATGGTAATTATGATTATTATTATGATTTTTATGATTGTTGTGGTTATTATGACGATTACTATGATTATAATGGTTGATAGTATGGTAGTTATGATCATCAGTCAGATTAATATAGCTATAATGGTTGCTATGGTTATTATGGCTATTATAATGGTTATTAGGGTTGTTTCCAAGTCTATTATGGTTATTATCATGATTATTATGATTATTATGTTTCCTAGTATGATTGTGAGAATTATTATGATCATTATTACGATTATTCTGGTTATAATGGCTATTAAGATTATTATGGTTGTAATAACGAGTATTAGGTTATTTCCATGATTATTCTGTATATTATAACGATGTTATGATTATTACAGTTAGTATAACGATTACTATGATTATTACGGCTATTATGATTGTTGCTATGATTGTTATGATTGTTGTGGGTATTATGACGATTACTATGATTATAATGGTTGATAGCATGGTTATTATGATCATCATTCAGATTACTATAACTATTATGATTATTACGGTTGTTATGGCTATTATAATGGTTATTGTGGCTGTTTCCAAGTCTATTATGGTTATTATCATAATTATTATGATTATTATGTTTCTGAGCATGATTATGACGAATACTATGATCATCAATGACATTCTTATGGTGATTACAACTATTACGATTATTATGGCTATAATAACCATTATTAGGTTTTTTTCCTGATCATTCTGATTATTATTACGATGTTATGGCTATTACGGTTAGTATAACTATTACTATGATTATTACGGCTGTTATGATTGTTGCTATGGTAATTATGATTATTATTATGATTTTTATGGATGTTGTTGTTATTATGACGATTACTATGATTATAATGGTTGATAGTATGGTAGTTATGATCATCAGTCAGATTAATATAGCTATAATGGTTATTATGGTTATTATGGCTATTATAATGGTTATTAGGGTTGTTTCCAAGTCTATTATGGTTATTATCATGATTATTATGATTATTATGTTTCCTAGTATGATTGTGAGAATTATTATGATCATTGTTACGATTATTCTGGTTATAATGGCTATTAAGATTATTATTGTTGTAATAACGAATATTAGGTTATTTGCATGATTATTCTGTATATTATAACGATGTTATGATTATTACAGTCAGTGTAACGATTACTATGATTATCACGGCTACTATGATTGTTGCTATCATAATTAT
Organism: Calliopsis andreniformis; assembly: GCF_051401765.1. NCBI lineage: Eukaryota > Metazoa > Arthropoda > Insecta > Hymenoptera > Andrenidae > Calliopsis > Calliopsis andreniformis. Next base: position 263,355 of record NW_027480722.1, on the reverse strand, counting down.
GATTGTAATTATGATTGTCATGATTGTTGTGGTTATCATGACGATTACTATGATTATATTGGTTGATAGCATGGTAATCATGATCATCATTCAGATTACTATAGCTGTTATGATTATTATGTTTATTATGTCTATTATATTCGTTATTATGATTGTTTCCAAATCTATTATGGTTAAGATTATGATTATCATGATTATAAAGTTCCTTAGCATGATTGTGAGGGTTATTATGATCATTATTATTATTATTCTGGTTATTATGGCTATTAAGATTATTATGGCTGTAATAACGATTATTAGGTTATTTCCATGATTATTCTGTATATTATATCGATGTTATGATTATTACAGTCAGTGTAACGATTACTATGATTATCACGGCTATTATGATTGTTGCTATGATAATTATGATTATAATTATGATTGTCATGATTGTTGTGGTTATCATGACGATTACTATGATTATATTGGTTGATAGCATGGTTACTATGATCATCATACAGATTACTATAGCTATTATGGTTATTATGGTTATTATGGCTGTTATTATGGTTATTAGGGTTGTTTCCAAGTCTATTATGGTTATTATCATGATTATTATGATTATGATGTTTTTTAGTATGATTGTGAGGATTATTATGACCATTATTATGGTTATTCTGCTTATTATGGTTATTAAGAATTATATGGCTGTAATAACGATTATTAGGCTATTTGCATGATTATTCTGTTTATCATTACGATGTTATGATAATTACAGTCAGTATAACCATTACCATGATTATTACGTCTATTATGATTGTTCCTATGATTACTATGACTATTATTATGATTGTTATGATTGTTGTGGTTATTATGACGATTACCATGATTATAATTGTTGATAGCATGGTAATTATGATCATCAGTCAGATTACTATAGTTATTATGGTTATTATGGTTATTATGGCTATTATAATGGTTATTAGGGTTGTTTCCAAGTCTATTATGGTTACTATCATGATTATTATGATTATTATGTTTCTTAGTATGATTTTGAGGATTATTATGATCATTATTATGATAATTCTGGTTATTATGGTTGTTTAGATTATTATGTCTGTAATAACGATTATTAGGTTATTTCCTTGATTATTCTGTTTATTATTACGATATTATGATTATTACAGTTAGTATAACTACTACTATGACTATTACGGCTATTATGATTGTGCTATGATTATTATGATTATTATTATGATTGTTATGATTGTTGTGGTTATTATGAGGGTTACTATGATTATAATGGTTGATGGCATAGAAATCATGATCATCATTCAGATTACTATAGCTATTATGATTAATACGGTTATCATGGCTATTATAATGGTTATTATGGCTGTTTCCAAGTTTATTATGGTTATTGTCATGTTTATTATCATTATTATTATGATTGTTATGTTTGTTGTGGGGTTTATGACGATTACTATGATTATAATTGTTGATAGCATGGTAATTATGATCATCATTCAGATTACTATAACTATTATGATTATTATGGTTGTTCTGGCTAATATAATGGTTATTATGGCTGTTTCCAAGTCTATTATGGTTATTATCATGATTATTATGATTATTATGTTTCTTAGCATGATTATGACGAATACTATGATCATGAATGACATTCTTATGGTGATTACGACTATTACGATTATTATGGCAATAATAACGATTATTAGGTAATTTCTATGATCATTCTGTTTATTATTACGATGTTATGACTATTACGGTTAGTATAACTATTACTATGATTATTACGGCTATTATGATTGTTGCTATGGTAATTATGATTATTATTATGATTTTTATGATTGTTGTGGTTATTATGACGATTACTATGATTATAATGGTTGATAGTATGGTAGTTATGATCATCAGTCAGATTAATATAGCTATAATGGTTATTATGGTTATTATGGCTATTATAATGGTTATTAGGGTTGTTTCCAAGTCTATTATGGTTATTATCATGATTATTATGATTATTATGTTTCCTAGTATGATTGTGAGAATTATTATGATCATTATTACGATTATTCTGGTTATAATGGCTATTAAGATTATTATGGTTGTAATAACGAGTATTAGGTTATTTCCATGATTATTCTGTATATTATAACGATGTTATGATTATTGCAGTTAGTATAACGATTACTATGATTATTACGGCTATTATGATTGTTGCTATGATTGTTATGATTGTTGTGTGTATTATGACGATTACTATGATTATAATGGTTGATAGCATGGTTATTATGATCATCATTCAGATTGCTATAACTATTATGATTATTACGGTTGTTATGGGTATTATAATGGTTATTGTGGCTGTTTCCAAGTCTATTATGTCTACTATAATGATTATTATGATTATTATGTTTCCTAGTATGCTTGTGAGAATTATTATGATCATTGTTACGATTATTCTGGTTATAATGGCTATTAAGATTATTATGGTTGTAATAACGAGTATTAGGTTATTTCCATGATTATTCTGTATATTATAACGATGTTATGGTTATTACAGTCAGTGTAACGATTACTATGATTATCACGGCTATTATGATTGTTGCTATGATAATTATGATTATAATTATGATTGTTATGATTTTTGTGGTTATTATATCGATTACTATGATTATAATGGTTGATAGCATGGTAATCATGATCATCATTCAGATTACTATAGCTATTATGGTGAATATCATTATCATGGCTATTATAATGGTTATTACGGCTGTTTCCAAGTCTATTATGGTTATTGCCATGTTTATTATTATTATTATTATTATGATTGTTATGTTTGTTGTCGTTATTATGACGATTACTTTGATTATAGTTGTTGATAGCATGGTAGTTATGATCATCAGTCAGATTATTATAGCTATTACGGTTATTATGGTTATTATGGCTATTATAATGGTTATTATGGCTGTTTCCAAGTCTACTATGGTTATTATCATGATTATTATGATTATTATGTTTTTTAGCATGATTATGACGAATACTATGATCATCAATGACATTCTTATGGTGATTACGACTATTACGATTATTATGGCAATAATAACGATTATTAGGTAATTTCTATGATCATTCTGTTTATTATTACGATGTTATGACTATTACGGTTAGTATAACTATTACTATGATTATTACGGCTATTATGATTGTTGCTATGGTAATTATGATTATTATTATGATTTTTATGATTGTTGTGATTATTATGACGATTACTATGATTATAATGGTTGATAGTATGGTAGTTATAATCATCAGTCAGATTAATATAGCTATAATGGTTATTATGGTTATTATGGCTATTATAATGGTTATTAGGGTTGTTTCCTAGTCTATTATGGTTATTATCATGATTATTATGATTATTATGTTTCCTAGTATGATTGTGAGAATTATTATGATCATTATTACTATTATTCTGGTTATAATGGCTATTAAGATTATTATGGTTGTAATAACGAGTATTAGGTTATTTCCATGATTATTCTGTATATTATAACGATGTTATGATTATTACAGTTAGTATAACGATTACTCTGATTATTACGGCTATTATGATTGTTGCTATGATTGTTATGATTGTTGTGGGTATTATGACGATTACTATGATTATAATGGTTGATAGCATGGTTATTATGATCATCATTCAGATTGCTATAACTATTATGATTATTACGGTTGTTATGGCTATTATAATGGTTATTGTGGCTGTTTCCAAGTCTATTATGGTTATTATCATGATTATTATGATTATTATGTTTCTGAGCATGATTATGACGAATACTATAATCATCAATGACATTCTTATGGTGATTACGACTATTACGATTATTATGGCAATAATAACGATTATTAGGTAATTTCTATGATCATTCTGTTTATTATTACGATGCTATGACTATTACGGTTAGTATAACTTTTACTATAATTATTGCGTCTATTATGATTGTTGCTATGATTATTATGATTATTATTATGATTGTTAAGATTGTTGTGGTTATTATGACGATTACTATGATTATAATGGTTGATAGTATGGTAGTTATGATCATCAGTCAGATTAATATAGCTATAATGGTTATTATGGTTATTATGGCTATTATAATGGTTATTAGGGTTGTTTCCAAGTCTATTATGGTTATTATCATGATTATTATGATTATTATGTTTCCTAGTATGATTGTGAGAATTATTATGATCATTATTACGATTATTCTGGTTATAATGGCTATTATGATTATTATGGTTGTAATAACGAGTATTAGGTTATTTCCATGATTATTCTGTATATTATAACGATGTTATGATTATTACAGTTAGTATAACGATTACTATGATTATTACGGCTATTATGATTGTTGCTATGATTGTTATGATTGTTGTGGGTATTATGACGATTACCATGATTATAATGGTTGATAGCATGGTTATTATGATCATCATTCAGATTACTATAACTATTATGATTATTACGGTTGTTATGGCTATTATAATGGTTATTGTGGCTGTTTCCAAGTCTATTATGGTTATTATCATGATTATTATGATTATTATGTTTCTGAGCATGATTATGACGAATACTATGATCATCAATGACATTCGTATGGTGATTACGACTATTACGATTATTATGGCTATAATAACCATTATTAGGTTTTTTTCCTGATCATTCTGTTTATTATTACGATGTTATGACTATTACGGTTAGTATAACTATTACTATGATTATTACGGCTATTATGATTGTTGCTATGGTAATTATGATTATTATTATGATTTTTATGACTGTTGCGGTTATTATGACGATTACTATGATTATAATGGTTGATAGTATGGTAGTTATGATCATCAGTCAGATTCATATAGCTATAATGGTTATTATGGTTATTATGGCTATTATAATGGTTATTAGGGTTGTTTCCAAGTCTATTATGGTTATTATCATGATTATTATGATTATAAAGTTCCTTAGCATGATTGTGAGGGTTATTATGATCATTATTATTATTATTCTGGTTATTATGGCTATTAAGATTATTATGGATGTAATAACGGTTATTTCCATGATTATTCTGTACATTATAACGATGTTATGATTATTACAGTTAGTATAACGATTACTATGATTATCACGGCTATTATGATTGTTGCTATGATAATTATGATTATAATTATGATTGTCATGATTGTTGTGACTATCATGACGATTACTATGATTATATTGGTTGATAGCATGGTTACTATGATCATCATACAGATTACTATAGCTATTATGATTATTATGGTTATTATGGCTATTATAATGGTTATTATGATTGATTCCAAGTCTATTACGGTTATTATCATTATTATTATGATTACTATGTTTCTTAGTATGATTACGACGAGTATTATGATCATCACTGAGATTCTTACGGCGATTACGACTATTACGATTATTATGGCTATAATAACCATTATTAGGTTTTTTTCCTGATCATTCTGTTTATTATTACGATGTTATGACTATTACGGTTAGTATAACTATTACTATGATTATTACGGCTATTATGATTGTTGCTATGGTAATTATGATTATTTTTATGATTTTTATGATTGTTGTGGTTATTATGACGATTACTATGATTATAATGGTTGATAGTATGGTAGTTATGATCATCAGTCAGATTAATATAGCTATAATGGTTATTATGGCTATTATGGCTATTATAATGGTTATTAGGGTTGTTTCCAAGTCTATTATGGTTATTATCATGATTATTATGATTATTATGTTTCCTAGTATGATTGTGAGAATTATTATGATCATTCTTACGATTATTCTGGTTATAATGGCTATTAAGATTATTATGGTTGTAATAACGAGTATTAGGTTATTTCCATGATTATTCTGTATATTATAACGATGTTATGATTATTACAGTTAGTATAACGATTACTATGATTATTACGGCTATTATGATTGTTGCTATGATTGTTATGATTGTTTTGGGTATTATGACGATTACTATGATTATAATGGTTGATAGCATGGTTATTATGATCATCATTCAGATTGCTATAACTATTATGATTATTACGGTTGTTATGGCTATTATAATGGTTATTGTGGCTGTTTCCAAGTCTATTATGGTTATTATCATGATTATTATGATTATTATGTTTCTGAGCATGATTATGACGAATACTATAATCATCAATGACATTCTTATGGTGATTACGACTATTACGATTATTATGGCTATAATAACCATTATTAGGTTTTTTTCCTGATCATTCTGTTTATTATTACGATGTTATGACTATTACGGTTAGTATAACTATTACTATGATTATTACGGCTATTATGATTGTTGCTATGGTAATTATGATTATTATAATGATTTTTATGACAGTTGTGGTTATTATGACGATTACTATGATTATAATGGTTGATAGTATGGTAGTTATGATCATCAGTCAGATTAATATAGCTATAATGGTTATTATGGTTATTATGGCTGTTATAATGGTTATTAGGGTTGTTTCCAAGTCTATTATGGTTATCATCATGATTATTATGATTATTATGTTTCTTAGTATGATTGTGAGGATTATTATGATCATCACTGAGATTCTTATGGTTATTATGGTTATTAAGATTATTATGGCTGTAATATCGTTTATTAGGTTATTTCCATGATTATTCTGTTTATTATTACGATGTTATGATTATTACAGTCAGTATAACTATTACTATAATTATTGCGTCTATTATGATTGTTGCTATGATTATTATGATTATTATTATGATTGTTAAGATTGTTGTGGTTATTATGACGATTACTATGATTATAATGGTTGATAGTATGGTAGTTATGATCATCAGTCAGATTAATATAGCTATAATGGTTATTATGGTTATTATGGCTATTATAATGGTTATTAGGGTTGTTTCCAAGTCTATTATGGTTATTATCATGATTATTATGATTATAAAGTTCCTTAGCATGATTGTGAGGGTTATTATGATCATTATTATTATTATTCTGGTTATTATGGCTATTAAGATTATTATGGATGTAATAACGGTTATTTCCATGATTATTCTGTACATTATAACGATGTTATGATTATTACAGTTAGTATAACGATTACTATGATTATCACGGCTATTATGATTGTTGCTATGATAATTATGATTATAATTATGATTGTCATGATTGTTGTGACTATCATGACGATTACTATGATTATATTGGTTGATAGCATGGTTACTATGATCATCATACAGATTACTATAGCTATTATGATTATTATGGTTATTATGGCTATTATAATGGTTATTATGATTGATTCCAAGTCTATTACGGTTATTATCATTATTATTATGATTACTATGTTTCTTAGTATGATTACGACGAGTATTATGATCATCACTGAGATTCTTACGGCGATTACGACTATTACGATTATTATGGCTATAATAACCATTATTAGGTTTTTTTCCTGATCATTCTGTTTATTATTACGATGTTATGACTATTACGGTTAGTATAACTATTACTATGATTATTACGGCTATTATGATTGTTGCTATGGTAATTATGATTATTTTTATGATTTTTATGATTGTTGTGGTTATTATGACGATTACTATGATTATAATGGTTGATAGTATGGTAGTTATGATCATCAGTCAGATTAATATAGCTATAATGGTTATTATGGCTATTATGGCTATTATAATGGTTATTAGGGTTGTTTCCAAGTCTATTATGGTTATTATCATGATTATTATGATTATTATGTTTCCTAGTATGATTGTGAGAATTATTATGATCATTCTTACGATTATTCTGGTTATAATGGCTATTAAGATTATTATGGTTGTAATAACGAGTATTAGGTTATTTCCATGATTATTCTGTATATTATAACGATGTTATGATTATTACAGTTAGTATAACGATTACTATGATTATTACGGCTATTATGATTGTTGCTATGATTGTTATGATTGTTTTGGGTATTATGACGATTACTATGATTATAATGGTTGATAGCATGGTTATTATGATCATCATTCAGATTGCTATAACTATTATGATTATTACGGTTGTTATGGCTATTATAATGGTTATTGTGGCTGTTTCCAAGTCTATTATGGTTATTATCATGATTATTATGATTATTATGTTTCTGAGCATGATTATGACGAATACTATAATCATCAATGACATTCTTGTGGTGATTACGACTATTACGATTATTATGGCTATAATAACCATTATTAGGTTTTTTTCCTGATCATTCTGTTTATTATTACGATGTTATGACTATTACGGTTAGTATAACTATTACTATGATTATTACGGCTATTATGATTGTTGCTATGGTAATTATGATTATTATAATGATTTTTATGACAGTTGTGGTTATTATGACGATTACTATGATTATAATGGTTGATAGTATGGTAGTTATGATCATCAGTCAGATTAATATAGCTATAATGGTTATTATGGTTATTATGGCTGTTATAATGGTTATTAGGGTTGTTTCCAAGTCTATTATGGTTATCATCATGATTATTATGATTATTATGTTTCTTAGTATGATTGTGAGGATTATTATGATCATCACTGAGATTCTTATGGTTATTATGGTTATTAAGATTATTATGGCTGTAATATCGTTTATTAGGTTATTTCCATGATTATTCTGTTTATTATTACGATGTTATGATTATTACAGTCAGTATAACTATTACTATAATTATTGCGTCTATTATGATTGTTGCTATGATTATTATGATTATTATTATGATTGTTAAGATTGTTGTGGTTATTATGACGATTACTATGATTATAATGGTTGATAGTATGGTAGTTATGATCATCAGTCAGATTAATATAGCTATTATGGTTATTATGGTTATTATGGCTATTATAATGGTTATTAGGGTTGTTTCCAAGTCTATTATGGTTATTATCATGATTACTATGATTATTATGTTTCTTAGTATGATTGTGAGAATTATTATGATCATTACTACGATTATTCTGGTTATACTGGTTAGTAAGATTATTATGTCTGTAATAACGATTATTAGGTTATTTCCATGATTATTCTGTATATTATAACGATGTTATGATTATTACAGTTAGTATAACGATTACTATGATTATTACGGCTATTATGATTGTTGCTATGATTGTTATGATTGTTGTGGGTATTATGACGATTACTATGATTATAATGGTTGATAGCATGGTTATTATGGTCATCATTCGGATTACTATGGCTATTAAGATTATTTTGGTTATTATGTCTATTATATTGGTTATTATGATCGTTTCCAAGTCTATTATGTCTATTATAATGATTATTATGATTATAATGTTGCTTAGTATTACTGTGAGGGTTATTATGATCATTACTATTATTATTCTGGTTATTATGGTTATTAAGATTATTATGGCTGTAATAACGATTATTAGGTTATTTCCATGATTATTCTGTTTATTATTACGATATTATGATTATTACAGTTAGTATAGCAATTACTATGACTATTACGGCTATTCTGGCTGTTGCTATGATTATTATGATTATTCTTATGATTGTTATGATTGTTGTGGTTATTATGACGATTACTATGATTATAATGGTTGATAGCATGGTAATCATGATCATCATTCAGATTACTATAGCTATTATGATGAATATCATTATCAGGGCTATTATAATGGCTATTATGGTTGTTTCCACGTTTATTATTGTTATTGTCATGTTTATTATCATTATTATTATGATTGTTATGTTTGTTGTGGGTATTATGACGATTACTATGATTATAATTATTGATAGCATAGAAATTATGATCATCAGTCAGATTAATATAGCTATTATGGTTATTATGGTTATTATGGCTATTATAATGGTTATTAGGGTTGTTTCCAAGTCTATTATGTTTATTATCATGATTACTATGATTATCATGTTTCTTAGTATGATTGTGAGAATTATTATGATCATTACTACGATTATTCTGGTTATACTGGTTAGTAAGATTATTATGTCTGTAATAACGATTATTAGGTTATTTCCATGATTATTCTGTATATTATAACGATGTTATGATTATTACGGTTAGTATAACTATTACTATGATTATCACGGCTATTATGATTGTTGCTATGATAATTATGATTATAATTATGATTGTTATGATTTTTGTGGTTATTATATCGATTACTATGATTATAATGGTTGATAGCATGGTAATCATGATCATCATTCAGATTACTATAGCTATTATGATGAATATCATTATCATGGCTATTATAATGGTTATTACGGTTGTTTCCAAGTCTATTATGGTTATTGCCATGTTTATTATTATTATTATTATTATGATTGTTATGTTTGTTGTCGTTATTATGACGATTACTTTGATTATAGTTGTTGATAGCATGGTAGTTATGATCATCAGTCAGATTATTATAGCTATTACGGTTATTATGGTTATTATGGCTATTATAATGGTTATTATGGCTGTTTCCAAGTCTATTATGGTTATTATCATGATTATTATGGTTATTATGTTTTTTAGCATGATTATGACGAATACTATGATCATCAATGACATTCTTATGGTGATTACGACTATTACGATTATTATGGCAATAATAACGATTATTAGGTAATTTCTATGATCATTCTGTTTATTATTACGATGTTATGACTATTACGGTTAGTATAACTATTACTATGATTATTACGGCTATTATGATTGTTGCTATGGTAATTATGATTATTATTATGATTGTTAAGATTGTTGTGGTTATTATGACGATTACTATGATTATAATGGTTGATAGTATGGTAGTTATGATCATCAGTCAGATTAATATAGCTATAATGGTTATTATGGTTATTATGGCTATTATAATGGTTATTAGGGTTGTTTCCAAGTCTATTATGGTTATTATCATGATTATTATGATTATTATGTTTCCTAGTATGATTGTGAGAATTATTATGATCATTACTACGATTATTCTGGTTATAATGGTTATTAAGATTATTATGTCTGTAATAACGATTATTAGATTATTTCCATGATTATTCTGTATATTATAACGATGTTATGATTATTACAGCCAGTATAACTATTACTATGATTATTACGTCTATTATGACTGTTGCTATGATTATTATGATTATTATTATGATTGTTGTGGTTATTATGACGATTACTATGATTATAATGGTTGATGGCATAGAAATCATGATCATCATTCAGATTACTATAGCTATTATGATTAATACGGTTATCATGGCTATTATAATGGTTATTATGGCTGTTTCCAAGTCTATTATGGTTATTATCATGATTATTATGATTATTATGTTTCTTAGCATGATTATGACGAATACTATGATCATCAATGACATTCTTATGGTGATTACGACTATTACGATTATTATGGCAATAATAACGATTATTAGGTAATTTCTATGATCATTCTGTTTATTATTACGATGCTATGACTATTACGGTTAGTATAACTTTTACTATAATTATTGCGTCTATTATGATTGTTGCTATGATTATTATGATTATTATTATGATTGTTAAGATTGTTGTGGTTATTATGACGATTACTATGATTATAATGGTTGATAGTATGGTAGTTATGATCATCAGTCAGATTAATATAGCTATAATGGTTATTATGGTTATTATGGCTATTATAATGGTTATTAGGGTTGTTTCCAAGTCTATTATGGTTATTATCATGATTATTATGATTATTATGTTTCCTAGTATGATTGTGAGAATTATTATGATCATTATTACGATTATTCTGGTTATAATGGCTATTATGATTATTATGGTTGTAATAACGAGTATTAGGTTATTTCCATGATTATTCTGTATATTATAACGATGTTATGATTATTACAGTTAGTATAACGATTACTATGATTATTACGGCTATTATGATTGTTGCTATGATTGTTATGATTGTTGTGGGTATTATGACGATTACCATGATTATAATGGTTGATAGCATGGTTATTATGATCATCATTCAGATTACTATAACTATTATGATTATTACGGTTGTTATGGCTATTATAATGGTTATTGTGGCTGTTTCCAAGTCTATTATGGTTATTATCATGATTATTATGATTATTATGTTTCTGAGCATGATTATGACGAATACTATGATCATCAATGACATTCGTATGGTGATTACGACTATTACGATTATTATGGCTATAATAACCATTATTAGGTTTTTTTCCTGATCATTCTGTTTATTATTACGATGTTATGACTATTACGGTTAGTATAACTATTACTATGATTATTACGGCTATTATGATTGTTGCTATGGCAATTATGATTATTATTATGATTTTTATGACTGTTGCGGTTATTATGACGATTACTATGATTATAATGGTTGATAGTATGGTAGTTATGATCATCAGTCAGATTCATATAGCTATAATGGTTATTATGGTTATTATGGCTATTATAATGGTTATTAGGGTTGTTTCCAAGTCTATTATGGTTATTATCATGATTATTATGATTATAAAGTTCCTTAGCATGATTGTGAGGGTTATTATGATCATTATTATTATTATTCTGGTTATTATGGCTATTAAGATTATTATGGATGTAATAACGGTTATTTCCATGATTATTCTGTACATTATAACGATGTTATGATTATTACAGTTAGTATAACGATTACTATGATTATCACGGCTATTATGATTGTTGCTATGATAATTATGATTATAATTATGATTGTCATGATTGTTGTGACTATCATGACGATTACTATGATTATATTGGTTGATAGCATGGTTACTATGATCATCATACAGATTACTATAGCTATTATGATTATTATGGTTATTATGGCTATTATAATGGTTATTATGATTGATTCCAAGTCTATTACGGTTATTATCATTATTATTATGATTACTATGTTTCTTAGTATGATTACGACGAGTATTATGATCATCACTGAGATTCTTACGGCGATTACGACTATTACGATTATTATGGCTATAATAACCATTATTAGGTTTTTTTCCTGATCATTCTGTTTATTATTACGATGTTATGACTATTACGGTTAGTATAACTATTACTATGATTATTACGGCTATTATGATTGTTGCTATGGTAATTATGATTATTTTTATGATTTTTATGATTGTTGTGGTTATTATGACGATTACTATGATTATAATGGTTGATAGTATGGTAGTTATGATCATCAGTCAGATTAATATAGCTATAATGGTTATTATGGCTATTATGGCTATTATAATGGTTATTAGGGTTGTTTCCAAGTCTATTATGGTTATTATCATGATTATTATGATTATTATGTTTCCTAGTATGATTGTGAGAATTATTATGATCATTCTTACGATTATTCTGGTTATAATGGCTATTAAGATTATTATGGTTGTAATAACGAGTATTAGGTTATTTCCATGATTATTCTGTATATTATAACGATGTTATGATTATTACAGTTAGTATAACGATTACTATGATTATTACGGCTATTATGATTGTTGCTATGATTGTTATGATTGTTGTGGGTATTATGACGATTACTATGATTATAATGGTTGATAGCATGGTTATTATGATCATCATTCAGATTGCTATAACTATTATGATTATTACGGTTGTTATGGCTATTATAATGGTTATTGTGGCTGTTTCCAAGTCTATTATGGTTATTATCATGATTATTATGATTATTATGTTTCTGAGCATGATTATGACGAATACTATAATCATCAATGACATTCTTATGGTGATTACGACTATTACGATTATTATGGCTATAATAACCATTATTAGGTTTTTTTCCTGATCATTCTGTTTATTATTACGATGTTATGACTATTAGGGTTAGTATAACTATTACTATGATTATTACGGCTATTATGATTGTTGCTATGGTAATTATGATTATTATAATGATTTTTATGACAGTTGTGGTTATTATGACGATTACTATGATTATAATGGTTGATAGTATGGTAGTTATGATCATCAGTCAGATTAATATAGCTATAATGGTTATTATGGTTATTATGGCTGTTATAATGGTTATTAGGGTTGTTTCCAAGTCTATTATGGTTATCATCATGATTATTATGATTATTATGTTTCTTAGTATGATTGTGAGGATTATTATGATCATCACTGAGATTCTTATGGTTATTATGGTTATTAAGATTATTATGGCTGTAATATCGTTTATTAGGTTATTTCCATGATTATTCTGTTTATTATTACGATGTTATGATTATTACAGTCAGTATAACTATTACTATAATTATTGCGTCTATTATGATTGTTGCTATGATTATTATGATTATTATTATGATTGTTAAGATTGTTGTGGTTATTATGACGATTACTATGATTATAATGGTTGATAGTATGGTAGTTATGATCATCAGTCAGATTAATATAGCTATTATGGTTATTATGGTTATTATGGCTATTATAATGGTTATTAGGGTTGTTTCCAAGTCTATTATGGTTATTATCATGATTACTATGATTATTATGTTTCTTAGTATGATTGTGAGAATTATTATGATCATTACTACGATTATTCTGGTTATACTGGTTAGTAAGATTATTATGTCTGTAATAACGATTATTAGGTTATTTCCATGATTATTCTGTATATTATAACGATGTTATGATTATTACAGCCAGTATAACTATTACTATGATTATTACGTCTATTATGACTGTTGCTATGATTATTATGATTATTATTATGATTGTTGTGGTTATTATGACGATTACTATGATTATAATGGTTGATAGCATGGTTATTATGGTCATCATTCGGATTACTATGGCTATTAAGATTATTATGGTTGTTATGTCTATTATATTGGTTATTACGATCGTTTCCAAGTCTATTATGTTTATTATAATTATTATTATGATTATAATGTTGCTTAGTAAAACTGTGAGGGTTATTATGATCATTACTATTATTATTCTGGTTATTATGGTTATTAAGATTATTATGGCTGTAATAACGATTATTAGGTTATTTCCATGATTATTCTGTATATTATAACGATGTTATGGTTATTACCGTCAGTGTAACGATTACTATGATTATCACGGCTGTTATGATTGTTGCTATGATAATTATGATTATAATTATGATTGTCATGACTGTTGTGGTTATCATGACGATTACTATGATTATATTGGTTGATAGCATGGTTACTATGATCATGATACAGATTACTATAGCTATTATGATTATTATGGTTATTATGGCTATTATAATGGTTGTTATGGTTGTTTCCATGTCTATTATGGTTATTATCATGATTATTATGATTATTATGTTTCTTAGTACGATTATGACGAATATTAAGATAATCACTGAGATTCTTATGGCGATTACGACTATTACGATTATTATGGCTGTAATAACGATTATTAGGTTATTTCCATGATTATTCTGTTTATTATTACGATATTATGATTATTACAGTTAGTATAGCAATTACTATGACTATTACGGCTATTCTGGCTGTTGCTATGATTATTATGATTATTCTTATGATTCTTATGATTGTTGTGGTTATTATGACGATTACTATGATTATAATGGTTGATAGCATGGTAATCATGAACATCATTCAGATTACTATAGCTATTATGATGAATATCATTATCAGGGCTATTATAATGGCTATTATGGTTGTTTCCACGTTTATTATTGTTATTGTCATGTTTATTATCATTATTATTATGATTGTTATGTTTGTTGTGGGTATTATGGCGATTACTATGATTATAATTATTGATAGCATAGAAATTATGATCATCAGTCAGATTAATATAGCTATTATGGTTATTATGGTTATTATGGCTATTATAATGGTTATTAGGGTTGTTTCCAAGTCTATTATGTTTATTATCATGATTACTCTGATTATTATGTTTCTTAGTATGATTGTGAGAATTATTATGATCATTACTACGATTATTCTGGTTATACTGGTTAGTAAGATTATTATGTCTGTAATAACGATTATTAGGTTATTTCCATGATTATTCTGTATATTATAACGATGTTATGATTATTACAGTTAGTATAACGATTACTATGATTATTACGGCTATTATGATTGTTGCTATGATTGTTATGATTGTTGTGGGTATTATGACGATTACTATGATTATAATGGTTGATAGCATGGTTATTATGGTCATCATTCGGATTACTATGGCTATTAAGATTATTTTGGTTATTATGTCTATTATATTGGTTATTATGATCGTTTCCAAGTCTATTATGTCTACTATAATGATTATTATGATTATAATGTTGCTTAGTATTACTGTGAGGGTTATTATGATCATTACTATTATTATTCTGGTTATTATGGTTATTAAGATTATTATGGCTGTAATAACGATTATTAGGTTATTTCCATGATTATTCTGTATATTATAACGATGTTATGGTTATTACAGTCAGTGTAACGATTACTATGATTATCACGGCTATTATGATTGTTGCTATGATAATTATGATTATAGTTATGATTGTCATGATTGTTGTGGTTATCATGACGATTACTATGATTATATTGGTTGATAGCATGGTTACTATGATCATCATACAGATTACTATAGCTATTATGGATATTATGGTTATTATGGCTGTTATAATGGTTATTAGGGTTGTTTCCAAGTCTATTATGGTTGTTATCATGATTATTATGATTATGATGTTTTTTAGTATGATTGTGAGGATTATTATGACCATTATTATGGTTATTCTGCTTATTATGGTTATTAAGAATTATATGGCTGTAATAACGATTATTAGGCTATTTGCATGATTATTCTGTTTATCATTACGATGTTATGATAATTACAGTCAGTATAAACATTACCATGATTATTACGTCTATTATGATTGTTCCTATGATTACTATGACTATTATTATGATTGTTAAGATTGTTGTGGTTATTATGACGATTACTATGATTATAATGGTTGATAGTATGGTAGTTATGATCATCAGTCAGATTAATATAGCTATAATGGTTATTATGGTTATTATGGCTATTATAATGGTTATTAGGGTTGTTCCCAAGTCTATTATGGTTATTATCATGATTATTATGATTAATATGTTTCCTAGTATGATTGTGAGAATTATTATGATCATTACTACGATTATTCTGGTTATAATGGTTATTAAGATTATTATGTCTGTAATAACGATTATTAGGTTATTTCCATGATTATTCTGTATATTATAACGATGTTATGATTATTACAGCCAGTATAACTATTACTATGATTATTACGTCTATTATGACTGTTGCTATGATTATTATGATTATTATTATGATTGTTGTGGTTATTATCATGATTACTATGATTATAATGGTTGATGGCATAGAAATCATGATCATCATTCAGATTACTATAGCTATTATGATTAATACGGTTATCATGGCTATTATAATGGTTATTATGGTTGTTTCCAAGTTTATTATGGTTATTGTCATGTTTATTATCATTATTATTATGATTGTTATGTTTGTTGTGGGGTTTATGACGATTACTATGATTATAATTGTTGATAGCATGGTAATTATGATCATCATTCAGATTACTATAACTATTATGATTATTATGGTTCTTATGGCTAATATAATGGTTATTATGGCTGTTTCCAAGTCTATTATGGTTATTGTCATGATTATTATGATTATTATGTTTCTTAGCATGATTATGACGAATACTATGATCATCAATGACATTCTTATGGTGATTACGACTATTACGATTATTATGGCTATAATAACCATTATTAGGTTTTTTTCCTGATCATTCTGTTTATTATTACGATGCTATGACTATTACGGTTAGTATAACTTTTACTATAATTATTGCGTCTATTATGATTGTTGCTATGATTATTATGATTATTATTATGATTATTAAGATTGTTGTGGTTATTATGACGATTACTATGATTATAATGGTTGATAGTATGGTAGTTATGATCATCAGTCAGATTAATATAGCTATAATGGTTATTATGGTTATTATCGCTATTATAATGGTTATTAGGGTTGTTTCCAAGTCTATTATGGTTATTATCATGATTATTATGATTATAAAGTTCCTTAGCATGATTGTGAGGGTTATTATGATCATTATTATTATTATTCTGGTTATTATGGCTATTAAGATTATTATGGCTGTAATAACGGTTATTTCCATGATTATTCTGTATATTATAACGATGTTATGATTATTACAGTTAGTATAACGATTACTATGATTATCACGGCTATTATGATTGTTGCTATGATAATTATGATTATAATTATGATTGTCATGATTGTTGTGACTATCATGACGATTACTATGATTATATTGGTTGATAGCATGGTTACTATGATCATCATACAGATTACTATAGCTATTATGATTATTATGGTTATTATGGCTATTATAATGGTTATTATGGTTGATTCCCAATCTATTACGGTTATTATCATTATTATTATTATGATTATTATGTTTCTTAGTATGATTATGACGAATATTATGATCATCACTGAGATTCTTACGGCGATTGCGACTATTGCGATTATTATGGCTATAATAACGATTATTAGGTTTTTTTCCTGATTATTCTGTTTTTTATTACGATGTTATGATTATTACTGTCAGTATAACTATTACTATGATTATTACGTCTATTATGATTGTTCCTATGATTATTATGACTATTATTATGATTGTTATGATTGTTGTGGTTATCATGATTATTACTATGATTATAATGGATAATAGCATCGTTATTATGGTCATCATTCAGATTACTATGGCTATTAAGATTACTATGGTTATTATGGCTATTATAATGGTTATTATGATCGTTTCCATGTCTATTAAGGTTATTATTATGATTATTATGATTATAATGTATCATAGTATGTTTGCGATGATTATTACGATCATTAAGATGATTATTCAGGTTATTATGGTTATTAAGATTATTATGGCTGTAATATCGTTTATTAGGTTATTTCCATGATTATTCTGTTTATTATTACGATGTTATGATTATTACAGTCAGTATAACTATTACTATAATTATTGCGTCTATTATGATTGTTGCTATGATTATTATGATTATTATTATGATTGTTAAGATTGTTGTGGTTATTATGACGATTACTATGATTATAATGGTTGATAGTATGGTAGTTATGATCATCAGTCAGATTAATATAGCTATAATGATTATTATGGTTATTATGGCTATTATAATGGTTATTAGGGTTGTTTCCAAGTCTATTATGGTTATTATCATGATTATTATGATTATTATGTTTCTTAGTACGATTATGACGAGTATTATGATAATCACTGAGATTCTTATGGCGATTACGACTATTACGATTATTATGGCTATAATAACGGTTATTAGGTTATTTCCTTGATTAATCTGTTTATTATTACAATGTTATGATTATTACAGTTAGTATAACTATTACTATGATTATTACGTCTATTATGATTGTTGCTATGATTATTATGACTATTAGTATGATTGTTATGACTGTTGTGGTTATTATGACGATTACCATGATTATAATGGTTGCTAGCATGGTTATTATGATCATAATTCAGGTTACTATAGCTGTTATGATTATTATGTTTATTATGTCTATTATATTGGTTATTATAATTGTTTCCAAATCTATTATGGTTATTATTATGATTATTATGATTATAAAGTTCCTTAGCATGATTGTGAGGGTTATTATGATCAGTATTATTATTATTCTGGTTATTATAGTTATTAAGATTATTATGGCTGTAATATCGTTTATTAGGTTATTTCCATGATTATTCTGTTTATTATTACGATGTTAGGATTATTACAGTCAGTATAACTATTACTATAATTATTGCGTCTATTATGATTGCTGCTATGATTATTATGATTATTATTATGATTGTTAAGATTGTTGTGGTTATTATGACGATTGCTATGATTATAATGGTTGATAGCATGTTAATCATGATCATCATTCAGATTACTACAGCTATTATGATTAATACG
This sequence comes from Calliopsis andreniformis, assembly GCF_051401765.1. NCBI lineage: Eukaryota > Metazoa > Arthropoda > Insecta > Hymenoptera > Andrenidae > Calliopsis > Calliopsis andreniformis. The sequence goes on along the minus strand of NW_027480722.1, from coordinate 243,099 downwards.
GTTATCATGGGTATTATAATGGTTATTATGGTTGTTCCCAAGTTTATATGGTTATTGTCATGTTTATTATCATTATTATTATGATTGCTATGTTTGTTGTGGGTATTATGACGATTACTATGATAATAATTGTTGATAGCATGGTAATTATGATCATCAGTCAGATTAATATAGCTATTATGGTTATTATGGTTACTATGGCTATTATAATGGTTGTTATGGTTGTTTCCATGTCTATTATGGTTATTATCATGATTATTATGATTATTATGTTTCTTAGTCCGATTATGACGAATATTATGGTAATCACTGAGATTCTTATGGCGATTACGACTATTACGATTATTATGGCTATAATAACGATCAGTAGGTTATTTCCATGATCATTCTGTTTATTATTACGATGTTATGAGTATTACGGTTAGTATAGCTATTATTATGGTTATCAAAGGCTATTATGATTGTTGCTATGATAATTGTGATTATTCTTATGATTGTTGTGATTGTTGTGCTTATCATGACGATTACTATGATTACATTGATTGATAGCATGGTTACTATGATCATCATGCAGATTACTATAGCTACTATGATTATTATGGCTATTATGGCGATTATAATGGTTATTGTGATTGCTTTCAAGTCTATTATGGTTATTATTATGATTATTATGATTGTTATGCTACTTAGTAAGATTATGAGGATTATTATGATCATTATTATGATTATTCTGGTTATTATGGTTATTAAGATTATTATGGCTGTAATAACGTTTAGTAGGTTATTTCCATGATTATTCTGTTTATTACTACGATGTTATGATTATTACAGTCAGTATAACTATTACTATGATTATTACGTCTGTTATGATTGTTCCTATGATTATTATGACTATTATTATGATTGTTATGATTGTTGTGGTTTTTATGACGATTACCATGATTATAATGGTTCATAGCATGGTTATTATGGTCATCATTCGATTTACTATGGCTATTAAGATTATTATGGTTATTATGGCTATTATAATGGTTATTATGATTGTTTCCAAGTCTATTACGGTTATTATCATTATTATTATGATTACTATGTTTCTTAGTATGATTACGACGAGTATTATGATCATCACTGAGATTCTTACGGCGATTACGACTATTACGATTATTATGGCTATAATAACCATTATTAGGTTTTTTTCCTGATCATTCTGTTTATTATTACGATGTTATGACTATTACGGTTAGTATAACTATTACTATGATTATTACGGCTATTATGATTGTTGCTATGGTAATTATGATTATTATTATGATTTTTATGATTGTTGTGGTTATTATGACGATTACTATGACTATAATGGTTGATAGTATGGTAGTTATGATCATCAGTCAGATTAATATAGCTATAATGGTTATTATGGTTATTATGTCTATTATAATGGTTATTAGGGTTGTTTCCAAGTCTATTATGGTTATTATCATGATAATTATGATTATTATGTTTCCTAGTATGATTGTGAGTTTTATTATGATCGTTCTTACGATTATTCTGGTTATAATGGCTATTAAGATTATTATGGTTGTAATAACGAGTATTAGGTTATTTCCATGCTTATTCTGTATATTATAACGATGTTATGATTATTACAGTTAGTATAACGATTACTATGATTATTACGGCTATTATGATTGTTGCTATGATTGTTATGATTGTTGTGGGTATTATGAAGATTACTATGATTATAATGGTTGATAGCATGGTTATTATGGTCATCATTCGGATTACTATGGCTATTAAGATTATTATGGTTATTATGTCTATTATATTGGTTATTATGATCGTCTCCAAGTCAATTATGTTTATTATAATGATTATTATGATTATGATGTTGCTTAGAATTACTGTGAGGGTTATTATGATCATTACTATTATTATTCTGGTTATTATGGTTATTAAGATTATTATGGCTGTAATAACGATTATTAGGTTATTTGCATGATTATTCTGTATATTATAACGATGTTATGATTATTACAGTCAGTGTAACTATTACTATGATTATCACGGCTATTATGATTGTTGCTATGATAATTATGATTATAATTATGATTGTCATGATTGTTGTGGTTATCATGACGATTACTATGATTATATTGGTTGATAGCATGGTAATCATGATCATCATTCAGATTACTATAGCTATTATGATGAATATCATTATCAGGGCTATTATAATTGTTATTATGGTTGTTTCCAAGTTTATTATGGTTATTGTCATGTTTATTATGATTATTATTATGATTGATATGTTTGTTGTGGTTATTATGACGATTACTATGATTATAATTGTTGATAGCACGATAATTATGATCATCAGTCAGATTACTATAGCTATTATGGTTATTATGGTTATTATGGCTGTTATAATGGTTATTAGGGTTGTTTCCAAGTCTATTATGGTAATTATCATGATTATTATGATTATTATGTTTCTTAGTATGATTGTGAGGATTATTATGATCATCACTGAGATTCTTATGGTGATTACGACTATTATGATTATTATGGCTATAATAACGATTATTAGGCTATTTCCATGATTATTCTGTTTATTATTACAATGTTATGATTGCTACAGTTAGTATAACTATTACTATGGTAATTACGTCTATTATGATTTTTGCTATGATTATTATGACTATTATTATGATTGTTATGATTTTTGTGGTTAGTATGACGATTACTATGATTATTGTGGTTGATAGCATGGTAATCATGATCATCATTCAGATTACTATAGCTATTATGATTAATACGGTTATCATGGCTATTATAATGGTTATTACGGTTGTTTCCAAGTCTATTATGGTTATTGCCATGTTTATTATTATTATTATTATTATGATTGTTATGTTTGTTGTCGTTATTATGACGATTACTTTGATTATAGTTGTTGATAGCATGGTAGTTATGATCATCAGTCAGATTATTATAGCTATTACGGTTATTACGGTCATTATGGCTATTATAATGGTTATTAGGGTTGTTTCCAAGTCTATTATGGTTCTTTTCATGATTATTATTATTATGATGTTTTTTAGTATGATTGTGAGGATTATTATGACCATTATTGTGGTTATTCTGCTTATTATGGTTATTAAGAATTATATGGCTGTAATAACGATTATTAGGCTATTTGCATGATTATTCTGTTTATCATTACGATGTTATGATAATTACAGTCAGTATAACCATTACCATGATTATTACGTCTATTATGATTGTTCCTATGATTACTATGACTATTATTATGATTGTTATGATTGTTGTGGTTATTATGACGATTACCATGATTATAACTGTTGATAGCATGGTAATTACGATCATCAGTCAGATTACTATAGTTATTATGGTTATTATGATTATTATGGCTATTATAATGGTTATTAATGCTGTTTCCAAGTCTATTATGGTTATTATCATGATTATTATGATTATTATGTTTCCTAGTATGATTGTGAGGATTATTATGATCATTATTATGATAATTCTGGTTATTATGGTTGTTTAGATTATTATGTCTGTAATAACGATTATTAGGTTATTTCCTTGATTATTCTGTTTATTATTACGATGTTATGATTATTACAGTTAGTATAACTATTACTATGACTATTACGGCTATTATGATTGTGCTATGATTATTATGATTAATATTATGATTGTTATGATTGTTGTGGTTATTATGAGGGTTACTATGATTATAATGGTTGATGGCATAGAAATCATGATCATCATTCAGATTACTATAGCTATTATGATTAATACGGTTATCATGGCTATTATAATGGTTATTATGGTTGTTTCCAAGTTTATTATGGTTATTGTCATGTTTATTATCATTATTATTGTGATTGTTATGTTTGTTGTGGGGTTTATGACGATTACTATGATTATAATTGTTGATAGCATGGTAATTATGATCATCATTCAGATTAGTATAACTATTATGATTATTATGGTTGTTATGGCCAATATAATGGTTATTATGGCTGTTTCCAAGTCTATTATGGTTATTATCATGATTATTACGATTATTATGTTTCTTAGCATGATTATGACGAATACTATGATCATCAATGACATTCTTATGGTGATTACGACTATTACGATTATTATGGCAATAATAACGCTTATTAGGTAATTTCTATGATCATTCTGTTTATTATTACGATGTTATGACTATTACGGTTAGTATAACTATTACTATGATTATTACGGCTATTATGATTGTTGCTATGGTAATTCTGATTATTATTATGATTTTTATGACTGTTGTGGTTATTATGACGATTACTATGATTATAATGGTTGATAGTATGGTAGTTATGATCATCAGTCAGATTAATATAGCTATAATGGTTATTATGGCTATTATGGCTATTATAATGGTTATTAGGGTTGTTTCCAAGTCTATTATGGTTATTATCATGATTATTATGATTATTATGTTTCCTAGTATGATTGTGAGAATTATTATGATCATTGTCACGATTATTCTGGATATAATGGCTATTAAGATTATTATGGTTGTAATAACGAGTATTAGGTTATTTCCATGATTATTCTGTATATTATAAAGATGTTATCATTATTACAGTTAGTATAACGATTACTACGATTATTACGGCTATTATGATTGTTGCTATGATTGTTATGATTGTTGTGGGTATTATGACGATTACTATGATTATAATGGTTGATAGCATGGTTATTATGGTCATCATTCGGATTACTATGGCTATTAAGATTATTATGGTTATTATGTCTATTATATTGGTTATTATGATCGTCTCCAAGTCTATTATGTTTATTATAATGATTATTATGATTATGATGTTGCTTAGAATTACTGTGAGGGTTATTATGATCATTACTATTATTATTCTGGTTATTATGGTTATTAAGATTATTATGGCTGTAAAAAAGATTATTAGGTTATTTGCATGATTATTCTGTATATTATAACGATGTTATGATTATTACAGTCAGTGTAACTATTACTATGATTATCACGGCTATTATGATTGTTGCTATGATAATTATGATTATAATTATGATTGTCATGATTGTTGTGGTTATCATGACGATTACTATGATTATATTGGTTGATAGCATGGTTACTATGATCATCATACAGATTACTATAGCTATTATGATTATTATGGTTATTATGGCTATTATAATGGTTGTTATGGTTGTTTCCATGTCTATTATGGTTATTATCATGATTATTATGATTATTACGTTTCTTAGTACGATTATGACGAATATTAAGATAATCACTGAGATTCCTATGGCGATTACGACTATTACGATTATTATGGCTGTAATAACGATTATTAGGTTATTTTCATGATTATTCTGTTTATTATTACGATATTATGATTATTACAGTTAGTATAGCTATTACTATGACTATTACGGCTATTCTGACTGTTGCTATGATTATTATGATTATTCTTATGACTGTTATGATTGTTGTGGTTATTATGACGATTACTATGATTATAATGGTTGATAGCATGGTAATCATGATCATCATTCAGATTACTATAGCTATTATGATGAATATCATTATCAGGGCTATTATAATGGTTATTATGGTTGTTTCCACGTTTATTATGGTTATTGTCATGTCTATTATCATTATTATTATGATTGTTATGTTTGTTGTGGGTATTATGACGATTACTATGATTATAATTATTGATAGCATGGTAATTATGATCATCAGTCAGATTAATATAGCTATTATGGTTATTATGGTTATTATGGCTATTATAATGGTTATTAGGGTTGTTTCCAAGTCTACTATGCTTATTATCATGATTACTATGATTATTATGTTTCTTAGTATGATTGTGAGAATTATTATGATCATTACTACGATTATTCTGGTTATAATGGTTATTAAGATTATTATGTCTGTAATAACGATTATTAGGTTATTTCCATGATTATTCTGTATATTATAACGATGTTATGATTATTACAGCCAGTATAACTATTACTATGATTATTACGTCTATTATAACTGTTGCTATGATTATTATGATTATTATTATGATTATCGTGGTTATCATGACGATTACTATGATTATAATGGTTGATAGCATGGTTATTATGGTCACCATTCGGATTACTATGGCTGTTAAGATTATTATGGTTATTATGTCTATTATATTGGTTATTATGGCTGTTTCCAAGTCTATTATGGTTATTATCATGATTATTATGATTATTATGTTTCTGAGCATGATTATGACGAATACTATGATCATCAATGACATTCTTATGGTGATTACGACTATTACGATTATTATGGCTATAATAACCATTATTAGGTTTTTTTCCTGATCATTCTGTTTATTATTACGATGTTATGACTATTACGGTTAGTATAACTATTACTATGATTATTACGGCTATTATGATTGTTGCTATGGTAATTATGATTATTATTATGATTTTTATGATTGTTGTGGTTATTATGACGATTACTATGATTATAATGGTTGATAGTATGGTAGTTATGATCATCAGTCAGATTAATATAGCTATAATGGTTATTATGGTTATTATGGCTATTATAATGGTTATTAGGGTTGTTTCCAAGTCTATTATGGTTATTATCATGATTATTATGATTATTATGTTTCCTAGTATGATTGTGAGAATTATTATGATCATTGTTACGATTATTCTGGTTATAATGGCTATTAAGATTATTATGGTTGTAATAACGAGTATTAGGTTATTTCCATGATTATTCTGTATATTATAACGATGTTATGATTATTACAGTTAGTATAACGATTACTATGATTATTACGGCTATTATGATTGTTGCTATGATTGTTATGATTGTTGTGGGTATTATGACGATTACTATGATTATAATGGTTGATAGCATGGTTATTATGGTCATCATTCGGATTACTATGGCTATTAAGATTATTATGGTTATTATGTCTATTATATTGGTTATTATGATCGTTTCCAAGTCTATTATGTTTATTATAATGATTATTATGATTATAATGTTGCTTAGTATTACTGTGAGGGTTATTATGATCATTACTATTATTATTCTGGTTATTATGGTTATTAAGATTATTATGGTTGTAATAACGATTATTAGGTTATTTGCATGATTATTCTGTATATTATAACGATGTTATGATTATTACAGCCAGTATAACTATTACTATGATTATTACGTCTATTATAACTGTTGCTATGATTATTATGATTATTATTATGATTGTCGTGGTTATCATGACGATTACTATGATTATAATGGTTGATAGCATGGTTATTATGATCATCATTCAGATTACTATAGCTATTACGATTATTATGGTTATTATGGCTATTATAATGGTTATTATGATTGATTCCAAGTCTATTACGGTTATTATCATTATTATTATGATTACTATGTTTCTTAGTATGATTACGACGAGTATTATGATCATCACTGAGATTCTTACGGCGATTACGACTATTACGATTATTATGGCAATAATAACGATTATTAGGTAATTTCTATGATCATTCTGTTTATTATTACGATGTTATGACTATTACGGTTAGTATAACTATTACTATGATTATTACGGCTATTATGATTGTTGCTATGGTAATTATGATTATTATTATGATTTTTATGATTGTTGTGGTTATTATGACGATTACTATGATTATAATGGTTGATAGTATGGTAGTTATGATCATCAGTCAGATTAATATAGCTATAATGGTTATTATGGTTATTATGGCTATTATAATGGTTATTAGGGTTGTTTCCAAGTCTATTATGGTTATTATCATGATTATTATGATTATTATGTTTCCTAGTATGATTGTGAGAATTATTATGATCATTATTACGATTATTCTGGTTATAATGGCTATTAAGATTATTATGGTTGTAATAACGAGTATTAGGTTATTTCCATGATTATTCTGTATATTATAACGATGTTATGATTATTACAGTTAGTATAACGATTACTATGATTATTACGGCTATTATGATTGTTGCTATGATTGTTATGATTGTTGTGGGTATTATGACGATTACTATGATTATAATGGTTGATAGCATGGTTATTAGGGTCATCATTCGGATTACTATGGCTATTAATATTATTATGGTTATTATGTCTATTATATTGGTTATTATGATCGTTTCCAAGTCTATTATGTTTATTAAAATGATTATTATGATTATAATGTTGCTTAGTATTACTGTGAGGGTTATTATGATCATTACTATTATTATTCTGGTTATTATGGCTATTAAGATTATTATGGCTGTAATAACGATTATTTGGTTATTTCCATGATTATTCTGTATATTATAACGATGTTATGATTATTACAGTTAGTATAACGATTACTATGATTATCACGGCTATTATGATTGTTGCTATGATAATTATGATTATAATTATGATTGTCATGATTGTTGTGACTATCATGACGATTACTATGATTATATTGGTTGATAGCATGGTTACTATGATCATCATACAGATTACTATAGCTATTATGATTATTATGGTTATTATGGCTATTATAATGTTTGTTATGTTTGTTTACGTGTCTACTATTGTTATTATCATGATTATTATGATTATTATGTTTCTTAGTACGATTATGACGAACATTATGATAATCACTGAGATTCTTATGGCGATTACGACTATTACGATTATTATGGCTGTAATAGCGATTATTAGGCTATTTCCATGATTATTCTGTTTATTATTACGATGTTATGATTATTACAGTCAGTATAACTATTACCATGATTATTACGTCTATCATGATTGTTCCTATGATTATTATGACTATTATTATGATTGTTATGATTGTTGTGGTTATTATGAGGGTTACGATGATTATAATGGTTCATAGCATGGTTATTATGATCATCAGCCAGATTACTATAGCTATTATGATTATTATGGTTATTATGGCTATTATAATGGTTATTATGGTTGATTCCAAATCCATTACGGTTATTATCATTATTATTATTATGATTATTATGTTTCTTAGTATGATTATGACGAATATTATGATCCTCACTGAGATTCTTACGGCGATTACGACTATTGCGATTATTATGGCTATAGTAACGATTATTAGGTTTTTTTCCTGATTGTTCTGTTTTTTATTACGATGTTATGATTATTACTGTCAGTATAACTATTACTATGATTATTACGTCTATTATGATTGTTCCTATGATTATTATGACTATTATTATGATTGTTATGATTGTTGTGGTTATCATGATTATTACTATGATTATAATGGATAGTAGCATCGTTATTATGGTCATCATTCGGATTACTATGGCTATTAAGATTACTATGGTTATTATGGCTATTATAATGGTTATTATGATCGTTTCCATGTCTATTAAGGTTATTATTATGATTATTATGATTATAATGTATCATAGTATGTTTGCGATGATTATTACGATCATTACGATGACTATTCTGGTTATTATCGTTATTAAGATTATTATGGCTGTAATATCGTTTATTAGGTTATTTCCATGATTATTCTGTTTATTATTACGATGTTATGATTATTACAGTCAGTATAACTGTTACTATAATTATTGCGTCTATTATGATTGTTGCTATGATTATTATGATTATTATTATGATTGTTAAGATTGTTGTGGTTATTATGACGATTACTATGATTATAATGGTTGATAGTATGGTAGTTATGATCATCAGTCAGATTAATATAGCTATAATGGTTATTATGGTTATTATGGCTATTATAATGGTTATTAGGGTTGTTTCCAAGTCTATTATGGTTATTATCATGATTATTATGATTATTATGTTTCCTAGTATGATTGTGAGAATTATTATGATCATTACTACGATTATTCTGGTTATAATGGTTATTAAGATTATTATGTCTGTAATAACGATTATTAGGTTATTTCCATGATTATTCTGTATATTATAACGATGTTATGATTATTACAGCCAGTATAACTATTACTATGATTATTACGTCTATTATGACTGTTGCTATGATTATTATGATTATTATTATGATTGTTGTGGTTATTATGACGATTACTATGATTATAATGGTTGATAGCATGGTTATTATGGTCATCATTCGGATTACTATGGCTATTAAGATTATTATGGTTATTATGTCTATTATATTGGTTATTAGGATCGTTTCCAAGTCTATTATGTTTATTATAATTATTATTATGATTATAATGTTGCTTAGTAAAACTGTGAGGGTTATTATGATCATTACTATTATTATTCTGGTTATTATGGTTATTAAGATTATTATGGCTGTAATAACGATTATTAGGTTATTTCCATGATTATTCTGTATATTATAACGATGTTATGGTTATTACCGTCAGTGTAACGATTACTATGATTATCACGGCTATTATGATTGTTGCTATGATAATTATGATTATAATTATGATTGTCATGATTGTTGTGGTTATCATGACGATTACTATGATTATACTGGTTGATAGCATGGTTACTATGATCATCATACAGATTACTATAGCTATTATGATTATTATGGTTATTATGGCTATTATAATGGTTGTTATGGTTGTTTCCATGTCTATTATGGTTATTATCATGATTATTATGATTATTATGTTTCTTAGTACGATTATGACGAATATTATGATAATCACTGAGATTCTTATGGCGATTACGACTATTACGATTATTATGGCTGTAATAACGATTATTAGGTTATTTCCATGATTATTCTGTTTATTATTACGATATTATGATTATTACAGTTAGTATAGCAATTACTATGACTATTACGGCTATTCTGGCTGTTGCTATGATTATTATGATTATTCTTATGATTGTTATGATTGTTGTGGTTATTATGACGATTACTATGATTATAATGGTTGATAGCATGGTAATCATGATCATCATTCAGATTACTATAGCTATTATGATGAATATCATTATCAGGGCTATTATAATGGCTATTATGGTTGTTTCCACGTTTATTATTGTTATTGTCATGTTTATTATCATTATTATTATGATTGTTATGTTTGTTGTGGGTATTATGACGATTACTATGATTATAATTATTGATAGCATAGAAATTATGATCATCAGTCAGATTAATATAGCTATTATGGTTATTATGGTTATTATGGCTATTATAATGGTTATTAGGGTTGTTTCCAAGTCTATTATGTTTATTATCATGATTACTATGATTATTATGTTTCTTAGTATGATTGTGAGAATTATTATGATCATTACTACGATTATTCTGGTTATACTGGTTATTAAGATTATTATGTCTGTAATAACGATTATTAGGTTATTTCCATGATTATTCTGTATATTATAACGATGTTATGATTATTACAGTTAGTATAACGATTACTATGATTATTACGGCTATTATGATTGTTGCTATGATTGTTATGATTGTTGTGGGTATTATGACGATTACTATGATTATAATGGTTGATAGCATGGTTATTATGGTCATCATTCGGATTACTATGGCTATTAAGATTATTTTGGTTATTATGTCTATTATATTGGTTATTATGATCGTTTCCAAGTCTATTATGTCTATTATAATGATTATTATGATTATAATGTTGCTTAGTATTACTGTGAGGGTTATTATGATCATTACTATTATTATTCTGGTTATTATGGTTATTAAGATTATTATGGCTGTAATAACGATTATTAGGTTATTTCCATGATTATTCTGTATATTATAACGATGTTATGATTATTACGGTCAGTGTAACGATTACTATGATTATCACGGCTATTATGATTGTTGCTATGATAATTATGATTATAATTATGATTGTCATGATTGTTGTGGTTATCATGACGATTACTATGATTATATTGGTTGATAGCATGGTTACTATGATCATCATACAGATTACTATAGCTATTATGATTATTATGGTTATTATGGCTATTATAATGGTTGTTATGGTTGTTTCCATGTCTATTATGGTTATTATCATGATTATTATGATTATTATGTTTCTTAGTACGATTATGACGAATATTAAGATAATCACTGAGATTCTTATGGCGATTACGACTATTACGATTATTATGGCTGTAATAACGATCATTAGGTTATTTCCATGATTATTCTGTTTATTATTACGATATTATGATTATTACAGTTAGTATAGCAATTACTATGACTATTACGGCTATTCTGACTGTTGCTATGATTATTATGATTATTCTTATGATTGTTATGATTGTTGTGGTTATTATGACGATTACTATGATTATAATGGTTGATAGCATGGTAATCATGATCATCATTCAGATTACTATAGCTATTATGATGAATATCATTATCAGGGCTATTATAATGGCTATTATGGTTGTTTCCACGTTTATTATGGTTATTGTCATGTTTATTATCATTATTATTATGATTGTTATGTTTGTTGTGGGTATTATGACGATTACTATGATTATAATTATTGATAGCATAGAAATTATGATCATCAGTCAGATTAATATAGCTATTATGGTTATTATGGTTATTATGGCTATTATAATGGTTATTAGGGTTGTTTCCAAGTCTATTATGTTTATTATCATGATTACTATAATTATTATGTTTCTTAGTATGATTGTGAGAATTATTATGATCATTACTACGATTATTCTGGTTATAATGGTTATTAAGATTATTATGTCTGTAATAACGATTATTAGGTTATTTCCATGATTATTCTGTATATTATAACGATGTTATGATTATTACAGTTAGTATAACGATTACTATGATTATTACGGCTATTATGATTGTTGCTATGATTGTTATGATTGTTATGGGTATTATGACGATTACTATGATTATAATGGTTGATAGCATGGCTATTATGGTCATCATTCGGATTACTATGGCTATTAAGATTATTTTGGTTATTATGTCTATTATATTGGTTATTATGATCGTTTCCAAGTCTATTATGTTTATTATAATGATTATTATGATTATAATGTTGCTTAGTATTACTGTGAGGGTTATTATGATCATTACTATTATTATTCTGGTTATTATGGTTATTAAGATTATTATGCCTGTAATAACGATTATTAGTTTATTTCCATGATTATTCTGTATATTATAACGATGTTATGGTTATTACAGTCAGTGTAACGATTACTATGATTATCACGGCTATTATGATTGTTGCTATGATAATTATGATTATAATTATGATTGTCATGATTGTTGTGGTTATCATGACGATTACTATGATTATATTGGTTGATAGCATGGTTACTATGATCATGATACAGATTACTATAGCTATTATGGTTATTATGGTTATTATGGCTGTTATAATGGTTATTAGGGTTGTTTCCAAGTCTATTATGGTTATTATCATGATTATTATGATTATGATGTTTTTTAGTATGATTGTGAGGATTATTATGACCATTATTATGTTTATTCTGCTTATTATGGTTATTAAGAATTATATGGCTGTAATAACGATTATTAGGCTATTTGCATGATTATTCTGTTTATCATTACGATGTTATGATAATTACAGTCAGTATAAACATTACCATGATTATTACGTCTATTATGATTGTTCCTATGATTACTATGACTATTATTATGATTGTTATGATTGTTGTGGTTATTATGACGATTACCATGATTATAATTGTTGATAGCATGGTAATTATGATCATCAGTCAGATTACTATAGTTATTATGGTTATTATGGTTATTATGTCTATTATATTGGTTATTATAATTGTTTCCAAATCTATTATGGTTATTATTATGATTATTATGATTATAAAGTTCCTTAGCATGATTGTGAGGGTTATTACGATCATTATTATTATTATTCTGGTCATTAAGGTTATTAAGATTATTATGGATGTAATAACGATTATTAGGTTATTTCCATGATTATTCTGTTTATTTTTACAATGTTATGATTATTACAGTTAGTATAGCTATTACTATGATTATTACGTCTATTATGATTGTTCCTATGATTATTATGACTATTATTATGATTGTTATGATTGTTGTGGTTATTGTGAGGGTTACTATGATTATAATGGTTGATAGCATAGTAATCATGATCATCATTCAGATTACTATAGCTATTACGATTAATACGGTTATCATGGCTATTATAATGGTTATTATGGTTGTTTCCAAGTTTATTATGGTTATTGTCATGTTTATTATCACTATTATTATGATTGTTATGTTTGTTGTGGGGTTTATGACGATTACTATGATTATAATTGTTGATAGCATGGTAATTATGATCATCATTCAGATTAGTATAACTATTATGATTATTATGGTTATTATGGCTGTTATAATGGTTATTAGGGTTGTTTCCAAGTCTATTATGGTTATTATCATGATTATTATGATTATTATGTTTCCTAGTATCATTGTGAGAATTATTATGATCATTGTTACGATTATTCTGGTTATAATGGCTATTAAGATTATTATGGTTGTAATAACGAGTATTAGGTCATTTCCATGATTATTCTGTATATTATAACGATGTTATCATTATTACAGTTAGTATAACGATTACTACCATTATTACGGCTATTATGATTGTTGCTATGATTGTTATGATTGTTGTGGGTATTATGACGATTACTATGATTATAATGGTTGATAGCATGGTTATTATGATCATCATTCAGATTGCTATAACTATTATGATCATTACGGTTGTTATGGCTATTATAATGGTTATTGTGGCTGTTTCCAAGTCTATTATGGTTATTATCATGATTATTATGAGTATTATGTTTCCTAGTATGCTTGTGAGAATTATTATGATCATTGTTACGATTATTCTGGTTATAATGGCTATTAAGATTATTATGGTTGTAATAACGAGTATTAGGTTATTTCCATGATTATTCTGTATATTATAACGATATTTATGATTATTACAGTTAGTATAACGATTACTATGATTATTACGGCTATTATGATTGTTGCTATGATTGTTATGATTGTTGTGGGTATTATGACGATTACTATGTTTATAATGGTTGATAGCATGGTTATTATGGTCATCATTCGGATTACTATGGCTATTAAAATTATTATGGTTGTTATGTCTATTATATTGGTTATTATGATCGTTTCCAAGTCTATTATGTTTATTATAATGATTATTATGATTATAATATTGCTTAGTATTACTGTGACGGTTATTATGATCATTACTATTATTATTCTGGTTATTATGGTTATTAAGATTATTATGGCTGTAATAACGATTATTAGGTTATTTGCATGATTATTCTGTATATTATAACGACGTTATGATTATTACGGTCAGTGTTGGGATTACTATGATTATCACGGCTATTATGATTGTTGCTATGATAATTATGATTATAATTATGATTGTTATGATTTTTGTGGTTATTATGACGATTACTATGATTATAATGGTTGATAGCATGGTAATCATGATCATCATTCAGATTACTACAGCTATTATGATTAATATGGTTATCATGGCTATTATAATGGTTATTACGGTTGTTTCCAAGTCTATTATGGTTATTGCCATGTTTATTATTATTATTATTATTATGATTGTTATGTTTGTTGTCGTTATTATGACGATTACTTTGATTATAGTTGTTGATAGCATGGTAGTTATGATCATCAGTCAGATTATTATAGCTATTACGGTTATTATGGTTATTATGGCTATTATAATGGTTATTGTGGCTGTTTCCAAGTCTATTATGGTTATTATCATGATTATTATGATTATTATGTTTCTGAGCATGATTATGACGAATACTATAATCATCAATGACATTCTTATGGTGATTACGACTATTACGATTATTATGGCTATAATAACCATTATTAGGTTTTTTTCCTGATCATTCTGTTTATTATTACGATGTTATGACTATTACGGTTAGTATAACTATTACTATGATTATTACGGCTATTATGATTGTTGCTATGGTAATTATGATTATTATAATGATTTTTATGACAGTTGTGGTTATTATGACGATTACTATGATTATAATGGTTGATAGTATGGTAGTTATGATCATCAGTCAGATTAATATAGCTATAATGGTTATTATGGTTATTATGGCTGTTATAATGGTTATTAGGGTTGTTTCCAAGTCTATTATGGTTATCATCATGATTATTATGATTATTATGTTTCTTAGTATGATTGTGAGGATTATTATGATCATCACTGAGAATCTTATGGTTATTATGGTTATTAAGATTATTATGGCTGTAATATCGTTTATTAGGTTATTTCCATGATTATTCTGTTTATTATTACGATGTTATGATTATTACAGTCAGTATAACTATTACTATAATTATTGCGTCTATTATGATTGTTGCTATGATTATTATGATTATTATTATGATTGTTCAGATTGTTGTGGTTATTATGACGGTTACTATGATTATAATGGTTGATGGCATAGAAATCATGATCATCATTCAGATTACTATAGCTATTATGATTAATACGGTTATCATGGCTATTATAATGGTTATTATGGTTGTTTCCAAGTTTATTATGGTTATTGTCATGTTTATTATCATTATTATTATGATTGTTATGTTTGTTGTGGGGTTTATGACGATTACTATGATTATAATTGTTGATAGCATGGTAATTATGATCATCATTCAGATTACTATAACTATTATGATTATTATGGTGGTTATGGCTAATATAATGGTTATTATGGTTGTTTCCATGTCTATTATGGTTATTATCATGATTATTATGATTATTATGTTTCTTAGTACGATTATAACGAGTATTATGGTAATCACTGAGATTCTTATGGCGATTACGACTATTACCATTATTATTGCTATAATAACGGTTATTAGGTTATTTCCATGATTAATCTGTTTATTATTACAATGTTATGATTATTACAGTTAGTATAACTATTACTATGATTATTACGTCTATTATGATTGTTGCTATGATTATTATGACTATTAGTATGATTGTTATGACTGTTGTGGTTATTATGACGATTACCATGATTATAATGGTTGCTAGCATGGTTATTATGATCATAATTCAGGTTACTATAGCTGTTATGATTATTATGTTTATTATGTCTATTATATTGGTTATTATAATTGTTTCCAAATCTATTATGGTTATTATTATGATTATTATGATTATAAAGTTCCTTAGCATGATTGTGAGGGTTATTATGATCATTATTATTATTATTCTGGTTATTAAGGTTATTAAGATTATTATGGATGTAATAACGATTATTAGGTTATTTCCATGATTATTCTGTTTATTTTTACAATGTTATGATTATTACAGTTAGTATAACCATTACTATGATTATTACGTCTATTATGATTGTTCCTATGATTATTATGACTATTATTATGATTGTTATGGTTGTTGTGGTTATTGTGAGGGTTACTATGATTATAATGGTTGATAGCATAGTAATCATGATCATCATTCAGATTACTATAGCTATTACGATTAATACGGTTATCATGGCTATTATAATGGTTATTATGGTTGTTTCCAAGTTTATTATGGTTATTGTCATGTTTATTATCACTATTATTATGATTGTTATGTTTTTTGTGGGTACTATGACGATTACTATGATTATAATTGTTGATAGCATGGTAATTATGATCATCAGTCAGATTAATATAGCTATTATGGTTATTATGGTTATTATGGTTATTATAATTGTTATTAGGGTTGTTTCCAAGTCTATTATGGTTATTATCATGATTATTATGATTATTATGTTTCTTAGTATGATTGTGAGGATTATTATGATCATTATTATGATAATTCTGGTTATTATGGTTGTTTAGATTATTATGTCTGTAATAACGATTATTAGGTTATTTCCTTGATTATTCTGTTTATTATTACGATGTTATGATTATTACAGTTAGTATAACTATTACTATGACTATTACGGCTATTATGATTGTGCTATGATTATTATGATTATTATTATGATTGTTATGATTGTTGTGGTTATTATGAGGGTTACTATGATTATAATGGTTGATGGCATAGAAATCATGATCATCATTCAGATTACTATAGCTATTATGATTAATACGGTTATCATGGCTATTATAATGGTTATTATGGTTGTTTCCAAGTTTATTATGGTTATTGACATGTTTATTATCATTATTATTATGATTGTTATGTTTGTTGTGGGGTTTGTGACGATTACTATGATTATAATTGTTGATAGCATGGTAATTATGATCATCATTCAGATTAGTATAACTATTATGATTATTATGGTTGTTATGGCTAATATAATGGTTATTATGGCTGTTTCCAAGTCTATTATGGTTATTATCATGATTATTATGATTATTATGTTTCTTAGCATGATTATGACGAATACTATGATCATCAATGACATTCTTATGGTGAGTACGACTATTACGATTATTATGGCAATAATAACGATTATTAGGTAATTTCTATGATCATTCTGTTTATTATTACGATGTTATGACTATTACGGTTAGTATAACTATTACTATGATTATTACGGCTATTATGATTGTTGCTATGGTAATTATGATTATTATTATGATTTTTATGATTGTTGTGGTTATTATGAGGATTACTATGATTATAATGGTTGATGGCATAGAAATCATGATCATCATTCAGATTACTATAGCTATTATGATTAATACGGTTATCATGGCTATTATAATGGTTATTATGGTTGTTTCCAAGTTTATTATGGTTATTGACATGTTTATTATCATTATTATTATGATTGTTATGTTTGTTGTGGGGTTTATGACGATTACTATGTTTATAATGGTTGATAGCACGGTTATTATGATCATCATTCAGATTGCTATAACTATTATGATTATTACGGTTGTTATGGCTATTATAATGGTTATTGTGGCTGTTTCCAAGTCTATTATGGTTATTATCATGATTATTATGATTATTATGTTTCTTAGCATGATTATGACGAATACTATGATCATGAATGACATTCTTATGGTGATTACGACTATTACGATTATTATGGCAATAATAACGATTATTAGGTAATTTCTATGATCATTCTGTTTATTACTACGATGCTATGACTATTACGGTTAGCATAACTTTTACTATAATTATTGCGTCTATTATGATTGTTGCTATGATTATTATGATTATTATTATGATTGTTAAGATTGTTGTGGTTATTATGACGATTACTATGCTTATAATGGTTGATAGTATGGTAGTTATGATCATCAGTCAGATTAATATAGCTATAATGGTTATTATGGTTATTATGGCTATTATAATGGTTATTATGGTTGATTCCCGATCTATTACGGTTATTATCATTATTATTATTATGATTATTATGTTTCTTAGTATGATTATGACGAATATTATGATCATCACTGAGATTCTTACGGCGATTACGACTATTGCGATTATTATGGCTATAATAACGATTATTAGGTTTTTTTCCTGATTATTCTGTTTTTTATTACTATGTTATGATTATTACTGTCAGTATAACTATTACTATGATTATTACGTCTATTATGATTGTTCCTATGATTATTATGACTATTATTATGATTGTTATGATTGTTGTGGTTATTATGAAGGTTACTATGATTATAATGGTTGATGGCATAGAAATCATGATCATCATTCAGATTACTATAGCTATTATGATTAATACGTTTATCATGGCTATTATAATGGCTATTATGGTTGTTTCCAAGTTTATTATGGTTATTGTCATGTTTATTATCATTATTATTATGATTGTTATGTTTGTTGTGGGGTTTGTGACGATTACTTTGATTATAATTGTTGATAGCATGGTAATTATGATCATCATTCAGATTACTATGGCTATTAAGGTTACTATGGTTATTATGGCTATTATAATGGTTATTATGATCGTTTCCATGTCTATTAAGGTTATTATTATGATTATTATGATTATAATGTATCATAGTATGTTTGCGATGATTATTACGATCATTAAGATGATTATTCTGGTTATTATGGTTATTAAGATTATTATGGCTGTAATATCGTTTATTAGGTTATTTCCATGATTATTCTGTTTATTATTACGATGTTATGATTATTACAGTCAGTATAACTATTACTATAATTATTGCGTCTATTATGATTGTTGCTATGATTATTATGATTATTATTATGATTGTTAAGATTGTTGTGGTTATTATGACGATTACTATGATTATAATGGTTGATAGTATGGTAGTTATGATCATCAGTCAGATTAATATAGCTATAATGGTTATTATGGTTATTATGGCTAGTATAATGGTTATTAGGGTTGTTTCCAAGTCTATTATGGTTATTATCATGATTATTATGATTATTATGTTTCCTAGTATGATTGTGAGAATTATTATGATCATTACTACGATTATTCTGGTTATAATGGTTATTAAGATTATTATGTCTGTAATAACGATTATTAGGTTATTTCCATGATTATTCTGTATATTATAACGATGTTATGATTATTACAGCCAGTATAACTATTACTATGATTATTACGTCTATTATGACTGTTGCTAAGATTATTATGATTATTATTATGATTGTTGTGGTTATTATGACGATTACTATGATTATAATGGTTGATGGCATAGAAATCATGATCATCATTCAGATTACTATAGCTATTATGATTAATACGGTTATCATGGCTATTATAATGGTTATTATGGTTGTTTCCAAGTTTACTATGGTTATTGTCATGCTTATTATCATTATTATTATGATTGTTATGTTTGTTGTGGGGTTTATGATGATTACTATGATTATAATTGTTGATAGCATGGTAATTATGATCATCATTCAGATTACTATAACTATTATGATTATTATGGTTGTTATGGCTAATATAATGGTTATTACGGCTGTTTCCAAGTCTATTATGGTTATTATCATGATTATTATGATTATTATGTTCCTTAGCATGATTACGACGAATACTATGATCATCAATGACATTCTTATGGTGATTACGACTATTACGATTATTATGGCAATAATAACGATTATTAGGTAATTTCTATGATCATTCTGTTTATTATTACGATGCTATGACTATTACGGTTAGTATAACTTTTACTATAATTATTGCGTCTATTATGATTGTTGCTATGATTATTATGATTATTATTATGATTGTTAAGATTGTTGTGGTTATTATGACGATTACTATGATTATAATGGTTGATAGTATGGTAGTTATGATCATCAGTCAGATTAATATAGCTATAATGGTTATTATGTTTATTATGGCTATTATAATGGTTATTAGGGTTGTGTCCAAGTCTATTATGGTTATTATCATGATTATTATGATTATTATGTTTCCTAGTATGATTCTGAGAATTATTATGATCATTATTACGATTATTCTGGTTATAATGGCTATTAAGATTATTATGGTTGTAATAACGAGTATTAGGTTATTTCCATGATTATTCTGTATATTATAACCATGTTATGATTATTACAGTTAGTATAACGATTACTATGATTATTACGGCTGTTATGATTGTTGCTATGATTGTTATGATTGTTGTGGGTATTATGACGATTACTATGATTATAATGGTTGATAGCATGGTTATTATGATCATCATTCAGATTACTATAACTATTATGATTATTACGGTTGTTATGGCTATTATAATGGTTATTGTGGCTGTTTCCAAGTCTATTATGGTTATTATCATGATTATTATGATTATTATGTTTCTGAGCATGATTATGACGAATACTATGATCATCAATGACATTCTTATGGTGATTACGACAATTACGATTATTATGGCAATAATAACGATTATTAGGTAATTTCTATGATCATTCTGTTTATTATTACGATGCTATGACTATTACGGTTAGTATAACTTTTACTATAATTATTGCGTCTATTATGATTGTTGCTATGATTATTATGATTATTATTATGATTGTTATGATTGTTGTGGGTATTATGACGATTACTATGATTATAATGGTTGATAGCATGGTTATTATGGTCATCATTCGGATTACTATGGCTATTAAGGTTATTATGGTTATTATGTCTATTATATTGGTTCTTATGATCGTTTCCGAGCCTATTATGTTTATTATAATGATTATTATGATTATAATGTTGCTTAGTATTACTGTGAGGGTTATTATGATCATTACTATTATTATTCTGGTTATTATGGTTATTAAGATTATTATGGCTGTAATAACGATTATTAGGTTATTTGCATGATTATTCTGTATATTATAACGATGTTATGATTATTACAGTCAGTGTAACGATTACTATGATTATCACGGCTATTATGATTGTTGCTATCATAATTATGATTATAATTATGATTGTCATGATTGTTGTGGTTATCATGACGATTACTGTGATTATATAGGTTGATAGCATGGTAATCATGATCATCATTCAGATTACTATAGCTGTTATGATTATTATGTTTATTATGTCTATTATATTCGTTATTATGATTGTTTCCAAATCTATTATGGTTATTATTATGATTATCATGATTATAAAGTTCCTTAGCATGATTGTGAGGGTTATTATGATCATTATTATTATTATTCTGGTTATTATGGCTATTAAGATTATTATGGCTGTAATAACGATTATTAGGTTATTTCCATGATTATTCTGTATATTATAACGATGTTATGATTATTACAGTCAGTATAACTATTACTATAATTATTGCGTCTATTATGATTGTTGCTATGATTATTATGATTATTATTATGATTGTTAAGATTGTTGTGGTTATTATGACGATTACTATGATTATAATGGTTGATAGTATGGTAGTTATGATCATCAGTCAGATTAATATAGCTACAATGGTTATTATGGTTATTATGGCTATTATAATGGTTATTAGGGTTGTTTCCAAGTCTATTATGGTTATTATCATGATTATTATGATTATTATGTTTCCTAGTATGATTGTGAGAATTATTATGATCATTACTACGATTATTCTGGTTATAATGGTTATTAAGATTATTATGTCTGTAATAACGATTATTAGGTTATTTCCATGATTATTCTGTATATTATAACGATGTTATGATTATTACAGCCAGTATAACTATTATTATGATTATTACGTCTATTATGACTGTTGCTATGATTATTATGATTATTATTATGATTGTTGTGGTTATTATGACGATTACTATGATTATAATGGTTGATGGCATAGAAATCATGATCATCATTCAGATTACTATAGCTATTATGATTAATACGGTTATCATGGCTATTATAATGGTTATTATGGTTGTTTCCAAGTTTACTATGGTTATTGTCATGCTTATTATCATTATTATTATGATTGTTATGTTTGTTGTGGGGTTTATGATGATTACTATGATTATAATTGTTGATAGCATGGTAATTATGATCATCATTCAGATTACTATAACTATTATGATTATTATGGCTGTTATGGCTAATATAATGGTTATTATGGCTGTTTCCAAGTCTATTATGGTTATTATCATGATTATTATGATTATTATGTTTCTTAGCATGATTACGACGAATACTATGATCATCAATGACATTCTTATGGTTATTACGACTATTACGATTATTATGGCAATAATAACGATTATTAGGTAATTTCTATGATCATTCTGTTTATTATTACGATGCTATGACTATTACGGTTATTATAACTTTTACTATAATTATTGCGTCTATTATGATTGTTGCTATGATTATTATGATTATTATTATGATTGTTAAGATTGTTGTGGTTATTATGACGATTACTATGATTATAATGGTTGATAGTATGGTAGTTAGGATCATAAGTCAGATTAATATAGCTATAATGGTTATTATGGTTATTATGGCTATTATAATGGTTATTAGGTTTGTGTCCAAGTCTATTATGGTTATTATCATGATTATTATGATTATTATGTTTCCTAGTATGA
Organism: Calliopsis andreniformis; assembly: GCF_051401765.1. Classification (NCBI taxonomy): domain Eukaryota; kingdom Metazoa; phylum Arthropoda; class Insecta; order Hymenoptera; family Andrenidae; genus Calliopsis; species Calliopsis andreniformis. The sequence continues at coordinate 218,888 of NW_027480722.1, read as the reverse complement.
TTGTGAGAATTATTATGATCATTATTACGATTATTCTGGTTATAATGGCTATTAAGATTATTATGGTTGTAATAACGAGTATTAGGTTATTTCCATGATTATTCTGTATATTATAACGATGTTATGATTATTACAGTTAGTATAACGATTACTATGATTATTACGGCTATTATGATTGTTGCTATGATTGTTATGATTGTTGTGTGTATTATGACGATTACTATGATTATAATGGTTGATAGCATGGTTATTATGATCATCATTCAGATTACTATAACTATTATGATTATTACGCTTGTTATGGCTATTATAATGGTTATTGTGGCTGTTTCCAAGTCTATTATGGTTATTATCATGATTATTATGATTATTATGTTTCTGAGCATGATTATGACGAATACTATGATCATCAATGACATTCTTATGGTGATTACGACTATTACGATTATTATGGCTATAATAACCATTATTAGGTTTTTTTCCTGATCATTCTGTTTATTATTACGATGTTATGACTATTACGGTTAGTATAACTATTACTATGATTATTACGGCTATTATGATTGTTGCTATGGTAATTATGATTATTATTATGATTTTTATGATTGTTGTGGTTATTATGACGATTACTATGATTATAATGGTTGATAGTATGGTAGTTATGATCATCAGTCAGATTAATATAGCTATAATGGTTATTATGGTTATTATGGCTATTGTAATGGTTATTAGGTTTGTTTCCAAGTCTATTATGGTTATTATCATGATTATTATGATTATTATGTTTCCTAGTATGATTGTGAGTTTTATTATAATCATTCTTACGATTATTCTGGTTATAATGGCTATTAAGATTATTATGGTTGTAATAACGAGTATTAGGTTATTTCCATGATTATTCTGTATATTATAACGATGTTATGATTATTACAGTTAGTATAACGATTACTATGATTATTACGGCTATTATGATTGTTGCTATGATTGTTATGATTGTTGTGGGTATTATGACGATTACTATGATTATAATGGTTGATAGCATGGTTATTATGATCATCATTCAGATTACTATAACTATTATGATTATTACGGTTGTTATGGCTATTATAATGGTTATTGCGGCTGTTTCCAAGTCTATTATGGTTATTATCATGATTATTATTATTATTATGTTTCTGAGCATGATTATGACGAATACTATGATCATCAATGACATTCTTATGGTGATTACGACTATTACGATTATTATGGCTCTAATAACCATTATTAGGTTTTTTTCCTGATCATTCTGTTTATTATTACGATGTTATGACTATTACGGTTAGTATAACTATTACTATGATTATTACGGCTATTATGATTGTTGCTATGGTAATTATGATTATTATTATGATTTTTATGACTGTTGTGGTTATTATGACGATTACTATGATTATAATGGTTGATAGTATGGTAGTTATGATCATCAGTCAGATTAATATAGCTATAATGGTTATTATGGTTATTATGGCTATTATAATGGTTATTAGGGTTGTTTCCAAGTCTATTATGGTTATTATCATGATTATTATGATTATTATGTTTCCTAGTATGATTGTGAGGATTATTATGATCATTATTATGATAATTCTGGTTATTATGGTTGTTTAGATTATTATGTCTGTAATAACGATTATTAGGTTATTTCCTTGATTATTCTGTTTATTATTACGATGTTATGATTATTACAGTTAGTATAACTATTACTATGACTATTACGGCTATTATGATTGTGCTATGATTATTATGATTATTATTATGATTGTTATGATTGTTGTGGTTATTATGAGGGTTACTATGATTATAATGGTTGATGGCATAGAAATCATGATCATCATTCAGATTACTATAGCTATTATGATTAATACGGTTATCATGGCTATTATAATGGTTATTATGGTTGTTTCCAAGTTTATTATGGTTATTGTCATGTTTATTATCATTATTATTGTGATTGTTATGTTTGTTGTGGGGTTTATGACGATTACTATGATTATAATTGTTGATAGCATGGTAATTACGATCATCATTCAGATTAGTATAACTATTATGATTATTATGGTTGTTATGGCTAATATAATGGTTATTATGGCTGTTTCCAAGTCTATTATCGTTATTATCATGATTATTATGATTATTATGTTTCTTAGCATGATTATGACGAATACTATGATCATCAATGACATTCTTATGGTGATTACGACTATTACGATTATTATGGCAATAATAACGATTATTAGGTAATTTCTATGATCATTCTGTTTATTATTACGATGTTATGACTATTACGGTTAGTATAACTATTACTATGATTATTACGACCTATTATGATTGTTGCTATGATAATTATGATTATTCCTATGATTGTTATGATTGTTGTTGTTATTATGACGATTACCATGATTATAATGGTTGATAGCATGGTTATTATGATCATCATTCAGATTACTATAGCTATTACGATTATTATGGTTATTATGGCTATTATAATGGTTATTATGATTGATTCCAAGTCTATTACGGTTATTATCATTATTATTATGATTACTATGTTTCTTAGTATGATTACGACGAGTATTATGATCATCAATGACATTCTTATGGTGATTACGACTATTACGATTATTATGGCTATAATAACCATTATTAGGTTTTTTTCCTGATCATTCTGTTTATTATTACGATGTTATGACTATTACGGTTAGTATAACTATTACTATGATTATTACGGCTATTATGATTGTTGCTATGGTAATTATGATTATTATTATGATTTTTATGGCTGTTGTGGTTATTATGACGATTACTATGATTATAATGGTTGATAGTATGGTAGTTATGATCATCAGTCAGATTAATATAGCTATAATGGTTATTATGGTTATTATGGCTATTATAATGGTTATTAGGGTTGTTTCCAAGTCTATTATGGTTATTATCATGATTATTATGATTATTATGTTTCCTAGTATGATTGTGAGAATTATTATGATCATTGCTACGATTATTCTGGTTATAATGGCTATTAAGATTATTATGGTTGTAATAACGAGTATTAGGTTATTTCCATGATTATTCTGTATATTATAACGATGTTATGTTTATTACAGTTAGTATAACGATTACTATGATTATTACGGCTATTATGATTGTTGCTATGATTGTTATGATTGTTGTGGGTATTATGACGATTATTATGATTATAATGGTTGATAGCATGGTTATTATGGTCATCATTCGGATTACTATGGCTATTAAGATTATTATGGTTATTATGTCTATTATATTGGTTATTATGATCGTTTCCAAGTCTATTATGTTTACTATAATGATTATTATGATTATAATGTTGCTTAGTATTACTGTGAGGGTTATTATGATCATTACTATTATTATTCTGGTTATTATGGTTATTAAGATTATTATGGCTGTAATAACGATTATTAGGTTATTTGCATGATTATTCTGTATATTATAACGATGTTATGATTATTACAGTCAGTGTAACGATTACTATGATTATCACGGCTATTATGATTGTTGCTATCATAATTATGATTATAATTATGATTGTCATGATTGTTGTGGTTATCATGACGATTACTGTGATTATATTGGTTGATAGCATGGTAATCATGATCATCATTCAGATTACTATAGCTGTTATGATTATTATGTTTATTATGTCTATTATATTCGTTATTATGATTGTTTCCAAATCTATTATGGTTATTATTATGATTATCATGATTATAAAGTTCCTTAGCATGATTGTGAGGGTTATTATGATCATTATTATTATTATTCTGGTTATTATGGCTATTAAGATTATTATGGCTGTAATAACGATTATTAGGTTATTTCCATGATTATTCTGTATATTATAACGATGTTATGATTATTACAGTTAGTATAACTATTACTATGATTATCACGGGTATTATGATTGTTGCTACGATAATTATGATTATAATTATGATTGTCATGATTGTTGTGACTATCATGACGACTACTATGATTATATTGGTTGATAGCATGGTTACTATGATCATCATACAGATTACTATAGCTATTATGATTATTATGGTTATTATGGCTATTATAATGGTTATTATGGTTGATTCCCAATCTATTACGGTTATTATCATTATTATTATTATGATTATTATGTTTCTTAGTATGATTATGACGAATATTATGATCATCACTGAGATTCTTACGGCGATTACGACTATTGCGATTATTATGGCTATAATAACGATTATTAGGTTTTTTTCCTGATTATTCTGTTTTTTATTACGATGTTATGATTATTACTGTCAGTATAACTATTACTATGATTATTACGTCTACTATGATTGTTCCTATGATTATTATGACTATTATTATGATTGTTATGATTGTTGTGGTTATTATGAGGGTTACTATGATTATAATGGTTGATGGCATAGAAATCATGATCATCATTCAGATTACTATAGCTATTATGATTAATACGGTTATCATGGCTATTATAATGGCTATTATGGTTGTTTCCAAGTTTATTATGGTTATTGTCATGTTTATTATCATTATTATTATGATTGTTATGTTTGTTGTGGGGTTTGTGACGATTACTATGATTATAATTGTTGATAGCATGGTAATTATGATCATCATTCAGATTACTATGGCTATTAAGATTACTATGGTTATTATGGCTATTATAATGGTTATTATGATCGTTTCCATGTCTATTAAGGTTATTATTATGATTATTATGATTATAATGTATCATAGCATGTTTGCGATGATTATTACGATCATTAAGATGATTATTCTGGTTATTATGGTTATTAAGATTATTATGGCTGTAATATCGTTTATTAGGTTATTTCCATGATTATTCTGTTTATTATTACGATGTTATGATTATTACAGTTAGTATAACTATTACTATGACTATTACGGCTATTATGATTGTGCTATGATTATTATGATTATTATTATGATTGTTATGATTGTTGTGGTTATTATGAGGGTTACTATGATTATAATGGTTGATGGCATAGAAATCATGATCATCATTCAGATTACTATAGCTATTATGATTAATACGGTTATCATGGCTATTATAATGGCTATTATGGTTGTTTCCAAGTTTATTATGGTTATTGTCATGTTTATTATCATTATTATTGTGATTGTTATGTTTGTTGTGGGGTTTATGACGATTACTATGATTATAATTGTTGATAGCATGGAAATTATGATCATCATTCAGATTAGTATAACTATTATGATTATTATGGTTGTTATGGCTAATATAATGGTTATTATGGCTGTTTCCAAGTCTATTATGGTTATTATCATGATTATTATGATTATTATGTTTCTTAGCATGATTATGACGAATACTATGATCATCAATGACATTCTTATGGTGATTACGACTATTACGATTATTATGGCAATAATAACGATTATTAGGTAATTTCTATGATCATTCTGTTTATTATTACGATGTTATGACTATTACGGTTAGTGTAACTATTACTATGATTATTACGGCTATTATGATTGTTGCTATGGTAATTATGATTATTATTATGATTTTTATGATTGTTGTGGTTATTATGACGATTACTATGATTATAATGGTTGATAGTATGGTAGTTATGATCATCAGTCAGATTAATATAGCTAGAATGGTTATTATGGTTATTATGGCTATTATAATGGTTATTAGGGTTGTTTCCAAGTCTATTATGGTTATTATCATGATTATTATGATTATTATGTTTCCTAGTATGATTGTGAGAATTATTATGATCATTATTACGATTATTCTGGTTATAATGGCTATTAAGATTATTATGGTTGTAATAACGAGTATTAGGTTATTTCCATGATTATTCTGTATATTATAACGATGTTATGATTATTACAGTTAGTATAACGATTACTATGATTATTACGGCTATTATGATTGTTGCTATGATTGTTATGATTGTTGTGGGTATTATGACGATTACTATGATTATAATGGTTGATAGCATGGTTATTATGGTCATCATTCGGATTACTATGGCTATTAAGATTATTATGGTTATTATGTCTATTATATTGGTTATTATGATCGTTTCCAAGTCTATTATGTTTATTATAATGATTATTCTGATTATAATGTTGCTTAGTATTACTGTGAGGGTTATTATGATCATTACTATTATTATTCTGGTTATTATGGTTATTAAGATTATTATGGCTGTAATAACGATTATTAGGTTATTTGCATGATTATTCTGTATATTATAACGATGTTATGATTATTACAGTCAGTGTAACGATTACTATGATTATCACGGCTATTATGATTGTTGCTATGATAATTATGATTATAATTATGATTGTCATGATTGTTGTGGTTATCATGACGATTACTATGATTATATTGGTTGATAGCATGGTAATCATGATCATCATTCAGATTACTATAGCTGTTATGATTATTATGTTTATTATGTCTATTATATTGGGTATTATGGTTGTTTCCAAATTTATTATGGTTATTATTATGATTATCATGATTATAAAGTTCCATAGCATGATTGTGAGGGCTATTATGATCATTATTATTATTATTCTGGTTATTATGGCTATTAAGATTATTATGGCTGTAACAACGATTATTATGTTATTTCCATGATTATTCTGTATATTATAACGATGTTATGATTATTACAGTTATTATAACGATTACTACGATTATCACGGCTATTATGATTGTTGCTATGATAATTATGATTATAATTATGATTGTCACGATTGTTGTGACTATCATGACGATTACTATGATTATATTGGTTGATAGCATGGTTACCATGATCATCATACAGATTACTATAGCTATTATGATTATTATGGTTATTATGGCTATTATAATGTTTGTTATGGTTGTTTACATGTCTACTATTGTTATTATCATGATTATTATGATTATTATGTTTCTTAGTACGATTATGACGAATATTATGATAATCACTGGGATTCTTATGGCGATTACGACTATTACGATTATTATGGCTGTAATAGCGATTATTAGGCTATTTCCATGATTATTCTGTTTATTATTACGATGTTATGATTATTACAGTCAGTATAACTATTACCATGATTATTACGTCTATTATGATTGTTCCTATGATTATTATGACTATTATTATGATTGTTATGATTGTTGTGGTTATCATGATTATTACTATGATTATAATGGATAATAGCATCGTTATTATGGTCATCATTCGGATTACTATGGCTAATAAGATTACTATGGTTATTATGGCTATTATAATGGTTATTATGATCGTTTCCATGTCTATTAAGGTTATTATTATGATTATTATGATTATAATGTTGCTTAGTAAAACTGTGAGGGTTATTATGATCATTACTATTATTATTCTGGTTATTATGGTTATTAAGATTATTATGGCTGTAATAACGATTATTAGGTTATTTCCATGATTATTCTGTTTATTATTACGATATTATGATTATTACAGTTAGTATAGCAATTACTATGACTATTACGGCTATTCTGACTGTTGCTATGATTATTATGATTATTCTTATGATTGTTATGATTGTTGTGGTTATTATGACGATTACTATGATTATAATGGTTGATAGCATGGTAATCATGATCATCATTCAGATTACTATAGCTATTATGATGAATGTCATTATCAGGGCTATTATAACTGCTATTATGGTTGTTTCCACGTTTATTATGGTTATTGTCATGTTTATTATCATTATTATTATGATTGTTATGTTTGTTGTGGGTATTATGACGATTACTATGATTATAATTATTGATAGCATAGAAATTATGATCATCAGTCAGATTAATATAGCTATTATGGTTATTATGGTTATTATGGCTATTATAATGGTTATTAGGGTTGTTTCCAAGTCTATTATGTTTATTATCATGATTACTATGATTATTATGTTTCTTAGTGTGATTGTGAGAATTATTATGATCATTACTACGACTATTCTGGTTATAATGGTTATTAAGATTATTATGTCTGTAATAACGATTATTAGGTTATTTCCATGATTATTCTGTATATTATAACGATGTTATGATTATTACAGTTAGTATAACGATTACTATGATTATTACGGCTATTATGATTGTTGCTATGATTGTTATGATTGTTGTGGGTATTATGACGATTACTATGATTATAATGGTTGATAGCATGGTTATTATGGTCATCATTCGGATTACTATGGCTATTAAGATTATTTTGGTTATTATGTCTATTATATTGGTTATTATGATCGTTTCCAAGTCTATTATGTTTATTATAATGATTATTATGATTATAATGTTGCTTAGTATTACTGTGAGGGTTATTATGATCATTACTATTATTATTCTGGTTATTATGGTTATTAAGATTATTATGGCTGTAATAACGATTATTAGGTTATTTCCATGATTATTCTGTATATTATAACGATGTTATGGTTATTACAGTCAGTGTAACGATTACTATGATTATCACGGCTATTATGATTGTTGCTATGATAATTATGATTATAATTATGATTGTCATGATTGTTGTGGTTATCATGACGATTACTATGATTATATTGGTTGATAGCATGGTTACTATGATCATCATACAGATTACTATAGCTATTATGGTTATTATGGTTATTATGGCTGTTATAATGGTTATTAGGGTTCTTTCCAAGTCTATTATGGTTATTATCATGATTATTATGATTATGATGTTTTTTAGTATGATTGTGAGGATTATTATGACCATTATTATGGTTATTCTGCTTATTATGGTTATTAAGAATTATATGGCTGTAATAACGATTATTAGGCTATTTGCATGATTATTCTGTTTATCATTACGATGTTATGATAATTACAGTCAGTATAAACATTACCATGATTATTACGTCTATTATGATTGTTCCTATGATTACTATGACTATTATTATGATTGTTATGATTGTTGTGGTTATTATGACGATTACCATGATTATAATTGTTGATAGCATGGTAATTATGATCATCAGTCAGATTACTATAGTTATTATGGTTATTATGGTTATTATGGCTATTATAATGGTTATTAGGGTTGTTTCCAAGTCTATTATGGTTACTATCATGATTATTATGATTATTATGTTTCTTAGTATGATTGTGAGGATTATTATGATCATTATTATGATAATTCTGGTTATTATGGTTGTTTAGATTATTATGTCTGTAATAACGATTATTAGGTTATTTCCTTGATTATTCTGTTTATTATTACGATGTTATGATTATTACAGTTAGTATAACTACTACTATGACTATTGCGGCTATTATGATTGTGCTATGATTATTATGATTATTATTATGATTGTTATGATTGTTGTGGTTATTATGAGGGTTACTATGATTATAATGGTTGATGGCATAGAAATCATGATCATCATTCAGATTACTATAGCTATTATGATTAATACGGTTATCATGGCTATTATAATGGTTATTATGGTTGTTTCCAAGTTTATTATGGTTATTGTCATGTTTATTATCATTATTATTATGATTGTTATGTTTGTTGTGGGGTTTATGACGATTACTATGATTATAATTGTTGATAGCATGGTAATTATGATCATCATTCAGATTACTATAACTATGATGATTATTATGGTGGTTATGGCTAATATAATGGTTATTATGGTTGTTTCCATGTCTATTATGGTTATTATCATGATTATTATGATTATTATGTTTCTTAGTACGATTATGACGAGTATTAAGATAATCACTGAGATTCTTATGGCGATTACGACTGTTACGATTATTATGGCTATAATAACGGTTATTAGGTTATTTCCATGATTAATCTGTTTATTATTACAATGTTATGATTATTACAGTTAGTATAACTATTACTATGATTATTACGTCTATTATGATTGTTGCTATGATTATTATGACTATTAGTATGATTGTTATGACTGTTGTGGTTATTATGACGATTACCATGATTATAATGGTTGCTAGCATGGTTATTATGATCATAATTCAGGTTACTATAGCTGTTATGATTATTATGTTTATTATGTCTATTATATTGGTTATTATAATTGTTTCCAAATCTATTATGGTTATTATTATGATTATTATGATTATAAAGTTCCTTAGCATGATTGTGAAGGTTATTATGATCATTATTATTATTATTCTGGTTATTATGGCTATTAAGATTATTATGGCTGTAATAACGATTATTAGGTTATTTCCATGATTATTCTGTATATTATAACGATGTTATGATTATTACAGTTAGTATAACGATTACTATGGTTATCACGGCTATTATGATTGTTGCTATGATAATTATGATTATAATTATGATTGTCATGATTGTTGTGGTTATCATGACGATTACTATGATTATATTGGTTGATAGCATGGTTACTATGATCATCATACAGATTACTATAGCTATTATGATTATTATGGTTATTATGGCTATTATAATGGTTGTTATGGTTGTTTCCATGTCTATTATGGTTATTATCATGATTATTATGATTATTATGTTTCTTAGTACGATTATGACGAATATTAAGATAATCACTGAGATTCTTATGGCGATTACGACTATTACGATTATTATGGCTGTAATAAAGATTATTAGGTTATTTCCATGATTACTCTGTTTATTATTACGATATTATGATTATTACAGTTAGTATAGCAATTACTATGACTATTACGGCTATTCTGACTGTTGCTATGATTATTATGATTATTCTTATGATTGTTATGATTGTTGTGGTTATTATGACGATTACTATGATTATAATGGTTGATAGCATGGTAATCATGATCATCATTCAGATTACTATAGCTATTATGATGAATATCATTATCAGGGCTATTATAATGGCTATTATGGTTGTTTACACGTTTATTATGGTTATTGTCATGTTTATTATCATTATTATTATGATTGTTATGTTTGTTGTGGGTATTATGACGATTACTATGATTATAATTATTGATAGCATAGAAATTATGATCATCAGTCAGATTAGTATAACTATTATGATTATTATGGTTGTTATGGCTAATATAATGGTTATTATGGCTGTTTCCAAGTCTATTATGGTTATTATCATGATTATTATGATTATTATGTTTCTTAGCATGATTATGACGAATACTATGATCATCAATGGCATTCTTATGGTGATTACGACTATTACGATTATTATGGCAATAATAACGATTATTAGGTAATTTCTATGATCATTCTGTTTATTATTACGATGTTATGACTATTACGGTTAGTGTAACTATTACTATGATTATTACGGCTATTATGATTGTTGCTATGGTAATTATGATTATTATTATGATTTTTATGATTGTTGTGGTTATTATGACGATTACTATGATTATAATGGTTGATAGTATGGTAGTTATGATCATCAGTCAGATTAATATAGCTAGAATGGTTATTATGGTTATTATGGCTATTATAATGGTTATTAGGGTTGTTTCCAAGTCGATTATGGTTATTATCATGATTATTATGATTATTATGTTTCCTAGTATGATTGTGAGAATTATTATGATCATTATTACGATTATTCTGGTTATAATGGCTATTAAGGTTATTATGGTTGTAATAACGAGTATTAGGTTATTTCCATGATTATACTGTATATTATAACGCTGTTATGATTATTACAGTTAGTATAACGATTACTATGATTATTACGGCTATTATGATTGTTGCTATGATTGTTATGATTGTTGTGGGTATTATGACGATTACTATGATTATAATGGTTGATAGCATGGTTGTTATGATCATCATTCAGATTACTATAACTATTATGATTATTACGGTTGTTATGGCTATTATAATGGTTATTGTGGCTGATTCCATGTCTATTATGGTTATTATCATGATTATTATGATTATTATGTTTCTGAGAATGATTATGACGAATACTATGATCATCAATGACATTCTTATGGTGATTACGACTATTACGATTATTATGGCAATAATAACGATTATTAGGTAATTTCTATGATCATTCTGTTTATTATTACGATGCTATGACTATTACGGTTAGTATAACTTTTACTATAATTATTGCGTCTATTATGATTGTTGCTATGATTATTATGATTATTATTATGATTGTTATGATTGTTGTGGGTATTATGACGATTACTATGATTATAATGGTTGATAGCATGGTTATTATGGTCATCATTCGGATTACTATGGCTATTAACGTTATTATGGTTATTATGTCTATTATATTGGTTCTTATGATCGTTTCCAAGTCTATTATGTTTATTATAATGATTATTATGATTATAATGTTGCTTAGTATTACTGTGAGGGTTATTATGATCATTACTATTATTATTCTGGTTATTATGGTTATTAAGATTATTATGGCTGTAATAACGATTATTAGGTAATTTCTATGATCATTCTGTTTATTATTACGATGTTATGACTATTACGGTTAGTATAACTATTACTATGATTATTACGACCTATTATGATTGTTGCTATGATAATTATGATTATTCCTATGATTGTTATGATTGTTGTGGTTATTATGACGATTACCATGATTATAATGGTTCATAGCATGGTTATTATGATCATCATTCACATTACTATAGCTATTACGATTATTATGGTTATTATGGCTATTATAATGGTTATTATGATTGATTCCAAGTTTATTACGGTTATTATCATTATTATTATGATTACTATGTTTCTTAGTATGATTACGACGAGTATTATGATCATCACTGATATTCTTACGGCGATTACGACTATTACGACTATTATGGCTATAATAACCATTATTAGGTTTTTTTCCTGATCATTCTGTTTATTATTACGATGTTATGACTATTACGGTTAGTATAACTATTACTATGATTATTACGGCTATTATGATAGTTGCTATGGTAATTATGATTATTATTATGATTTTTACGATTGTTGTGGTTATTATGACGATTACTATGATTATAATGGTTGATAGTATGGTAGTTATGATCATCAGTCAGATTAATATAGCTATAATGGTTATTATGGTTATTATGGCTATTATAATGGTTATTAGGGTTGTTTCCATGTCTATTATGGTTATTATCATGATTATTATGATTATTATGTTTCCTGGTATGATTGTGAGTTTTATTATAATCATTCTTACGATTATTCTGGTTATAATGGCTATTAAGATTATTATGGTTGTAATAACGAGTATTAGGTTATTTCCATGATTATTCTGTATATTATAACGATGTTATGATTATTACAGTTAGTATAACGATTACTATGATTATTACGGCTATTATGATTGTTGCTATGATTGTTATGATTGTTGTGGGTATTATGACGATTACTATGATTATAATGGTTGATAGCATGGTTATTATGATCATCATTCAGATTACTATAACTATTATGATTATTACGGTTGTTATGGCTATTATAATGGTTATTGTGGCTGTTTCCAAGTCTATTATGGTTATTATCATGATTATTATGATTATTATGTTTCTGAGCATGATTATGACGAATGCTATGATCATCAATGACATTCTTATGGTGATTACGACTATTACGATTATTATGGCTATAATAACCATTATTAGGTTTTTTTCCTGATCATTCTGTTTATTATTACGATGTTATGACTATTACGGTTAGTATAACTATTACTATGATTATTACGGCTATTATGATTGTTGCTATGGTAATTATGATTATTATTATGATTTTTATGACTGTTGTGGTTATTATGACCATTACTATGATTATAATGGTTGATAGTATGGTAGTTATGATCATCAGTCAGATTAATATAGCTATAATGGTTATTATGGTTATTATGGCTATTATAATGGTTATTAGGGTTGTTTCCAAGTCTATTATGGTTATTATCATGATTATTATGATTATTATGTTTCCTAGTATGATTGTGAGGATTATTATGATCATTATTATGATAATTCTGGTTATTATGGTTGTTTAGATTATTATGTCTGTAATAACGATTATTAGGTTATTTCCTTGATTATTCTGTTTATTATTACGATGTTATGATTATTACAGTTAGTATAACTATTACTATGACTATTACGGCTATTATGATTGTGCTATGATTATTATGATTATTATTATGATTGTTATGATTGTTGTGGTTATTATGAGGGTTACTATGATTATAATGGTTGATGGCATAGAAATCATGATCATCATTCAGATTACTATAGCTATTATGATTAATACGGTTATCATGGCTATTATAATGGTTATTATGGCTGTTTCCAAGTCTATTATGGTTATTATCATGATTGTTATGATTATTATGTTTCTGAGCATGATTATGACGTATACCATGATCATCAATGACATTCTTATGGTGATTACGACTATTACGATTATTATGGCTATAATAACCATTATTAGGTTTTTTTCCTGATCATTCTGTTTATTATTACGATGTTATGACTATTACGGTTAGTATAACTATTACTATGATTATTACGGCTATTATGATTGTTGCTATGGTAATTATGATTATTATTATGATTTTTATGACTGTTGTGGTTATTATGACGATTACTATGATTATAATGGTTGATAGTATGGTAGTTATGATCATCAGTCAGATTAATATAGCTATAATGGTTATTATGGTTATTATGGCTATTATAATGGTTATTAGGGTTGTTTCCAAGTCTATTATGGTTATTATCATGATTATTATGATTATTATGTTTCCTAGTATGATTGTGAGTTTTATTATAATCATTCTTACGATTATTCTGGTTATAATGGCTATTAAGATTATTATGGTTGTAATAACGAGTATTAGGTTATTTCCATGATTATTCTGTATATTATAACGATGTTATGATTATTACAGTTAGTATAACGATTACTATGATTATTACGGCTATTATGATTGTTGCTATGATTGTTATGATTGTTGTGGGTATTATGACGATTACTATGATTATAATGGTTGATAGCATGGTTATTATGATCATCATTCAGATTACTATAACTATTATGATTATTACGGTTGTTATGGCTATTATAATGGTTATTGTGGCTGTTTCCAAGTCTATTATGGTTATTATCATGATTATTATGATTATTATGTTTCTGAGCATGATTATGACGAATGCTATGATCATCAATGACATTCTTATGGTGATTACGACTATTACGATTATTATGGCTATAATAACCATTATTAGGTTTTTTTCCTGATCATTCTGTTTATTATTACGATGTTATGACTATTACGGTTAGTATAACTATTACTATGATTATTACGGCTATTATGATTGTTGCTATGGTAATTATGATTATTATTATGATTTTTATGACTGTTGTGGTTATTATGACGATTACTATGATTATAATGGTTGATAGTATGGTAGTTATGATCATCAGTCAGATTAATATAGCTATAATGGTTATTATGGTTATTATGGCTATTATAATGGTTATTAGGGTTGTTTCCAAGTCTATTATGGTTATTATCATGATTATTATGATTATTATGTTTCCTAGTATGATTGTGAGGATTATTATGATCATTATTATGATAATTCTGGTTATTATGGTTGTTTAGATTATTATGTCTGTAGTAACGATTATTAGGTTATTTCCTTGATTATTCTGTTTATTATTACGATGTTATGATTATTACAGTTAGTATAACTATTACTATGACTATTACGGCTATTATGATTGTGCTATGATTATTATGATTATTATTATGATTGTTATGATTGTTGTGGGTATTATGACGATTACTATGATTATAATGGTTGATAGCATGGTTATTATGATCATCATTCAGATTACTATAACTATTATGATTATTACGGTTGTTATGGCTATTATAATGGTTATTGTGGCTGTTTCCATGCCTATTATGGTTATTATCATGATTATTATGATTATTATGTTTCTGAGAATGATTATGACGAATACTATGATCATCAATGACATTCTTATGGTGATTACGACTATTACGATTATTATGGCAATAATAACGATTATTAGGTAATTTCTATGATCATTCTGTTTATTATTACGATGCTATGACTATTACGGTTAGTATAACTTTTACTATAATTATTGCGTCTATTATGATTGTTGCTATGATTATTATGATTATTATTATGATTGTTATGATTGTTGTGGGTATTATGACGATTACTATGATTATAATGGTTGATAGCATGGTTATTATGGTCATCATTCGGATTACTATGGCTATTAACGTTATTATGGTTATTATGTCTATTATATTGGTTCTTATGATCGTTTCCAAGTCTATTATGTTTATTATAATGATTATTATGATTATAATGTTGCTTAGTATTACTGTGAGGGTTATTATGATCATTGCTATTATTATTCTGGTTATTATGGTTATTAAGATTATTATGGCTGTAATAGCGATTATTAGGTTATTTCCATGATTATACTGTTTATTATTACGATGTTATGATTATTACAGTCAGTATAACTATTACCATGATTATTACGTCTATCATGATTGTTCCTATGATTATTATGACTATTATTATGATTGTTATGATTGTTGTGGTTATTATGAGGGTTACGATGATTATAATGGTTCATAGCATGGTTACTATGATCATCAGCCAGATTACTATTGCTATTATGATTATTATGGTTATTATGGCTATTATAATGGTTATTATGGTTGATTCCAAATCTATTACGGTTATTATCATTATTATTATTATGATTATTATGTTCCTTAGTATGATTATGACGAATATTATGATCATCACTGAGATTCTTACGGCGATTACGACTATTGCGATTATTATGGCTATAGTAACGATTATTAGGTTTTTTTCCTGATTGTTCTGTTTTTTATTACGATGTTATGATTATTACTGTCAGTATAACTATTACTATGATTATTACGTCTATTATGATTGTTCCTATGATTATTATGACTATTATTATGATTGTTATGATTGTTGTGGTTATCATAATTATTACTATGATTATAATGGATAATAGCATCGTTATTATGGTCATCATTCGGATTACTATGGCTATTAAGATTACTATGGTTATTATGGCTATTATAATGGTTATTATGATCGTTTCCATGTCTATTAAGGTTATTATTATGATTATTATGCTTATAATGTATCATAGTATGTTTGCGATGATTATTACGATCATTACGATGATTATTCTGGTTATTATGGTTATTAAGATTATTATGGCTGTAATATCGTTTATTAGGTTATTTCCATGATTATTCTGTTTATTATTACGATGTTATGATTATTACAGTCAGTATAACTATTACTATAATTATTGCGTCTATTATGATTGTTGCTATGATTATTATGATTATTATTATGATTGTTAAGATTGTTGTGGTTATTATGACGATTACTATGATTATAATGGTTGATAGTATGGTAGTTATGATCATCAGTCAGATTAATATAGCTATAATGGTTATTATGGTTATTATGGCTATTATAATGGTTATTAGGGTTGTTTCCAAGTCTATTATGGTTATTATCATGATTATTATGATTATTATGTTTCCTAGTATGATTGTGAGAATTATTATGATCATTACTACGATTATTCTGGTTATAATGGTTATTAAGATTATTATGTCTCTAATAACGATTATTAGGTTATTTCCATGATTATTCTGTATATTATAACGATGTTATGATTATTACAGCCAGTATAACTATTACTATGATTATTACGTCTATTATGACTGTTGCTATGATTATTATTATTATTATTATGATTGTTGTGGTTATTATGACGATTACTATGATTATAATGGTTGATAGCATGGTTATTATGGTCATCATTCGGATTACTATGGCTATTAAGATTATTATGGTTATTATGTCTATTATATTGGTTATTATGATCGTTTCCAAGTCTATTATGTTTATTATAATGATTATTATGATTATAATGTTGCTTAGTAAAACTGTGAGGGTTATTATGATCATTACTATTATTATTCTGGTTATTATGGTTATTAGGATTATTATGGCTGTAATAACGATTATTAGGTTATTTGCATGATTATTCTGTATATTATAACGATGTTATGATTATTACGGTCAGTGTAACGATTACTATGATTATCACGACTATTATGATTGTTGCTATGATAATTATGATTATAATTATGATTGTCATGATTGTTGTGGTTATCATGACGATTACTATGATTATATTGGTTGATAGCATGGTTACTATGATCATCATACAGATTACTATAGCTATTATGATTATTATGGTTATTATGGCTATTATAATGGTTGTTATGGTTGTTTCCATGTCTATTATGGTTATTATCATGATTATTATGATTATTATGTTTCTTAGTACGATTATGACGAATATTAAGATAATCACTGAGATTCTTATGGCGATTACGACTATTACGATTATTATGGCTGTAATAACGATTATTAGGTTATTTCCATGATTACTCTGTTTATTATTACGATATTATGATTATTACAGTTAGTATAGCAATTACTATGACTATTACGGCTATTCTGACTGTTGCTATGATTATTGTGATTATTCTTATGATTGTTATGATTGTTGTGGTTATTATGACGATTACTATGATTATAATGGTTGATAGCATGGTAATCATGATCATCATTCAGATTACTATAGCTATTATGATGAATATCATTATCAGGGCTATTATAATGGCTATTATGGTTGTTTCCACGTTTATTATGGTTATTGTCATGTTTATTATCATTATTATTATGATTGTTATGTTTGTTGTGGGTATTATGACGATTACTATGATTATAATTATTGATAGCATAGAAACTATGATCATCAGTCAGATTAATATAGCTATTATGGTTATTATGGTTATTATGGCTATTATAAAGGTTATTAGGGTTGTTTCCAAGTCTATTATGTTTATTATCATGATTACTATGATTATTATGTTTCTTAGTATGATTGTGAGAATTATTATGATCATTACTACGATTATTCTGGTTATAATGGTTATTAAGATTATTATGTCTGTAATAACGATTATTAGGTTATTTCCATGATTATTCTGTATATTATAACGATGTTATGATTATTACAGTTAGTATAACGATTACTATGATTATTACGGCTATTATGATTGTTGCTATGATTGTTACGATTGTTGTGGGTATTATGACGATTACTATGATTATAATGGTTGATAGCATGGTTATTATGGTCATCATTCGGATTACTATGGCTATTAAGATTATTATGGTTATTATGTCTATTATATTGGTTATTATGATCGTTTCCAAGTCTATTATGTTTATTATAATGATTATTATGATTATGATGTTGCTTAGAATTACTGTGAGGGTTATTATGATCATTACTATTATTATTCTTGTTATTATGGTTATTAAGATTATTATGGCTGTAATAACGGTTATTAGGTTATTTGCACGATTATTCTGTATATTATAACGGTGTTATGATTATTACGGTCAGTGTAACGATTACTATGATTATCACGGCTATTATGATTGTTGCTATGATAATTATGATTATAATTATGATTGTCATGATTGTTGTGGTTATCATGACGATTACTATGATTATATTGGTTGATAGCATGGTTACTATGATCATCATACAGATTACTATAGCTATTATGATTATTATGGTTATTATGGCTATTATAATGGTTGTTATGGTTGTTTCCATGTCTATTATGGTTATTATCATGATTATTATGATTATTATGTTTCTTAGTACGATTATGACGAATATTAAGATAATCACTGAGATTCTTATGGCGATTACGACTATTACGATTATTATGGCTGTAATAACGATTATTAGGTTATTTCCATGATTACTCTGTTTATTATTACGATATTATGATTATTACAGTTAGTATAGCAATTACTATGACTATTACGGCTATTCTGACTGTTGCTATGATTATTGTGATTATTCTTATGATTGTTATGATTGTTGTGGTTATTATGACGATTACTATGATTATAATGGTTGATAGCATGGTAATCATGATCATCATTCAGATTACTATAGCTATTATGATGAATATCATTATCAGGGCTATTATAATGGCTATTATGGTTGTTTCCACGTTTATTATGGTTATTGTCATGTTTATTATCATTATTATTATGATTGTTATGTTTGTTGTGGGTATTATGACGATTACTATGATTATAATGGTTGATAGTATGGTAGTTATGATCATCAGTCAGATTAATATAGCTATTATGGTTATTATGGTTATTATGGCTATTATAAAGGTTATTAGGGTTGTTTCCAAGTCTATTATGTTTATTATCATGATTACTATGATTATTATGTTTCTTAGTATGATTGTGAGAATTATTATGATCATTACTACGATTATTCTGGTTATAATGGTTATTAAGATTATTATGTCTGTAATAACGATTATTAGGTTATTTCCATGATTATTCTGTATATTATAACGATGTTATGATTATTACAGTTAGTATAACGATTACTATGATTATTACGGCTATTATGATTGTTGCTATGATTGTTACGATTGTTGTGGGTATTATGACGATTACTATGATTATAATGGTTGATAGCATGGTTATTATGGTCATCATTCGGATTACTATGGCTATTAAGATTATTATGGTTATTATGTCTATTATATTGGTTATTATGATCGTTTCCAAGTCTATTATGTTTATTATAATGATTATTATGATTATGATGTTGCTTAGAATTACTGTGAGGGTTATTATGATCATTACTATTATTATTCTTGTTATTATGGTTATTAAGATTATTATGGCTGTAATAACGGTTATTAGGTTATTTGCACGATTATTCTGTATATTATAACGGTGTTATGATTATTACGGTCAGTGTAACGATTACTATGATTATCACGGCTATTATGATTGTTGCTATGATAATTATGATTATAATTATGATTGTCATGATTGTTGTGGTTATCATGACGATTACTATGATTATATTGGTTGATAGCATGGTTACTATGATCATCATACAGATTACTATAGCTATTATGATTATTATGGTTATTATGGCTATTATAATGGTTGTTATGGTTGTTTCCATGTCTATTATGGTTATTATCATGATTATTATGATTATTATGTTTCTTAGTACGATTATGACGAATATTAAGATAATCACTGAGATTCTTATGGCGATTACGACTATTACGATTATTATGGCTGTAACAACGATTATTAGGTTATTTCCATGATTATTCTGTTTATTATTACGATATTATGATTATTACAGTTAGTATAGCAATTACTATTACTATTGCGGCTATTCTGACTGTTGCTATGATTATTATGATTATTCTTATGATTGTTATGATTGTTGTGGTTATTATGACGATTACTATGATTATAATGGTTGATAGCATGGTAATCATGATCATCATTCAGATTACTATAGCTATTATGATGAATATCATTATCAGGGCTATTATAATGGCTATTATGGTTGTTTCCACGTTTATTATGGTTATTGTCATGTTTATTATCATTATTATTATGATTGTTATGTTTGTTGTGGGTATTATGACGATTACTATGATTATAATTATTGATAGCATAGAAATTATGATCATCAGTCAGATTAATATAGCTATTATGGTTATTATGGTTATTATGGCTATTATAATGGTTATTAGGGTTGTTTCCAAGTCTATTATGTTTATTATCATGATTACTATGATTATTATGTTTCTTAGTATGATTGTGAGAATTATTATGATCATTACTACGATTATTCTGGTTATAACGGTTATTAAGATTATTATGTCTGTAATAACGATTATTAGGTTATTTCCATGATTATTCTGTATATTATAACGATGTTATGATTATTACAGTTAGTATAACGATTACTATGATTATTACGGCTATTATGATTGTTGCTATGATTGTTATGATTGTTGTGGGTATTATGACGATTACTATGATTATAATGGTTGATAGCATGGTTATTATGGTCATCATTCGGATTACTATGGCTATTAAGATTATTTTGGTTATTATGTCTATTATATTGGTTATTATGATCGTTTCCAAGTCTATTATGTTTATTATAATGATTATTATGATTATAATGTTGCTTAGTATTACTGTGAGGGTTATTATGATCATTACTATTATTATTCTGGTTATTATGGTTATTAAGATTATTATGGCTGTAATAACGATTATTAGGTTATTTCCATGATTATTCTGTATATTATAACGATGTTATGGTTATTACAGTCAGTGTAACGATTACTATGATTATCACGGCTATTATGATTGTTGCTATGATAATTATGATTATAATTATGATTGTCATGATTGTTGTGGTTATCATGACGATTACTATGATTATATTGGTTGATAGCATGGTTACTATGATCATCATACAGATTACTATAGCTATTATGGTTATTATGGTTATTATGGCTGTTATAATGGTTATTAGGGTTCTTTCCAAGTCTATTATGGTTATTATCATGATTATTATGATTATGATGTTTTTTAGTATGATTGTGAGGATTATTATGACCATTATTATGGTTATTCTGCTTATTATGGTTATTAAGAATTATATGGCTGTAATAACGATTATTAGGCTATTTGCATGATTATTCTGTTTATCATTACGATGTTATGATAATTACAGTCAGTATAAACATTACCATGATTATTACGTCTATTATGATTGTTCCTATGATTACTATGACTATTATTATGATTGTTACGATTGTTGTGGTTATTATGACGATTACCATGATTATAATTGTTGATAGCATGGTAATTATTATCATCAGTCAGATTACTATAGTTATTATGGTTATTATGGTTATTATGGCTATTGTAATGGTTATTAGGGTTGTTTCCAAGTCTATTATGGTTACTATCATGATTATTATGATTATTATGTTTCTTAGTATGATTGTGAGGATTATTATGATCATTATTATGATAATTCTGGTTATTATGGTTGTTTAGATTATTATGTCTGTAATAACGATTATTAGGTTATTTCCTTGATTATTCTGTTTATTATTACGATGTTATGATTATTACAGTTAGTATAACTACTACTATGACTATTGCGGCTATTATGATTGTGCTATGATTATTATGATTATTATTATGATTGTTATGATTGTTGTGGTTATTATGAGGGTTACTATGATTATAATGGTTGATGGCATAGAAATCATGATCATCATTCAGATTACTATAGCTATTATGATTAATACGGTTATCATGGCTATTATAATGGTTATTATGGTTGTTTCCAAGTTTATTATGGTTATTGTCATGTTTATTATCATTATTATTATGATTGTTATGTTTGTTGTGGGGTTTATGACGATTACTATGATTATAATTGTTGATAGCATGGTAATTATGATCATCATTCAGATTACTATAACTATGATGATTATTATGGTGGTTATGGCTAATATAATGGTTATTATGGTTGTTTCCATGTCTATTATGGTTATTATCATGATTATTATGATTATTATGTTTCTTAGTACGATTATGACGAGTATTAAGATAATCACTGAGATTCTTATGGCGATTACGACTGTTACGATTATTATGGCTATAATAACGGTTATTAGGATATTTCCATGATTAATCTGTTTATTATTACAATGTTATGATTATTACAGTTAGTATAACTATTACTATGATTATTACGTCTATTATGATTGTTGCTATGATTATTATGACTATTAGTATGATTGTTATGACTGTTGTGGTTATTATGACGATTACCATGATTATAATGGTTGCTAGCATGGTTATTATGATCATAATTCAGGTTACTATAGCTGTTATGATTATTATGTTTATTATGTCTATTATATTGGTTATTATAATTGTTTCCAAATCTATTATGGTTATTATTATGATTATTATGATTATAAAGTTCCTTAGCATGATTGTGAGGGTTATTATGATCATTATTATTATTATTCTGGTTATTAAGGTTATTAAGATTATTATGGATGTAATAACGATTATTAGGTTATTTCCATGATTATTCTGTTTATTTTTACAATGTTATGATTATTACAGTTAGTATAACTATTACTATGATTATTACGTCTATTATGATTGTTCCTATGATTATTATGACTATTATTATGATTGTTATGATTGTTGTGGTTATTGTGAGGGTTACTATGATTATAATGGTTGATAGCATAGTAATCATGATCATCATTCAGATTACTATAGCTATTACGATTAATACGGTTATCATGGCTATTATAATGGTTATTATGGTTGTTTCCAAGTTTATTATGGTTATTGTCATGTTTATTATCACTATTATTATGATTGTTATGTTTGTTGTGGGTACTATGACGATTACTATGATTATAATTGTAGATAGCATGGTAATTATGATCATCAGTCAGATTAATATAGCTATTATGGTTATTATGGTTATTATGGTTATTATAATTGTTATTAGGGTTGTTTCCAAGTCTATTATGGTTATTATCATGATTATTATGATTATTATGTTTCTTAGTATGATTGTGAGGATTATTATGATCATTATTATTATAATTCTGGTTATTATGGTTGTTTAGATTATTATGTCTGTAATAACGATTATTAGGTTATTTCCTTGATTATTCTGTTTATTATTACGATGTTATGATTATTACAGTTAGTATAACTATTACTATGACTATTACGGCTATTATGATTGTGCTATGATTATTATGATTATTATTATGATTGTTATGATTGTTGTGGTTATTATGAGGGTTACTATGATTATAATGGTTGATGGCATAGAAATCATGATCATCATTCAGATTACTATAGCTATTATGATTAATACGGTTATCAAGGCTATTATAATGGTTACTATGGTTGTTTCCAAGTTTATTATGGTTATTGTCGTGTTTATTATCATTATTATTATGATTGTTATGTTTATTGTGGGGTTTATGACGATTACTATGACTATAATTGTTGATAGCATGGTAATTATGATCATCATTCAGATTAGTATAACTATTATTATTATTATGGTTGTTATGGCTAATATAATGGTTATTATGGCTGTTTCCAAGTCTATGATGGTTATTATCATGATTATTATGATTATTATGTTTCTTAGCATGATTATGACGTATACTATGATCATCAATGACATTCTTATGGTGATTACGACTATTACGATTATTATGGCAATAATAACGATTATTAGGTAATTTCTATGATCATTCTGTTTATTATTACGATGTTATGACTATTACGGTTAGTATAACTATTACTATGATTATTACGACCTATTATGATTGTTGCTATGATAATTATGATTATTCCTATGATTGTTATGATTGTCGTGGTTATCATGACGATTACTATGATTATAAT
The DNA here is from genome assembly GCF_051401765.1 of Calliopsis andreniformis. NCBI lineage: Eukaryota > Metazoa > Arthropoda > Insecta > Hymenoptera > Andrenidae > Calliopsis > Calliopsis andreniformis. The sequence goes on along the minus strand of NW_027480722.1, from coordinate 193,255 downwards.
GGTTGATAGCATGGTTATTATGGTCATCATTCGGATTACTATGGCTGTTAAGATTATTATGGTTATTATGTCTATTATATTGGTTATTATGGCTGTTTCCAAGTCTATTATGGTTATTATCATGATTGTTATGATTATTATGTTTCTGAGCATGATTATGACGAATACCATGATCATCAATGACATTCTTATGGTGATTACGACTATTACGATTATTATGGCTATAATAACCATTATTAGGTTTTTTTCCTGATCATTCTGTTTATTATTACGATGTTATGACTATTACGGTTAGTATAACTATTACTATGATTATTACGGCTATTATGATTGTTGCTATGGTAATTATGATTATTATTATGATTTTTATGACTGTTGTGGTTATTATGACGATTACTATGATTATAATGGTTGATAGTATGGTAGTTATGATCATCAGTCAGATTAATATAGCTATTATGGTTATTATGGTTATTATGGCTATTATAAAGGTTATTAGGGTTGTTTCCAAGTCTATTATGTTTATTATCATGATTACTATGATTATTATGTTTCTTAGTATGATTGTGAGAATTATTATGATCATTACTACGATTATTCTGGTTATAATGGTTATTAAGATTATTATGTCTGTAATAACGATTATTAGGTTATTTCCATGATTATTCTGTATATTATAACGATGTTATGATTATTACAGTTAGTATAACGATTACTATGATTATTACGGCTATTATGATTGTTGCTATGATTGTTACGATTGTTGTGGGTATTATGACGATTACTATGATTATAATGGTTGATAGCATGGTTATTATGGTCATCATTCGGATTACTATGGCTATTAAGATTATTATGGTTATTATGTCTATTATATTGGTTATTATGATCGTTTCCAAGTCTATTATGTTTATTATAATGATTATTATGATTATGATGTTGCTTAGAATTACTGTGAGGGTTATTATGATCATTACTATTATTATTCTTGTTATTATGGTTATTAAGATTATTATGGCTGTAATAACGGTTATTAGGTTATTTGCACGATTATTCTGTATATTATAACGGTGTTATGATTATTACGGTCAGTGTAACGATTACTATGATTATCACGGCTATTATGATTGTTGCTATGATAATTATGATTATAATTATGATTGTCATGATTGTTGTGGTTATCATGACGATTACTATGATTATATTGGTTGATAGCATGGTTACTATGATCATCATACAGATTACTATAGCTATTATGATTATTATGGTTATTATGGCTATTATAATGGTTGTTATGGTTGTTTCCATGTCTATTATGGTTATTATCATGATTATTATGATTATTATGTTTCTTAGTACGATTATGACGAATATTAAGATAATCACTGAGATTCTTATGGCGATTACGACTATTACGATTATTATGGCTGTAACAACGATTATTAGGTTATTTCCATGATTATTCTGTTTATTATTACGATATTATGATTATTACAGTTAGTATAGCAATTACTATTACTATTGCGGCTATTCTGACTGTTGCTATGATTATTATGATTATTCTTATGATTGTTATGATTGTTGTGGTTATTATGACGATTACTATGATTATAATGGTTGATAGCATGGTAATCATGATCATCATTCAGATTACTATAGCTATTATGATGAATATCATTATCAGGGCTATTATAATGGCTATTATGGTTGTTTCCACGTTTATTATGGTTATTGTCATGTTTATTATCATTATTATTATGATTGTTATGTTTGTTGTGGGTATTATGACGATTACTATGATTATAATTATTGATAGCATAGAAATTATGATCATCAGTCAGATTAATATAGCTATTATGGTTATTATGGTTATTATGGCTATTATAATGGTTATTAGGGTTGTTTCCAAGTCTATTATGTTTATTATCATGATTACTATGATTATTATGTTTCTTAGTATGATTGTGAGAATTATTATGATCATTACTACGATTATTCTGGTTATAACGGTTATTAAGATTATTATGTCTGTAATAACGATTATTAGGTTATTTCCATGATTATTCTGTATATTATAACGATGTTATGATTATTACAGTTAGTATAACGATTACTATGATTATTACGGCTATTATGATTGTTGCTATGATTGTTATGATTGTTGTGGGTATTATGACGATTACTATGATTATAATGGTTGATAGCATGGTTATTATGGTCATCATTCGGATTACTATGGCTATTAAGATTATTTTGGTTATTATGTCTATTATATTGGTTATTATGATCGTTTCCAAGTCTATTATGTTTATTATAATGATTATTATGATTATAATGTTGCTTAGTATTACTGTGAGGGTTATTATGATCATTACTATTATTATTCTGGTTATTATGGTTATTAAGATTATTATGGCTGTAATAACGATTATTAGGTTATTTCCATGATTATTCTGTATATTATAACGATGTTATGGTTATTACAGTCAGTGTAACGATTACTATGATTATCACGGCTATTATGATTGTTGCTATGATAATTATGATTATAATTATGATTGTCATGATTGTTGTGGTTATCATGACGATTACTATGATTATATTGGTTGATAGCATGGTTACTATGATCATCATACAGATTACTATAGCTATTATGGTTATTATGGTTATTATGGCTGTTATAATGGTTATTAGGGTTCTTTCCAAGTCTATTATGGTTATTATCATGATTATTATGATTATGATGTTTTTTAGTATGATTGTGAGGATTATTATGACCATTATTATGGTTATTCTGCTTATTATGGTTATTAAGAATTATATGGCTGTAATAACGATTATTAGGCTATTTGCATGATTATTCTGTTTATCATTACGATGTTATGATAATTACAGTCAGTATAAACATTACCATGATTATTACGTCTATTATGATTGTTCCTATGATTACTATGACTATTATTATGATTGTTACGATTGTTGTGGTTATTATGACGATTACCATGATTATAATTGTTGATAGCATGGTAATTATTATCATCAGTCAGATTACTATAGTTATTATGGTTATTATGGTTATTATGGCTATTGTAATGGTTATTAGGGTTGTTTCCAAGTCTATTATGGTTACTATCATGATTATTATGATTATTATGTTTCTTAGTATGATTGTGAGGATTATTATGATCATTATTATGATAATTCTGGTTATTATGGTTGTTTAGATTATTATGTCTGTAATAACGATTATTAGGTTATTTCCTTGATTATTCTGTTTATTATTACGATGTTATGATTATTACAGTTAGTATAACTACTACTATGACTATTGCGGCTATTATGATTGTGCTATGATTATTATGATTATTATTATGATTGTTATGATTGTTGTGGTTATTATGAGGGTTACTATGATTATAATGGTTGATGGCATAGAAATCATGATCATCATTCAGATTACTATAGCTATTATGATTAATACGGTTATCATGGCTATTATAATGGTTATTATGGTTGTTTCCAAGTTTATTATGGTTATTGTCATGTTTATTATCATTATTATTATGATTGTTATGTTTGTTGTGGGGTTTATGACGATTACTATGATTATAATTGTTGATAGCATGGTAATTATGATCATCATTCAGATTACTATAACTATGATGATTATTATGGTGGTTATGGCTAATATAATGGTTATTATGGTTGTTTCCATGTCTATTATGGTTATTATCATGATTATTATGATTATTATGTTTCTTAGTACGATTATGACGAGTATTAAGATAATCACTGAGATTCTTATGGCGATTACGACTGTTACGATTATTATGGCTATAATAACGGTTATTAGGATATTTCCATGATTAATCTGTTTATTATTACAATGTTATGATTATTACAGTTAGTATAACTATTACTATGATTATTACGTCTATTATGATTGTTGCTATGATTATTATGACTATTAGTATGATTGTTACGACTGTTGTGGTTATTATGACGATTACCATGATTATAATGGTTGCTAGCATGGTTATTATGATCATAATTCAGGTTACTATAGCTGTTATGATTATTATGTTTATTATGTCTATTATATTGGTTATTATAATTGTTTCCAAATCTATTATGGTTATTATTATGATTATTATGATTATAAAGTTCCTTAGCATGATTGTGAGGGTTATTATGATCATTATTATTATTATTCTGGTTATTAAGGTTATTAAGATTATTATGGATGTAATAACGATTATTGGGTTATTTCCATGATTATTCTGTTTATTTTTACAATGTTATGATTATTACAGTTAGTATAACTATTACTATGATTATTACGTCTATTATGATTGTTCCTATGATTATTATGACTATTATTATGATTGTTATGATTGTTGTGGGTATTGTGAGGGTTACTATGATTATAATGGTTGATAGCATAGTAATCATGATCATCATTCAGATTACTATAGCTATTACGATTAATACGGTTATCATGGCTATTATAATGGTTATTATGGTTGTTTCCAAGTTTATTATGGTTATTGTCATGTTTATTATCACTATTATTATGATTGTTATGTTTGTTGTGGGTACTATGACGATTACTATGATTATAATTGTTGATAGCATGGTAATTATGATCATCAGTCAGATTAATATAGCTATTATGGTTATTATGGTTATTATGGTTATTATAATTGTTATTAGGGTTTTTTCCAAGTCTATTATGGTTATTATCATGATTATTATGATTATTATGTTTCTTAGTATGATTGTGAGGATTATTATGATCATTATTATGATAATTCTGGTTATTATGGTTGTTTAGATTATTATGTCTGTAATAACGATTATTAGGTTATTTCCTTGATTATTCTGTTTATTATTACGATGTTATGATTATTACAGTTAGTATAACTATTACTATGACTATTACGGCTATTATGATTGTGCTATGATTATTATGACTATTATTATGATTGTTATGATTGTTGTGGTTATTGTGAGGGTTACTATGATTATAATGGTTGATGGCATAGAAATCATGATCATCATTCAGATTACTATAGCTATTATGATTAATACGGTGATCAAGTCTATTATAATGGTTACTATGGTTGTTTCCAAGTTTATTATGGTTATTGACATGTTTATTATCATTATTATTATGATTGTTATGTTTGTTGTGGGGTTTATGACGATTACTATGATTATAATTGTTGATAGCATGGTAATTATGATCATCATTCAGGTTAGTATAACTATTATGATTATTATGGTTGTTATGAATAATATAATGGTTATTATGGCTGTTTCCAAGTCTATTATGGTTATTATCATGATTATTATGATTATTATGTTTCTTAGCATGATTATGACGAATACTATGATCATCAATGACATTCTTATGGTGATTACGACTATTACGATTATTATGGCAATAATAACGATTATTAGGTAATTTCTATGATCATTCTGTTTATTATTACGATGTTATGACTATTACGGTTAGTATAACTATTACTATGGTTATTACGGCTATTATGATTGTTGCTATGGCAATTATGATTATTATTATGATTTTTATGATTGTTGTGATTATTATGACGATTACTATGATTATAATGGTTGATAGTATGGTAGTTATGATCATCAGTCAGATTAATATAGCTATAATGGTTATTATGGTTATTATGGCTATTATAATGGTTATTAGGGTTGTTTCCTAGTCTATTATGGTTATTATCATGATTATTATGATTATTATGTTTCCTAGTATGATTGTGAGAATTATTATGATCATTATTACGATTATTCTGGTTATAATGGCTATTAAGATTATTTTGGTTGTAATAACGAGTATTAGGTTATTTCCATGATTATTCTGTATATTATAACGATGTAATGATTATTTTGGTTGTAATAACGAGTATTAGGTTATTTCCATGATTATTCTGTATATTATAGCGATGTTATGATTATTACAGTTAGTATAACGATTACTATGATTATTACGGCTATTATGATTGTTGCTATGATTGTTATGATTGTTGTGGGTATTATGACGATTACTGTGATTATAATGGTTGATAGCATGGTTATTATGATCATCATTCAGATTGCTATAACTATTATGATTATTACGGTTGTTATGGCTAATATAATGGTTATTATGGCTGTTTCCAAGTCTATTATGGTTATTATCATGATTATTATGATTATTATGTTTCTTAGCATGATTATGACGTATACTATGATCATCAATGACATTCTTATGGTGATTACGACTATTACGATTATTATGGCAATAATAACGATTATTAGGTAATTTCTATGATCATTCTGTTTATTATTACGATGTTATGACTATTACGGTTAGTATAACTATTACTATGATTATTACGACCTATTATGATTGTTGCTATGATAATTATGATTATTCCTATGATTGTTATGATTGTCGTGGTTATCATGACGATTACTATGATTATAATGGTTGATAGCATGGTTATTATGGTCATCATTCGGATTACTATGACTGTTAAGATTATTATGGTTATTATGTCTATTATATTGGTTATTATGGCTGTTTCCAAGTCTATTATGGTTATTATTATGATTGTTATGATTATTATGTTTCTGAGCATGATTATGACGAATACCATGATCATCAATGACATTCTTATGGTGATTACGACTATTACGATTATTATGGCTATAATAACCATTATTAGGTTTTTTTCCTGATCATTCTGTTTATTATTACGATGTTATGACTATTACGGTTAGTATAACTATTACTATGATTATTACGGCTATTATGATCGTTGCTATGGTAATTATGATTATTATTATGATTTTTATGACTGTTGTGGTTATTATGACGATTACTATGATTATAATGGTTGATAGTATGGTAGTTATGATCATCAGTCAGATTAATATAGCTATAATGGTTATTATGGTTATTATGGCTATTATAATGGTTATTAGGGTTGTTTCCAAGTCTATTATGGTTATTATCATGATTATTATGATTATTATGTTTCCTAGTATGATTGTGAGAATTATTATGATCATTGTTACGATTATTCTGGTTATAATGGCTATTAAGATTATTATGGTTGTAATAACGAGTATTAGGTCATTTCCATGATTATTCTGTATATTATAACGATGTTATCATTATTACAGTTAGTATAACGATTACTACGATTATTACGGCTATTATGATTGTTGCTATGATTGTTATGATTGTTGTGGGTATTATGACGGTTACTATGATTATAATGGTTGATAGCATGGTTATTATGGTCATCATTCGGATTACTATGGCTATTAAGATTATTATGGTTATTATGTCTATTTTATTGGTTATTATGATCGTTTCCAAGTCTATTATGTTTATTATAATGATTATTATGATTATGATGTTGCTTAGAATTACTGTGAGGGTTATTATGATCATTACTATTATTATTCCGGTTATTATGGTTATTAAGATTATTATGGCTGTAATAACGATTATTAGGTTATTTGCATGATTATTCTGTATATTATAACGATGTTATGATTATTACGGTCAGTGTAACGATTACTATGATTATCACGGCTATTATGATTGTTGCTATGATAATTATGATTATAATTATGATTGTCATGATTGTTGTGGTTATCATGACGATTACTATGATTATATTGGTTGATAGCATGGTTACTATGATCATCATACAGATTACTATAGCTACTATGATTATTATGGTTATTATGGCTATTATAATTGTTGTTATGGTTGTTTCCATGTCTATTATGGTTATTATCATGATTATTATGATTATTATGTTTCTTAGTACGATTATGACGAATATTAAGATAATCACTGAGATTCTTATGGCGATTACGACTATTACGATTATTATGGCTGTAATAACGATTATTAGGTTATTTCCATGATTATTCTGTTTATTATTACGATATTATGATTATTACAGTTAGTATAGCGATTACTATGACTATTACGGCTATTCTGACTGTTGCTATGATTATTATGATTATTCTTATGATTGTTATGATTGTTGTGGTTATTATGACGATTACTATGATTATAATGGTTGATAGCATGGTAATCATGATAAGCATTCAGATTACTATAGCTATTATGATGAATATCATTATCAGGGCTATTATAATGGCTATTATGGTTGTTTCCACGTTTATTATGGTTATTGTCATGTTTATTATCATTATTATTATGATTGTTATGTTTGTTGTGGGTATTATGACGATTACTATGATTATAATTATTGATAGCATAGAAATTATGATCATCAGTCAGATTAATATAGCTATTATGGTTATTATGGTTATTATGTCTATTATAATGGTTATTAGGGTTGTTTCCAAGTCTATTATGTTTATTATCATGATTACTATGATTATTATGTTTCTTAGTATGATTGTGAGAATTATTATGATCATTACTACGATTATTCTGGTTATAATGGTTATTAAGATTATTATGTCTGTAATAACGATTATTAGGTTATTTCCATGATTATTCTGTATATTATAACGATGTTATGATTATTACAGTTAGTATAACGATTACTATGATTATTACGGCTATTATGATTGTTGCTATGATTGTTATGATTGTTGTGGGTATTATGACGATTACTATGATTATAATGGTTGATAGCATGGTAATCATGATCATCATTCAGATTACTATAGCTATTATGATGAATATCATTATCAGGGCTATTATAATGGCTATTATGGTTGTTTCCACGTTTATTATGGTTATTGTCGTGTTTATTATCATTATTATTATGATTGTTATGTTTGTTGTGGGTATTATGACGATTACTATGATTATAATTATTGATAGCATAGAAATTATGATCATCAGTCAGATTAATATAGCTATTATGGTTATTATGGTTATTATGGCTATTATAATGGTTATTAGGGTTGTTTCCAAGTCTATTATGTTTATTATCATGATTACTATGATTATTATGTTTCTTAGTATGATTGTGAGAATTATTATGATCATTACTACGATTATTCTGGTTATAATGGTTATTAAGATTATTATGTCTGTAATAACGATTATTAGGTTATTTCCATGATTATTCTGTATATTATAACGATGTTATGATTATTACAGTTAGTATAACGATTACTATGATTATTACGGCTATTATGATTGTTGCTATGATTGTTATGATTGTTGTGGGTATTATGACGATTACTATGATTATAATGGTTGATAGCATGGTTATTATGGTCATCATTCGGATTACTATGGCTATTAAGATTATTTTGGTTATTATGTCTATTATATTGGTTATTATGATCGTTTCCAAGTCTATTATGTTTATTATAATGATTATTATGATTATAATGTTGCTTAGTATTACTGTGAGGGTTATTGTGATCATTACTATTATTATTCTGGTTATTATGGTTATTAAGATTATTATGGCTGTAATAACGATTATTAGGTTATTTCCATGATTATTCTGTATATTATAACGATGTTATGGTTATTACAGTCAGTGTAACGATTACTATGATTATCACGGCTATTATGATTGTTGCTATGATAATTATGATTATAATTATGATTGTCATGATTGTTGTGGTTATCATGACGATTACTATGATTATATTGGTTGATAGCATGGTTACTATGATCATCATACAGATTACTGTAGCTATTATGGTTATTATAGTTATTATGGCTGTTATAATGGTTATTAGGGTTCTTTCCAAGTCTATTATGGTTATTATCATGATTATTATGATTATGATGTTTTTTAGTATGATTGTGAGGATTATTATGACCATTATTATGGTTATTCTGCTTATTATGGTTATTAAGAGTTATATGGCTGTAATAACGATTATTAGGCTATTTGCATGATTATTCTGTTTATCATTACGATGTTATGATAATTACAGTCAGTATAAACATTACCATGATTATTACGTCTATTATGATTGTTCCTATGATTAGTATGACTATTATTATGATTGTTATGATTGTTGTGGTTATTATGACGATTACCATGATTATAATTGTTGATAGCATGGTAATTATGATCATCAGTCAGATTACTATAGTTATTATGGTTATTATGGTTATTATGGCTATGATAATGGTTATTAGGGTTGTTTCCAAGTCTATTATGGTTATTATCATGATTATTATGATTATTATGTTTCTTAGTATGATTGTGAGGATTATTATGATCATTATTATGATAATTCTGGTTATTATGGTTGTTTAGATTATTATGTCTGTAATAACGATTATTAGGTTATTTCCTTGATTATTCTGTTTATTATTACGATGTTATGATTATTACAGTTAGTATAACTATTACTATGACTATTACGGCTATTATGATTGTGCTATGATTATTATGACTATTATTATGATTGTTATGATTGTTGTGGTTATTGTGAGGGTTACTATGATTATAATGGTTGATGGCATAGAAATCATGATCATCATTCAGATTACTATAGCTATTATGATTAATACGGTTATCAAGGCTATTATAATGGTTACTATGGTTGTTTCCAAGTTTATTATGGTTATTGTCATGTTTATTATCATTATTATTATGATTGTTATGTTTGTTGTGGGGTTTATGACGATTACTATGATTATAATTGTTGATAGCATGGTAATTATGATCATCATTCAGATTAGTATAACTATTATGATTATTATGGTTGTTATGGCTAATATAATGGTTATTATGGCTGTTTCCAAGTCTATTATGGTTATTATCATGATTATTATGATTACTATGTTTCTTAGCATGATTATGACGTATACTATGATCATCAATGACATTCTTATGGTGATTACGACTATTACGATTATTATGGCAATAATAACGATTATTAGGTAATTTCTATGATCATTCTGTTTATTATTACGATGTTATGACTATTACGGTTAGTATAACTATTACTATGGTTATTACGGCTATTATGATTGTTGCTATGATAATTATGATTATTCCTATGATTGTTACGATTGTCGTGGTTATCATGACGATTACTATGATTATAATGGTTGATAGTATGGTAGTTATGATCATCAGTCAGATTAATATAGCTATAATGGTTATTATGGTTATTATGGCTATTATAATGGTTATTAGGGTTGTTTCCTAGTCTATTGTGGTTATTATCATGATTATTATGATTATTATGTTTCCTAGTATGATTGTGAGAATTATTATGATCATTATTACGATTATTCTGGTTATAATGGCTATTAAGATTATTTTGGTTGTAATAACGAGTATTAGGTTATTTCCATGATTATTCTGTATATTATAACGATGTTATGATTATTTTGGTTGTAATAACGAGTATTAGGTTATTTCCATGATTATTCTGTATATTATAGCGATGTTATGATTATTACAGTTAGTATAACGATTACTATGATTATTACGGCTATTATGATTGTTGCTATGATTGTTATGATTGTTGTGGGTATTATGACGATTACTGTGATTATAATGGTTGATAGCATGGTTATTATGATCATCATTCAGATTGCTATAACTATTATGATTATTACGGTTGTTATGGCTATTATAATGGTTATTGTGGCTGTTCCCAAGTCTATTATGGTTATTATCATGATTATTATGATTATTATGTTTCTGAGCATGATTATGACGAATACTATAATCATCAATGACATTCTTATGGTGATTACGACTATTACGATTATTATGGCTATAATAACCATTATTAGGTTTTTTTCCTGATCATTCTGTTTATTATTACGATGTTATGACTATTACAGTTAGTATAGCAATTACTATGACTATTACGGCTATTCTGACTGTTGCTATGATTATTATGATTATTCTTATGATTGTTATGATTGTTGTGGTTATTATGACGATTACTATGATTATAATGGTTGATAGCATGGTAATCATGATCATCATTCAGATTACTATAGCTATTATGATGAATATCATTATCAGGGCTATTATAATGGCTATTATGGTTGTTTCCACGTTTATTATGGTTATTGTTATGTTTATTATCATTATTATTATGATTGTTATGTTTGTTGTGGGTATTATGACGATTACTATGATTATAATTATTGATAGCATAGAAATTATGATCATCAGTCAGATTAATATAGCTATTATGGTTATTATGGTTATTATGTCTATTATAATGGTTATTAGGGTTGTTTCCAAGTCTATTATGTTTATTATCATGATTACTATGATTATTATGTTTCTTAGTATGATTGTGAGAATTATTATGATCATTACTACGATTATTCTGTTTATAATGGTTATTAAGATTATTATGTCTGTAATAACGATTATTAGGTTATTTCCATGATTATTCTGTATATTATAACGATGTTATGATTATTACAGTTAGTATAACGATTACTATGATTATTACGGCTATTATGATTGTTGCTATGATTGTTATGATTGTTGTGGGTATTATGACGATTACTATGATTATAATGGTTGATAGCATGGTAATCATGATCATCATTCAGATTACTATAGCTATTATGATGAATATCATTATCAGGGCTATTATAATGGCTATTATGGTTGTTTCCACGTTTATTATGGTTATTGTCATGTTTATTATCATTATTATTATGATTGTTATGTTTGTTGTGGGTATTATGACGATTACTATGATTATAATTATTGATAGCATAGAAATTATGATCATCAGTCAGATTAATATAGCTATTATGGTTATTATGGTTATTATGGCTATTATAATGGTTATTAGGGTTGTTTCCAAGTCTATTATGTTTATTATCATGATTACTATGATTATTATGTTTCTTAGTATGATTGTGAGAATTATTATGATCATTACTACGATTATTCTGGTTATAATGGTTATTAAGATTATTATGTCTGTAATAACGATTATTAGGTTATTTCCATGATTATTCTGTATATTATAACGATGTTATGATTATTACAGTTAGTATAACGATTACTATGATTATTACGGCTATTATGATTGTTGCTATGATTGTTATGATTGTTGTGGGTATTATGACGATTACTATGATTATAATGGTTGATAGCATGGTTATTATGGTCATCATTCGGATTACTATGGCTATTAAGATTATTTTGGTTATTATGTCTATTATATTGGTTATTATGATCGTTTCCAAGTCTATTATGTTTATTATAATGATTATTATGATTATAATGTTGCTTAGTATTACTGTGAGGGTTATTGTGATCATTACTATTATTATTCTGGTTATTATGGTTATTAAGATTATTATGGCTGTAATAACGATTATTAGGTTATTTCCATGATTATTCTGTATATTATAACGATGTTATGGTTATTACAGTCAGTGTAACGATTACTATGATTATCACGGCTATTATGATTGTTGCTATGATAATTATGATTATAATTATGATTGTCATGATTGTTGTGGTTATCATGACGATTACTATGATTATATTGGTTGATAGCATGGTTACTATGATCATCATACAGATTACTGTAGCTATTATGGTTATTATAGTTATTATGGCTGTTATAATGGTTATTAGGGTTCTTTCCAAGTCTATTATGGTTATTATCATGATTATTATGATTATGATGTTTTTTAGTATGATTGTGAGGATTATTATGACCATTATTATGGTTATTCTGCTTATTATGGTTATTAAGAGTTATATGGCTGTAATAACGATTATTAGGCTATTTGCATGATTATTCTGTTTATCATTACGATGTTATGATAATTACAGTCAGTATAAACATTACCATGATTATTACGTCTATTATGATTGTTCCTATGATTAGTATGACTATTATTATGATTGTTATGATTGTTGTGGTTATTATGACGATTACCATGATTATAATTGTTGATAGCATGGTAATTATGATCATCAGTCAGATTACTATAGTTATTATTGTTATTATGGTTATTATGGCTATGATAATGGTTATTAGGGTTGTTTCCAAGTCTATTATGGTTATTATCATGATTATTATGATTATTATGTTTCTTAGTATGATTGTGAGGATTATTATGATCATTATTATGATAATTCTGGGTATTATGGTTGTTTAGATTATTATGTCTGTAATAACGATTATTAGGTTATTTCCTTGATTATTCTGTATTATTACGATGTTATGATTATTACAGTTAGTATAACTATTACTATGACTATTACGGCTATTATGATTGTGCTATGATTATTATGATTATTATTATGATTGTTATGATTGTTGTGGTTATTATGAGGGTTACTATGATTATAATGGTTGATGGCATAGAAATCATGATCATCATTCAGATTACTATAGCTATTATGATTAATACGGTTATCAAGGCTATTATAATGGTTACTATGGTTGTTTCCAAGTTTATTATGGTTATTGTCATGTTTATTATCATTATTATTATGATTGTTATGTTTGTTGTGGGGTTTATGACGATTACTATGATTATAATTGTTGATAGCATGGTAATTATGATCATCATTCAGATTAGTATAACTATTATGATTATTATGGTTGTTATGGCTAATATAATGGTTATTATGGCTGTTTCCAAGTCTATTATGGTTATTATCATGATTATTATGATTACTATGTTTCTTAGCATGATTATGACGTATACTATGATCATCAATGACATTCTTATGGTGATTACGACTATTACGATTATTATGGCAATAATAACGATTATTAGGTAATTTCTATGATCATTCTGTTTATTATTACGATGTTATGACTATTACGGTTAGTATAACTATTACTATGATTATTACGACCTATTATGATTGTTGCTATGATAATTATGATTATTCCTATGATTGTTACGATTGTCGTGGTTATCATGACGATTACTATGATTATAATGGTTGATAGCATGGTTATTATGGTCATCATTCGGATTACTATGGCTGTTAAGATTATTATGGTTATTATGTCTATTATATTGGTTATTATGATCGTTTCCAAGTCTATTATGTTTATTATAATGATTATTATGATTATGATGTTGCTTAGAATTACTGTGAGGGTTATTATGATCATTACTATTATTATTCTGGTTATTATGGTTATTAAGATTATTATGGCTGTAATAACGATTATTAGGTTATTTGCATGATTATTCTGTATATTATAACGATGTTATGATTATTACGGTCAGTGTAACGATTACTATGATTATTACGTCTATTATGATTGTTCCTATGATTAGTATGACTATTATTATGATTGTTATGATTGTTGTGGTTATTATGACGATTACCATGATTATAATTGTTGATAGCATGGTAATTATGATCATCAGTCAGATTACTATAGTTATGATGGTTATTATGGTTATTATGGCTATTATAATGGTTATTAGGCTTGTTTCCAAGTCTATTATGGTTATTATCATGATTATTATGATTATTATGTTTCTTAGTATGATTGTGAGGATTATTATGATCATTATTATGATAATTCTGGGTATTATGGTTGTTTAGATTATTATGTCTGTAATAACGATTATTAGGTTATTTCCTTGATTATTCTGTATTATTACGATGTTATGATTATTACAGTTAGTATAACTATTACTATGACTATTACGGCTATTATGATTGTGCTATGATTATTATGATTATTATTATGATTGTTATGATTGTTGTGGTTATTATGAGGGTTACTATGATTATAATGGTTGATGGCATAGAAATCATGATCATCATTCAGATTACTATAGCTATTATGATTAATACGGTTATCAAGGCTATTATAATGGTTACTATGGTTGTTTCCAAGTTTATTATGGTTATTGTCATGTTTATTATCATTATTATTATGATTGTTATGTTTGTTGTGGGGTTTATGACGATTACTATGATTATAATTGTTGATAGCATGGTAATTATGATCATCATTCAGATTAGTATAACTATTATGATTATTATGGTTGTTATGGCTAATATAATGGTTATTATGGCTGTTTCCAAGTCTATTATGGTTATTATCATGATTATTATGATTATTATGTTTCTTAGCATGATTATGACGTATACTATGATCATCAATGACATTCTTATGGTGATTACGACTATTACGATTATTATGGCAATAATAACGATTATTAGGTAATTTCTATGATCATTCTGTTTATTATTACGATGTTATGACTATTACGGTTAGTATAACTATTACTATGATTATTACGACCTATTATGATTGTTGCTATGATAATTATGATTATTCCTATGATTGTTACGATTGTCGTGGTTATCATGACGATTACTATGATTATAATGGTTGATAGCATGGTTATTATGGTCATCATTCGGATTACTATGGCTGTTAAGATTATTATGGTTATTATGTCTATTATATTGGTTATTATGATCGTTTCCAAGTCTATTATGTTTATTATAATGATTATTATGATTATGATGTTGCTTAGAATTACTGTGAGGGTTATTATGATCATTACTATTATTATTCTGGTTATTATGGTTATTAAGATTATTATGGCTGTAATAACGATTATTAGGCTATTTGCATGATTATTCTGTATATTATAACGATGTTATGATTATTACGGTCAGTGTAACGATTACTATGATTATCACGGCTATTATGATTGTTGCTATGATAATTATGATTATAATTATGATTGTCATGATTGTTGTGGTTATCATGACGATTACTATGATTATATTGGTTGATAGCATGGTTACTATGATCATCATACAGATTACTATAGCTATTATGGTTATTATGGTTATTATGGCAGTTACAATGGTTATTAGGGTTGTTTCCAAGTCTATTATGGTTATCATCATGATTATTATGATTATTATGTTTCTTAGTATGATTGTGAGGATTATTATGATCATCACTGAGATTCTTATGGTGATTACGACTATTATGATTATTATGGCTATAATAACGATTATTAGGCTATTTCCATGATTATTCTGTTTATTATTACAATGTTATGATTGCTACAGTTAGTATAACTATTACTATGGTAATTACGTCTACTATAATTGTTGCTATGATAATTATGATTATAATTATGATTGTCATGATTGTTGTGGTTATCATGACGATTACTATGATTATATTGGTTGATAGCATGGTTACTATGATCATCATACAGATTACTATAGCTATTATGATTATTATGGTTATTATGGCTATTATAATGGTTGTTATGGTTGTTTCCATGTCTATTATGGTTATTATCATGATTATTATGATTATTATGTTTCTTAGTACGATTATGACGAATATTAAGATAATCACTGAGATTCTTATGGCGATTACGACTATTACGATTATTGTGGCTGTAATAACGATTATTAGGTTATTTCCATGATTATTCTGTTTATTATTACGATATTATGATTATTACAGTTAGTATAGCAATTACTATGACTATTACGGCTATTCTGACTGTTGCTATGATTATTATGATTATTCTTATGATTGTTATGATTGTTGTGGTTATTATGACGATTACTATGATTATAATGGTTGATAGCATGGTAATCATGATCATCATTCAGATTACTATAGCTATTATGATGAATATCATTATCAGGGCTATTATAATGGCTATTATGGTTGTTTCCACGTTTATTATGGTTATTGTCATGTTTATTATCATTATTATTATGATTGTTATGTTTGTTGTGGGTATTATGACGATTACTATGATTATAATTATTGATAGCATAGAAATTATGATCATCAGTCAGATTAATATAGCTGTTATGGTTATTATGGTTATTATGGCTATTATAATGGTTATTAGGGTTGTTTCCAAGTCTATTATGTTTATTATCATGATTACTATGATTATTATGTTTCTTAGTATGATTGTGAGAATTATTATGATCATTACTACGATTATTCTGGTTATAATGGTTATTAAGATTATTATGTCTGTAATAACGATTATTAGGTTATTTCCATGATTATTCTGTATATTATAACGATGTTATGATTATTACAGTTAGTATAACGATTAATATGATTATTACGGCTATTATGATTGTTGCTATGATTGTTATGATTGTTGTGGGTATTATGACGATTACTATGATTATAATGGTTGATAGCATGGTTATTATGGTCATCATTCGGATTACTATGGCTATTAAGATTATTTTGGTTATTATGTCTATTATATTGGTTATTATGATCGTTTCCAAGTCTATTATGTTTATTATAATGATTATTATGATTATAATGTTGCTTAGTATTACTGTGAGGGTTATTATGATCATTACTATTATTATTCTGGTTATTATGGTTATTAAGATTATTATGGCTGTAATAACGATTATTAGGTTATTTCCATGATTATTCTGTATATTATAACGATGTTATGGTTATTACAGTCAGTGTAACGATTACTATGATTATCACGGCTATTATGATTGTTGCTATGATAATTATGATTATAATTATGATTGTCATGATTGTTGTGGTTATCATGACGATTACTATGATTATATTGGTTGATAGCATGGTTACTATGATCATCATACAGATTACTATAGCTATTATGGTTATTATGGTTATTATGGCTGTTATAATGGTTATTAGGGTTGTTTCCAAGTCTATTATGGTTATTATCATGATTATTATGATTATGATGTTTTTTAGTATGATTGTGAGGATTATTATGACCATTATTATGGTTATTCTGCTTATTATGGTTATTAAGAATTATATGGCTGTAATAACGATTATTAGGCTATTTGCATGATTATTCTGTTTATCATTACGATGTTATGATAATTACAGTCAGTATAAACATTACCATGATTATTACGTCTATTATGATTGTTCCTATGATTACTATGACTATTATTATGATTGTTATGATTGTTGTGGTTATTATGACGATTACCATGATTATAATTGTTGATAGCATGGTAATTATGATCATCAGTCAGATTACTATAGTTATTATGGTTATTATGGTCATTATGGCTATTATAATGGTTATTAGGGTTGTTTCCAAGTCTATTATGGTTACTATCATGATTATTATGATTATTATGTTTCTTAGTATGATTGTGAGGATTATTATGATCATTATTATGATAATTCTGGTTATTATGGTTGTTTAGATTATTATGTCTGTAATAACGATTATTAGGTTATTTCCTTGATTATTCTGTTTATTATTACGATGTTATGATTATTACAGTTAGTATAACTATTACTATGACTATTGCGGCTATTATGATTGTGCTATGATTATTATGATTATTATTATGATTGTTATGATTGTTGTGGTTATTATGACGATTACTATGATTATATTGGTTGATAGCATGGTTACTATGATCATCATACAGATTACTATAGCTATTATGATTATTATGGTTATTATGGCTATTATAATGGTTGTTATGGTTGTTTCCATGTCTATTATGGTTATTATCATGATTATTATGATTATTATGTTTCTTAGTACGATTATGACGAATATTAAGATAATCACTGAGATTCTTATGGCGATTACGACTATTACGATTATTGTGGCTGTAATAACGATTATTAGGTTATTTCCATGATTATTCTGTTTATTATTACGATATTATGATTATTACAGTTAGTATAGCAATTACTATGACTATTACGGCTATTCTGACTGTTGCTATGATTATTATGATTATTCTTATGATTGTTATGATTGTTGTGGTTATTATGACGATTACTATGATTATAATGGTTGATAGCATGGTAATCATGATCATCATTCAGATTACTATAGCTATTATGATGAATATCATTATCAGGGCTATTATAATGGCTATTATGGTTGTTTCCACGTTTATTATGGTTATTGTCATGTTTATTATCATTATTATTATGATTGTTATGTTTGTTGTGGGTATTATGACGATTACTATGATTATAATTATTGATAGCATAGAAATTATGATCATCAGTCAGATTAATATAGCTGTTATGGTTATTATGGTTATTATGGCTATTATAATGGTTATTAGGGTTGTTTCCAAGTCTATTATGTTTATTATCATGATTACTATGATTATTATGTTTCTTAGTATGATTGTGAGAATTATTATGATCATTACTACGATTATTCTGGTTATAATGGTTATTAAGATTATTATGTCTGTAATAACGATTATTAGGTTATTTCCATGATTATTCTGTATATTATAACGATGTTATGATTATTACAGTTAGTATAACGATTACTATGATTATTACGGCTATTATGATTGTTGCTATGATTGTTATGATTGTTGTGGGTATTATGACGATTACTATGATTATAATGGTTGATAGCATGGTAATCATGATCATCATTCAGATTACTATAGCTATTATGATGAATATCATTATCAGGGCTATTATAATGGCTATTATGGTTGTTTCCACGTTTATTATGGTTATTGTCATGTTTATTATCATTATTATTATGATTGTTATGTTTGTTGTGGGTATTATGACGATTACTATGATTATAATTATTGATAGCATAGAAATTATGATCATCAGTCAGATTAATATAGCTATTATGGTTATTATGGTTATTATGGCTATTATAATGGTTATTAGGGTTGTTTCCAAGTCTATTATGTTTATTATCATGATTACTATGATTATTATGTTTCTTAGTATGATTGTGAGAATTATTATGATCATTACTACGATTATTCTGGTTATAATGGTTATTAAGATTATTATGTCTGTAATAACGATTATTAGGTTATTTCCATGATTATTCTGTATATTATAACGATGTTATGATTATTACAGTTAGTATAACGATTACTATGATTATTACGGCTATTATGATTGTTGCTATGATTGTTATGATTGTTGTGGGTATTATGACGATTACTATGATTATAATGGTTGATAGCATGGTTATTATGGTCATCATTCGGATTACTATGGCTATTAAGATTATTTTGGTTATTATGTCTATTATATTGGTTATTATGATCGTTTCCAAGTCTATTATGTTTATTATAATGATTATTATGATTATAATGTTGCTTAGTATTACTGTGAGGGTTATTGTGATCATTACTATTATTATTCTGGTTATTATGGTTATTAAGATTATTATGGCTGTAATAACGATTATTAGGTTATTTCCATGATTATTCTGTATATTATAACGATGTTATGGTTATTACAGTCAGTGTAACGATTACTATGATTATCACGGCTATTATGATTGTTGCTATGATAATTATGATTATAATTATGATTGTCATGATTGTTGTGGTTATCATGACGATTACTATGATTATATTGGTTGATAGCATGGTTACTATGATCATCATACAGATTACTGTAGCTATTATGGTTATTATAGTTATTATGGCTGTTATAATGGTTATTAGGGTTCTTTCCAAGTCTATTATGGTTATTATCATGAATATTATGATTATGATGTTTTTTAGTATGATTGTGAGGATTATTATGACCATTATTATGGTTATTCTGCTTATTATGGTTATTAAGAGTTATATGGCTGTAATAACGATTATTAGGCTATTTGCATGATTATTCTGTTTATCATTACGATGTTATGATAATTACAGTCAGTATAAACATTACCATGATTATTACGTCTATTATGATTGTTCCTATGATTAGTATGACTATTATTATGATTGTTATGATTGTTGTGGTTATTATGACGATTACCATGATTATAATTGTTGATAGCATGGTAATTATGATCATCAGTCAGATTACTATAGTTATTATTGTTATTATGGTTATTATGGCTATGATAATGGTTATTAGGGTTGTTTCCAAGTCTATTATGGTTATTATCATGATTATTATGATTATTATGTTTCTTAGTATGATTGTGAGGATTATTATGATCATTATTATGATAATTCTGGGTATTATGGTTGTTTAGATTATTATGTCTGTAATAACGATTATTAGGTTATTTCCTTGATTATTCTGTATTATTACGATGTTATGATTATTACAGTTAGTATAACTATTACTATGACTATTACGGCTATTATGATTGTGCTATGATTATTATGATTATTATTATGATTGTTATGATTGTTGTGGTTATTATGACGATTACTATGATTATATTGGTTGATAGCATGGTTACTATGATCATCATACAGATTACTATAGCTATTATGATTATTATGGTTATTATGGCTATTATAATGGTTGTTATGGTTGTTTCCATGTCTATTATGGTTATTATCATGATTATTATGATTATTATGTTTCTTAGTACGATTATGACGAATATTAAGATAATCACTGAGATTCTTATGGCGATTACGACTATTACGATTATTGTGGCTGTAATAACGATTATTAGGTTATTTCCATGATTATTCTGTTTATTATTACGATATTATGATTATTACAGTTAGTATAGCAATTACTATGACTATTACGGCTATTCTGACTGTTGCTATGATTATTATGATTATTCTTATGATTGTTATGATTGTTGTGGTTATTATGACGATTACTATGATTATAATGGTTGATAGCATGGTAATCATGATCATCATTCAGATTACTATAGCTATTATGATGAATATCATTATCAGGGCTATTATAATGGCTATTATGGTTGTTTCCACGTTTATTATGGTTATTGTCATGTTTATTATCATTATTATTATGATTGTTATGTTTGTTGTGGGTATTATGACGATTACTATGATTATAATTATTGATAGCATAGAAATTATGATCATCAGTCAGATTAATATAGCTGTTATGGTTATTATGGTTATTATGGCTATTATAATGGTTATTAGGGTTGTTTCCAAGTCTATTATGTTTATTATCATGATTACTATGATTATTATGTTTCTTAGTATGATTGTGAGAATTATTATGATCATTACTACGATTATTCTGGTTATAATGGTTATTAAGATTATTATGTCTGTAATAACGATTATTAGGTTATTTCCATGATTATTCTGTATATTATAACGATGTTATGATTATTACAGTTAGTATAACGATTACTATGATTATTACGGCTATTATGATTGTTGCTATGATTGTTATGATTGTTGTGGGTATTATGACGATTACTATGATTATAATGGTTGATAGCATGGTTATTATGGTCATCATTCGGATTACTATGGCTATTAAGATTATTTTGGTTATTATGTCTATTATATTGGTTATTATGATCGTTTCCAAGTCTATTATGTTTATTATAATGATTATTATGATTATAATGTTGCTTAGTATTACTGTGAGGGTTATTATGATCATTACTATTATTATTCTGGTTATTATGGTTATTAAGATTATTATGGCTGTAATAACGATTATTAGGTTATTTCCATGATTATTCTGTATATTATAACGATGTTATGGTTATTACAGTCAGTGTAACGATTACTATGATTATCACGGCTATTATGATTGTTGCTATGATAATTATGATTATAATTATGATTGTCATGATTGTTGTGGTTATCATGACGATTACTATGATTATATTGGTTGATAGCATGGTTACTATGATCATCATACAGATTACTATAGCTATTATGGTTATTATGGTTATTATGGCTGTTATAATGGTTATTAGGGTTGTTTCCAAGTCTATTATGGTTATTATCATGATTATTATGATTATGATGTTTTTTAGTATGATTGTGAGGATTATTATGACCATTATTATGGTTATTCTGCTTATTATGGTTATTAAGAATTATATGGCTGTAATAACGATTATTAGGCTATTTGCATGATTATTCTGTTTATCATTACGATGTTATGATAATTACAGTCAGTATAAACATTACCATGATTATTACGTCTATTATGATTGTTCCTATGATTACTATGACTATTATTATGATTGTTATGATTGTTGTGGTTATTATGACGATTACCATGATTATAATTGTTGATAGCATGGTAATTATGATCATCAGTCAGATTACTATAGTTATTATGGTTATTATGGTTATTATGGCTATTATAATGGTTATTAGGGTTGTTTCCAAGTCTATTATGGTTACTATCATGATTATTATGATTATTATGTTTCTTAGTATGATTGTGAGGATTATTATGATCATTATTATGATAATTCTGGTTATTATGGTTGTTTAGATTATTATGTCTGTAATAACGATTATTAGGTTATTTCCTTGATTATTCTGTTTATTATTACGATGTTATGATTATTACAGATAGTATAACTATTACTATGACTATTGCGGCTATTATGATTGTGCTATGATTATTATGATTATTATTATGATTGTTATGATTGTTGTGGTTATTATGAGGGTTACTATGATTATAATGGTTGATGGCATAGAAATCATGATCATCATTCAGATTACTATAGCTATTATGATTAATACGGTTATCATGGCTATTATAATGGTTATTATGGTTGTTTCCAAGTTTATTATGGTTATTGTCATGTTTATTATCATTATTATTATGATTGTTATGTTTGTTGTGGGGTTTATGACGAATACTATGATTATAATCGTTGATAGCATGGTAATTATGATCATCATTCAGATTACTATAACTATTATGATTATTATGGTGGTTATGGCTAATATAATGGTTATTATGGTTGTTTCCATGTCTATTATGGTTATTATCATGATTATTATGATTATTATGTTTCTTAGTACGATTATGACGAGTATTATGATAATCACTGAGATTCTTATGGCGATTACGACTATTACGATTATTATTGCTATAATAACGGTTATTAGGTTATTTCCATGATTAATCTGTTTATTATTACAATGTTATGATTATTACAGTTAGTATAACTATTACTATGATTATTACGTCTATTATGATTGTTGCTATGATTACTATGACTATTAGTATGATTGTTACGACTGTTGTGGTTATTATGACGATTACCTTGATTATAATGGTTGCTAGCATGGTTATTATGATCATAATTCAGGTTACTATAGCTGTTATGATTATTATGTTTATTATGTCTATTATATTGGTTATTATAATTGTTTCCAAATCTATTATGGTTATTATTATGATTATTATGATTATAAAGTTCCTTAGCATGATTGTGAGGGTTATTATGATCATTATTATTATTATTCTGGTTATTAAGGTTATTAAGATTATTATGGATGTAATAACGATTATTAGGTTATTTCCATGATTATTCTGTTTATTTTTACAATGGTATGATTATTACAGTTAGTTTAACTATTACTATGATTATTACGTCTATTATGATTGTTCCTATGATTATTATGACTATTATTATGATTGTTATGATTGTTGTGGTTATTGTGAGGGTTACTATGATTATAATGGTTGATAGCATAGTAATCATGATCATCATTCAGATTACTATAGCTATTACGATTAATACGGTTATCATGGCTATTATAATGGTTATTATGGTTGTTTCCAAGTTTATTATGGTTATTGTCATGTTTATTATCACTATTATTATGATTGTTATGTTTGTTGTGGGTACTATGACGATTACTATGATTATAATTGTTGATAGCATGGTAATTATGATCATCAGTCAGATTAATATAGCTATTATGGTTATTATGGTTATTATGGTTATTATAATTGTTATTAGGGTTGTTTCCAAGTCTATTATGGTTATTGTCATGATTATTACGATTATTATGTTTCTTAGTATGATTGTGAGGATTATTATGATCATTATTATGATAATTCTGGTTATTATGGTTGTTTAGATTATTATGTCTGTAATAACGATTATTAGGTTATTTCCTTGATTATTCTGTTTATTATTACGATGTTATGATTATTACAGTTAGTATAACTATTACTATGACTATTACGGCTATTATGATTGTGCTATGATTATTATGACTATTATTATGATTGTTATGATTGTTGTGGTTATTGTGAGGGTTACTATGATTATAATGGTTGATGGCATAGAAATCATGATCATCATTCAGATTACTATAGCTATTATGATTAATACGGTTATCAAGTCTATTATAATGGTTACTATGGTTGTTTCCAAGTTTATTATGGTTATTGACATGTTTATTATCATTATTATTATGATTGTTATGTTTGTTGTGGGGTTTATGACGATTACTATGATTATAATTGTTGATAGCATGGTAATTATGATCATCATTCAGATTAGTATAACTATTATGATTATTATGGTTGTTATGGCTAATATAATGGTTATTATGGCTGTTTCCAAGTCTATTATGGTTATTATCATGATTATTATGATTATTATGTTTCTTAGCATGATTATGACGAATACTATGATCATCAGTGACATTCTTATGGTGATTACGACTATTACGATTATTATGGCAATAATAACGATTATTAGGTAATTTCTATGATCATTCTGTTTATTATTACGATGTTATGACTATTACGGTTAGTATAACTATTACTATGATTATTACGGCTATTATGATTGTTGCTATGGTAATTATGATAATTATAATGATTTTTATGACAGTTGTGGTTATTATGACGATTACTATGATTATAATGGTTGATAGTATGGTAGTTATGATCATCAGTCAGATTAATATAGCTATAATGGTTATTATGGTTATTATGGCAGTTATAATGGTTATTAGGGTTGTTTCCAAGTCTATTATGGTTATCATCATGATTATTATGATTATTATGTTTCTTAGTATGATTGTGAGGATTATTATGATCATCACTGAGATTCTTATGGCGATTACGACTATTATGATTATTATGGCTATAATAACGATTATTAGGCTATTTCCATGATTATTCTGTTTATTATTACAATGTTATGATTGCTACAGTTAGTATAACTATTACTATGGTAATTACGTCTACTATAATTGTTGCTATGATAATTATGATTATAATTATGATTGTCATGATTGTTGTGGTTATCATGACGATTACTATGATTATATTGGTTGATAGCATGGTTACTATGATCATCATACAGATTACTATAGCTATTATGATTATTATGGTTATTATGGCTATTATAATGGTTGTTATGGTTGTTTCCATGTCTATTATGGTTATTATCATGATTATTATGATTATTATGTTTCTTAGTACGATTATGACGAATATTAAGATAATCACTGAGATTCTTATGGCGATTACGACTATTGCGATTATTGTGGCTGTAATAACGATTATTAGGTTATTTCCATGATTATTCTGTATATTATAACGATGTTATGATTATTACAGTTAGTATAACGATTACTATGATTATTACGGCTATTATGATTGTTGCTATGATTGTTATGATTGTTGTGGGTATTATGACGATTACTATGATTATAATGGTTGATAGCATGGTTATTATGGTCATCATTCGGATTACTATGGCTATTAAGATTATTTTGGTTATTATGTCTATTATATTGGTTATTATGATCGTTTCCAAGTCTATTATGTTTATTATAATGATTATTATGATTATAATGTTGCTTAGTATTACTGTGAGGGTTATTATGATCATTACTATTATTATTCTGGTTATTATGGTTATTAAGATTATTATGGCTGTAATAACGATTATTAGGTTATTTCCATGATTATTCTGTATATTATAACGATGTTATGGTTATTACAGTCAGTGTAACGATTACTATGATTATCACGGCTATTATGATTGTTGCTATGATAATTATGATTATAATTATGATTGTCATGATTGTTGTGGTTATCATGACGATTACTATGATTATATTGGTTGATAGCATGGTTACTATGATCATCATACAGATTACTATAGCTATTATGGTTATTATGGTTATTATGGCTGTTAGAATGGTTATTAGGGTTCTTTCCAAGTCTATTATGGTTATTATCATGATTATTATGATTATGATGTTTTTTAGTATGATTGTGAGGATTATTATGACCATTAT
This sequence comes from Calliopsis andreniformis, assembly GCF_051401765.1. Classification (NCBI taxonomy): domain Eukaryota; kingdom Metazoa; phylum Arthropoda; class Insecta; order Hymenoptera; family Andrenidae; genus Calliopsis; species Calliopsis andreniformis. The sequence continues at coordinate 165,245 of NW_027480722.1, read as the reverse complement.
TATGGTTATTCTGCTTATTATGGTTATTAAGAATTATATGGCTGTAATAACGATTATTAGGCTATTTGCATGATTATTCTGTTTATCATTACGATGTTATCATAATTACAGTCAGTATAAACATTACCATGATTATTACGTCTATTATGATTGTTCCTATGATTACTATGACTATTATTATGATTGTTATGATTGTTGTGGTTATTATGACGATTACCACGATTATAATTGTTGATAGCATGGTAATTATGATCATCATACAGATTACTATAGCTATTATGGTTACTATGGTCATTATGGCTATTATAATGGTTATGAGGGTTGTTTCCAAGTCTATTATGTTTATTACCATGATTACTATGATTATTATGTTTCTTAGTATGATTGTGAGAATTATTATGATCATTACTACGATTATTCTGGTTATAATGGTTATTAAGATTATTATGTCTGTAATAACGATTATTAGGTTATTTCCATGATTATTCTGTATATTATAACGATGTTATGATTATTACAGTTAGTATAACGATTACTATGATTATTACGGCTATTATGATTGTTGCTATGATTGTTATGATTGTTGTGTGTATTATGACGATTACTATGATTATAATGGTTGATAGCATGGTTATTATGGTCATCATTCGGATTACTATGGCTATTAAGATTATTTTGGTTATTATGTCTATTATATTGGTTATTATGATCGTTTCCAAGTCTATTATGTTTATTATAATGATTATTATGGTTATAATGTTGCTTAGTATTACTGTGAGGGTTATTATGATCATTACTATTAGTATTCCGGTTATTACGGTTATTAAGATTATTATGGCTGTAATAACGATTATTAGGTTATTTCCATGATTATTCTGTATATTATAACGATGTTATGATTATTACAGTCAGTGTAACGATTACTATGATTATCACGGCTATTATGATTGTTGCTATGATAATTATGATTATAATTATGATTGTCATGATTGTTGTGGTTATCATGACGATTACTATGATTATATTGGTTGATACCATGGTTACTATGATCATCATACAGATTACTATAGCTATTATGGTTATTATGGTTATTATGGCTGTTATTATGGTTATTAGGGTTGTTTCCAAGTCTGTTATGGTTATTATCATGATTATTATGATTATGATGTTTTTTAGTATGATTGTGAGGATTATTATGACCATTATTATGGTTATTCTGCTTATTATGGTTATTAAGAATTATATGGCTGTAATAACGATTATTAGGCTATTTGCATGATTATTCTGTTTATTATTACGATGTTATGATAATTACAGTCAGTATAACCATTACCATGATTATTACGTCTATTATGATTGTTCTTATGATTACTATGACTATTATTATGATTGTTATGATTGTTGTGGTTATTATGAAGATTACCATGATTATAATTGTTGATAGCATGGTAATTATGATCATCAGAAAGATTACTATAGTTATTATGGTTATTATGGTTATTATGGCTATTATAATGGTTATTAGGGTTGTTTCCAAGTCTATTATGGTTACTATCATGATTATTATGATTATTATGTTTCTTAGTATGATTGTGAGGATTATTATGATCATTATTATGATAATTCTGGTTATTATGGTTGTTTAGATTATTATGTCTGTAATAACGATTATTAGGTTATTTCCTTGATTATTCTGTTTATTATTACGATATTATGATTATTACAGTTAGTATAACTACTACTATGACTATTACGGCTATTATGATTGTGCTATGATTATTATGATTATTATTATGATTGTTATGATGTGGTTATTATGAGGGTTACTATGATTATAATGGTTGATGGCATAGAAATCATGATCATCATTCAGATTACTATAGCTATTGTGATTAATACGGTTATCATGGCTATTATAATGGTTATTATGGTTGTTTCCAAGTTTATTATGGTTATTGTCATGTTTATTATCATTATTATTATGATTGTTATGTTTGTTGTGGGGTTTATGACGATTACTATGATTATAATCGTTGATAGCATGGTAATTATGATCATCATTCAGATTACTATAACTATTATGATTATTATGGTTGTTATGGCTAATATACTGGTTATTATGGCTGTTTCCAAGTCTATTATGGTTATTATCATGATTATTATGATTATTATGTTTCTTAGCATGATTATGACGAATACTATGATCATGAATGACATTCTTATGGTGATTACGACTATTACGATTATTATGGCAATAATAACGATTATTAGGTAATTTCTATGATCATTCTGTTTATTATTACGATGTTATGACTATTACGGTTAGTGTAACTATTATTATGATTATTACGGCTATTATGATTGTTGCTATGGTAATTATGATTATTATTATGATTTTTATGATTGTTGTGGTTATTATGACGATTACTATGATTATAATGGTTGATAGTATGGTAGTTATGATCATCAGTCAGATTAATATAGCTATAATTGTTATTATGGTTATTATGGCTATTATAATGGTTATTAGGGTTGGTTCCAAGTCTATTATGGTTATTATCATGATTATTATGATTATTATGTTTCCTAGTATGATTGTGAGAATTATTATGATCATTGTTACGATTATTCTGGTTATAATGGCTATTAAGATTATTATGGTTGTAATAACGATTATTAGGTTATTTGCATGATTATTCTGTATATTATAACGATGTTATGATTATTACAGTCAGTGTAACGATTACTATGATTATCACGGCTACTATGATTGTTGCTATCATAATTATGATTATAATTATGATTGTCATGATTGTTGTGGTTATCATGACGATTACTGTGATTATATTGGTTGATAGCATGGTAATCATGATCATCATTCAGATTACTATAGCTGTTATGATAATTATGTTTATTATGTCTATTATATACGTTATTATGATTGTTTCCAGATCTATTATGGTTATTATTATGATTATCATGATTATAAAGTTCCTTAGCATGATTGTGAGGGTTATTATGATCATTATTATTATTATTCTGGTTGTTATGGCTATTAAGATTATTATGGCTGTAATAACGATTATTAGGTTATTTCCATGATTATTCTGTATATTATAACGATGTTATGATTATTACAGTTAGTATAACGATTACTATGATTATCACGGCTATTATGATTGTTGCTACGATAATTATGATTATAATTATGATTGTCATGATTGTTGTGACTATCATGACGATTACTATGATTATATTGGTTGATAGCATGGTTACTATGATCATCATACAGATTACTATAGCTATTATGATTATTATGGTTATTATGGCTATTATAATGGTTATTATGGTTGATTCCCAATCTATTACGGTTATTATCATTATTATTATTATGATTATTATGTTTCTTAGTATGACTATGACGAATATTATGATCATCACTGAGATTCTTACGGCGATTACGACTATTACGATTATTATGGCTATAATAACGATTATTAGGTTTTTTTCCTGATTATTCTGTTTTTTATTACGATGTTATGATTATTACTGTCAGTATAACTATTACTATGATTATTACGTCTATTATGATTGTTCCTATTATTATTATGACTATTATTATGATTGTTATGATTGTTGTGGTTATTATGAGGGTTACTATGATTATAATGGTTGATGGCATAGAAATCATGATCATCATTCAGACTACTATAGCTATTATGATTAATTCGGTTATCATGGCTATTATAATGGCTATTATGGTTGTTTCCAAGTTTATTATGGTTATTGTCATGTTTATTATCATTATTATTATGATTGTTATGTTTGTTGTGGGGTTTGTGACGATTACTATGATTATAATTGTAGATAGCATGGTAATTATGATCATCATTCAGATTACTATGGCTATTAAGATTACTATGGTTATTATGGCTATTGTAATGGTTATTATGATCGTTTCCATGTCTATTAAGGTTATTATTATGATTATTATGATTATAATGTATCATAGTATGTTTGCGATGATTATTACGATCATTAAGATGATTATTCTGGTTATTATGGTTATTAAGATTATTATGGCTGTAATATCGTTTATTAGGTTATTTCCATGATTATTCTGTTTATTATTACGATGTTATGATTATTACAGTCAGTATAACTATTACTATAATTATTGCGTCTATTATGATTGTTGCTATGATTATTATGATTATTATTATGATTGTTAAGATTGTTGTGGTTATTATGACGATTACTATGATTATAATGGTTGATAGTATGGTAGTTATGATCATCAGTCAGATTAATATAGCTATAATTGTTATTATGGTTATTATGGCTATTATAATGGTTATTAGGGTTGGTTCCAAGTCTATTATGGTTAATATCATGATTATTATGATTATTATGTTTCCTAGTATGATTGTGAGAATTATTATGATCATTGTTACGATTATTCTGGTTATAATGGCTATTAAGATTATTATGGTTGTAATAACGATTATTAGGTTATTTGCATGATTATTCTGTATATTATAACGATGTTATGATTATTACAGTCAGTGTAACGATTACTATGATTATCACGGCTACTATGATTGTTGCTATCATAATTATGATTATAATTATGATTGTCATGATTGTTGTGGTTATCATGACGATTACTGTGATTATATTGGTTGATAGCATGGTAATCATGATCATCATTCAGATTACTATAGCTGTTATGATAATTATGTTTATTATGTCTATTATATACGTTATTATGATTGTTTCCAGATCTATTATGGTTATTATTATGATTATCATGATTATAAAGTTCCTTAGCATGATTGTGAGGGTTATTATGATCATTATTATTATTATTCTGGTTGTTATGGCTATTAAGATTATTATGGCTGTAATAACGATTATTAGGTTATTTCCATGATTATTCTGTATATTATAACGATGTTATGATTATTACAGTTAGTATAACGATTACTATGATTATCACGGCTATTATGATTGTTGCTACGATAATTATGATTATAATTATGATTGTCATGATTGTTGTGACTATCATGACGATTACTATGATTATATTGGTTGATAGCATGGTTACTATGATCATCATACAGATTACTATAGCTATTATGATTATTATGGTTATTATGGCTATTATAATGGTTATTATGGTTGATTCCCAATCTATTACGGTTATTATCATTATTATTATTATGATTATTATGTTTCTTAGTATGACTATGACGAATATTATGATCATCACTGAGATTCTTACGGCGATTACGACTATTACGATTATTATGGCTATAATAACGATTATTAGGTTTTTTTCCTGATTATTCTGTTTTTTATTACGATGTTATGATTATTACTGTCAGTATAACTATTACTATGATTATTACGTCTATTATGATTGTTCCTATTATTATTATGACTATTACTATGATTGTTATGATTGTTGTGGTTATTATGAGGGTTACTATGATTATAATGGTTGATGGCATAGAAATCATGATCATCATTCAGACTACTATAGCTATTATGATTAATTCGGTTATCATGGCTATTATAATGGCTATTATGGTTGTTTCCAAGTTTATTATGGTTATTGTCATGTTTATTATCATTATTATTATGATTGTTATGTTTGTTGTGGGGTTTGTGACGATTACTATGATTATAATTGTAGATAGCATGGTAATTATGATCATCATTCAGATTACTATGGCTATTAAGATTACTATGGTTATTATGGCTATTGTAATGGTTATTATGATCGTTTCCATGTCTATTAAGGTTATTATTATGATTATTATGATTATAATGTATCATAGTATGTTTGCGATGATTATTACGATCATTAAGATGATTATTCTGGTTATTATGGTTATTAAGATTATTATGGCTGTAATATCGTTTATTAGGTTATTTCCATGATTATTCTGTTTATTATTACGATGTTATGATTATTACAGTCAGTATAACTATTACTATAATTATTGCGTCTATTATGATTGTTGCTATGATTATTATGATTATTATTATGATTGTTAAGATTGTTGTGGTTATTATGACGATTACTATGATTATAATGGTTGATAGTATGGTAGTTATGATAATCAGTCAGATTAATATAGCTATAATTGTTATTATGGTTATTATGGCTATTATAATGGTTATTAGGGTTGTTTCCAAGTCTATTATGGTTATTATCATGATTATTATGATTATTATGTTTCCTAGTATGATTGTGAGAATTATTATGATCATTGTTACGATTATTCTGGTTATAATGGCTATTAAGATTATTATGGTTGTAATAACGAGTATTAGGTTATTTCCATGATTATTCTGTATATTATAACGATGTTATGATTATTACAGTTAGTATAACGATTACTATGATTATTACGGCTATTATGATTGTTGCTATGATTGTTATGATTGTTGTGGGTATTATGACGATTACTATGATTATAATGGTTGATAGCATGGTTATTATGATCATCATACAGATTACTATAACTATTATGATTATTACGGTTGTTATGGCTATTATAATGGTTATTGTGGCTGTTTCCAAGTCTATTATGGTTATTATCATGATTATTATGATTATTATGTTTCTGAGCATGATTATGACGAATACTATGATCATCAATGACATTCTTATGGTGATTACGACTATTACGATTATTATGGCTATAATAACCATTATTAGGTTTTTTTCCTGATCATTCTGTTTATTATTACGATGTTATGACTATTACGGTTAGTATAACTATTACTATGATTATTACGGCTATTATGATTGTTGCTATGGTAATTATGATTATTATTATGATTTTTATGACTGTTGTGGTTATTATGACGATTATTATGATTATAATGGTTGATAGTATGGTAGTTATGATCATCAGTCAGATTAATATAGCTATAATGGTTATTATGGTTATTATGGCTATTATAATGGTTATTAGGGTTGTTTCCAAGTCTATTATGGTTATTATCATGATTATTATGATTATGATGTTTTTTAGTATGATTGTGAGGATTATTATGACCATTATTATGGTTATTCTGCTTATTATGGTTATTAAGAATTATATGGCTGTAATAACGATTATTAGGCTATTTGCATGATTATTCTGTTTATCATTACGATGTTATGATAATTACAGTCAGTATAAACATTACCATGATTATTACGTCTATTATGATTGTTCCTATGATTACTATGACTATTATTATGATTGTTATGATTGTTGTGGTTATTATGACGATTACCATGATTATAATTGTTGATAGCATGGTAATTATGATCATCAGTCAGATTACTATAGTTATTATGGTTATTATGGTCATTATGGCTATTATAATGGTTATTAGGGTTGTTTCCAAGTCTATTATGGTTACTATCATGATTATTATGATTATTATGTTTCTTAGTATGATTGTGAGGATTATTATGATCATTATTATGATAATTCTGGTTATTATGGTTGTTTAGATTATTATGTCTGTAATAACGATTATTAGGTTATTTCCTTGATTATTCTGTTTATTATTACGATGTTATGATTATTACAGTTAGTATAACTATTACTATGACTATTGCGGCTATTATGATTGTGCTATGATTATTATGATTATTATTATGATTGTTATGATTGTTGTGGTTATTATGAGGGTTACTATGATTATAATGGTTGATGGCATAGAAATCATGATCATCATTCAGATTACTATAGCTATTATGATTAATACGGTTATCATGGCTATTATAATGGTTATTATGGTTGTTTCCAAGTTTATTATGGTTATTGTCATGTTTATTATCATTATTATTATGATTGTTATGTTTGTTGTGGGGTTTATGACGAATACTATGATTATAATTGTTGATAGCATGGTAATTATGATCATCATTCAGATTACTATAACTATTATGATTATTATGGTGGTTATGGCTAATATAATGGTTATTATGGTTGTTTCCATGTCTATTATGGTTATTATCATGATTATTATGATTATTATGTTTCTTAGTACGATTATGACGAGTATTATGATAATCACTGAGATTCTTATGGCGATTACGACTATTACGATTATTATTGCTATAATAACGGTTATTAGGTTATTTCCATGATTAATCTGTTTATTATTACAATGTTATGATTATTACAGTTAGTATAACTATTACTATGATTATTACGTCTATTATGATTGTTGCTATGATTATTATGACTATTAGTATGATTGTTACGACTGTTGTGGTTATTATGACGATTACCATGATTATAATGGTTGCTAGCATGGTTATTATGATCATAATTCAGGTTACTATAGCTGTTATGATTATTATGTTTATTATGTCTATTATATTGGTTATTATAATAGTTTCCAAATCTATTATGGTTATTATTATGATTATTATGATTATAAAGTTCCTTAGCATGATTGTGAGGGTTATTATGATCATTATTATTATTATTCTGGTTATTAAGGTTATTAAGATTATTATGGATGTAATAACGATTATTAGGTTATTTCCATGATTATTCTGTTTATTTTTACAATGTTATGATTATTACAGTTAGTATAACTATTACTATGATTATTACGTCTATTATGATTGTTCCTATGATTATTATGACTATTATTATGATTGTTATGATAGTTGTGGTTATTGTGAGGGTTACTATGATTATAATGGTTGATAGCATAGTAATCATGATCATCATTCAGATTACTATAGCTATTACGATTAATACGGTTATCATGGCTATTATAATGGTTATTATGGTTGTTTCCAAGTTTGTTATGGTTATTGTCATGTTTATTATCACTGTTATTATGATTGTTATGTTTGTTGTGGGTACTATGACGATTACTATGATTATAATTGTTGATAGCATGGTAATTATGATCATCAGTCAGATTAATATAGCTATTATGGTTATTATGGTTATTATGGTTATTATAATTGTTATTAGGGTTGTTTCCAAGTCTATTATGGTTATTGTCATGATTATTATGATTATTATGTTTCTTAGTATGATTGTGAGGATTATTATGATCATTATTATGATAATTCTGGTTATTATGGTTGTTTAGATTATTATGTCTGTAATAACGATTATTAGGTTATTTCCTTGATTATTCTGTTTATTATTACGATGTTATGATTATTACAGTTAGTATAACTATTACTATGACTATTACGGCTATTATGATTGTGCTATGATTATTATGACTATTATTATGATTGTTATGATTGTTGTGGTTATTGTGAGGGTTACTATGATTATAATGGTTGATGGCATAGAAATCATGATCATCATTCAGATTACTATAGCTATTATGATTAATACGGTTATCAAGTCTATTATAATGGTTACTATGGTTGTTTCCAAGTTTATTATGGTTATTGACATGTTTATTATCATTATTATTATGATTGTTATGTTTGTTGTGGGGTTTATGACGATTACTATGATTATAATTGTTGATAGCATGGTAATTATGATCATCATTCAGATTAGTATAACTATTATGATTATTATGGTTGTTATGGCTAATATAATGGTTATTATGGCTGTTTCCAAGTCTATTATGGTTATTATCATGATTATTATGAGTATTATGTTTCTTAGCATGATTATGACGAATACTATGATCATCAATGACATTCTTATGGTGATTACGACTATTACGATTATTATGGCAATAATAACGATTATTAGGTAATTTCTACGATCATTCTGTTTATTATTACGATGTTATGACTATTACGGTTAGTATAACTATTACTATGATTATTACGGCTATTATGATTGTTGCTATGGTAATTATGATTATTATAATGATTTTTATGACAGTTGTGGTTATTATGACGATTACTATGATTATAATGGTTGATAGTATGGTAGTTATGATCATCAGTCAGATTAATATAGCTATAATGGTTATTATGGTTATTATGGCAGTTATAATGGTTATTAGGGTTGTTTCCAAGTCTATTATGGTTATCATCATGATTATTATGATTATTATGTTTCTTAGTATGATTGTGAGGATTATTATGATCATCACTGAGATTCTTATGGTGATTACGACTATTATGATTATTATGGCTATAATAACGATTATTAGGCTATTTCCATGATTATTCTGTTTATTATTACAATGTTATGATTGCTACAGTTAGTATAACTATTACTATGGTAATTACGTCTACTATAATTGTTGCTATGATAATTATGATTATAATTATGATTGTCATGATTGTTGTGGTTATCATGACGATTACTATGATTATATTGGTTGATAGCATGGTTACTATGATCATCATACAGATTACTATAGCTATTATGATTATTATGGTTATTATGGCTATTATAATGGTTGTTATGGTTGTTTCCATGTCTATTATGGTTATTATCATGATTATTATGATTATTATGTTTCTTAGTACGATTATGACGAATATTAAGATAATCACTGAGATTCTTATGGCGATTACGACTATTGCGATTATTGTGGCTGTAATAACGATTATTAGGTTATTTCCATGATTATTCTGTATATTATAACGATGTTATGATTATTACAGTTAGTATAACGATTACTATGATTATTACGGCTATTATGATTGTTGCTATGATTGTTATGATTGTTGTGGGTATTATGACGATTACTATGATTATAATGGTTGATAGCATGGTTATTATGGTCATCATTCGGATTACTATGGCTATTAAGATTATTTTGGTTATTATGTCTATTATATTGGTTATTATGATCGTTTCCAAGTCTATTATGTTTATTATAATGATTATTATGATTATAATGTTGCTTAGTATTACTGTGAGGGTTATTATGATCATTACTATTATTATTCTGGTTATTATGGTTATTAAGATTATTATGGCTGTAATAACGATTATTAGGTTATTTCCATGATTATTCTGTATATTATAACGATGTTATGGTTATTACAGTCAGTGTAACGATTACTATGATTATCACGGCTATTATGATTGTTGCTATGATAATTATGATTATAATTATGATTGTCATGATTGTTGTGGTTATCATGACGATTACTATGATTATATTGGTTGATAGCATGGTTACTATGATCATCATACAGATTACTATAGCTATTATGGTTATTATGGTTATTATGGCTGTTAGAATGGTTATTAGGGTTCTTTCCAAGTCTATTATGGTTATTATCATGATTATTATGATTATGATGTTTTTTAGTATGATTGTGAGGATTATTATGACCATTATTATGGTTATTCTGCTTATTATGGTTATTAAGAATTATATGGCTGTAATAACGATTATTAGGCTATTTGCATGATTATTCTGTTTATCATTACGATGTTATCATAATTACAGTCAGTATAAACATTACCATGATTATTACGTCTATTATGATTGTTCCTATGATTACTATGACTATTATTATGATTGTTATGATTGTTGTGGTTATTATGACGATTACCACGATTATAATTGTTGATAGCATGGTAATTATGATCATCATACAGATTACTATAGCTATTATGGTTACTATGGTCATTATGGCTATTATAATGGTTATGAGGGTTGTTTCCAAGTCTATTATGTTTATTACCATGATTACTATGATTATTATGTTTCTTAGTATGATTGTGAGAATTATTATGATCATTACTACGATTATTCTGGTTATAATGGTTATTAAGATTATTATGTCTGTAATAACGATTATTAGGTTATTTCCATGATTATTCTGTATATTATAACGATGTTATGATTATTACAGTTAGTATAACGATTACTATGATTATTACGGCTATTATGATTGTTGCTATGATTGTTATGATTGTTGTGTGTATTATGACGATTACTATGATTATAATGGTTGATAGCATGGTTATTATGGTCATCATTCGGATTACTATGGCTATTAAGATTATTTTGGTTATTATGTCTATTATATTGGTTATTATGATCGTTTCCAAGTCTATTATGTTTATTATAATGATTATTATGGTTATAATGTTGCTTAGTATTACTGTGAGGGTTATTATGATCATTACTATTAGTATTCCGGTTATTACGGTTATTAAGATTATTATGGCTGTAATAACGATTATTAGGTTATTTCCATGATTATTCTGTATATTATAACGATGTTATGATTATTACAGTCAGTGTAACGATTACTATGATTATCACGGCTATTATGATTGTTGCTATGATAATTATGATTATAATTATGATTGTCATGATTGTTGTGGTTATCATGACGATTACTATGATTATATTGGTTGATACCATGGTTACTATGATCATCATACAGATTACTATAGCTATTATGGTTATTATGGTTATTATGGCTGTTATTATGGTTATTAGGGTTGTTTCCAAGTCTATTATGGTTATTATCATGATTATTATGATTATGATGTTTTTTAGTATGATTGTGAGGATTATTATGACCATTATTATGGTTATTCTGCTTATTATGGTTATTAAGAATTATATGGCTGTAATAACGATTATTAGGCTATTTGCATGATTATTCTGTTTATTATTACGATGTTATGATAATTACAGTCAGTATAACCATTACCATGATTATTACGTCTATTATGATTGTTCTTATGATTACTATGACTATTATTATGATTGTTATGATTGTTGTGGTTATTATGAAGATTACCATGATTATAATTGTTGATAGCATGGTAATTATGATCATCAGACAGATTACTATAGTTATTATGGTTATTATGGTTATTATGGCTATTATAATGGTTATTAGGGTTGTTTCCAAGTCTATTATGGTTACTATCATGATTATTATGATTATTATGTTTCTTAGTATGATTGTGAGGATTATTATGATCATTATTATGATAATTCTGGTTATTATGGTTGTTTAGATTATTATGTCTGTAATAACGATTATTAGGTTATTTCCTTGATTATTCTGTTTATTATTACGATATTATGATTATTACAGTTAGTATAACTACTACTATGACTATTACGGCTATTATGATTGTGCTATGATTATTATGATTATTATTATGATTGTTATGATGTGGTTATTATGAGGGTTACTATGATTATAATGGTTGATGGCATAGAAATCATGATCATCATTCAGATTACTATAGCTATTGTGATTAATACGGTTATCATGGCTATTATAATGGTTATTATGGTTGTTTCCAAGTTTATTATGGTTATTGTCATGTTTATTATCATTATTATTATGATTGTTATGTTTGTTGTGGGGTTTATGACGATTACTATGATTATAATCGTTGATAGCATGGTAATTATGATCATCATTCAGATTACTATAACTATTATGATTATTATGGTTGTTATGGCTAATATACTGGTTATTATGGCTGTTTCCAAGTCTATTATGGTTATTATCATGATTATTATGATTATTATGTTTCTTAGCATGATTATGACGAATACTATGATCATGAATGACATTCTTATGGTGATTACGACTATTACGATTATTATGGCAATAATAACGATTATTAGGTAATTTCTATGATCATTCTGTTTATTATTACGATGTTATGACTATTACGGTTAGTGTAACTATTATTATGATTATTACGGCTATTATGATTGTTGCTATGGTAATTATGATTATTATTATGATTTTTATGATTGTTGTGGTTATTATGACGATTACTATGATTATAATGGTTGATAGTATGGTAGTTATGATCATCAGTCAGATTAATATAGCTATAATGGTTATTATGGTTATTATGGCTATTATAATGGTTATTAGGGTTGTTTCCAAGTCTATTATGGTTATTATCATGATTATTATGATTATTATGTTTCCTAGTATGATTGTGAGAATTATTATGATCATTGTTACGATTATTCTGGTTATAATGGCTATTAAGATTATTATGGTTGTAATAACGATTATTAGGTTATTTGCATGATTATTCTGTATATTATAACGATGTTATGATTATTACAGTCAGTGTAACGATTACTATGATTATCACGGCTATTATGATTGTTGCTATGATAATTATGATTATAATTATGATTGTCATGATTGTTGTGACTATCATGACGATTACTATGATTATATTGGTTGATAGCATGGTTACTATGATCATCATACAGATTACTATAGCTATTATGATTATTATGGTTATTATGGCTATTATAATGGTTATTATGGTTGATTCCCAATCTATTACGGTTATTATCATTATTATTATTATGATTATTATGTTTCTTAGTATGACTATGACGAATATTATGATCATCACTGAGATTCTTACGGCGATTACGACTATTGCGATTATTATGGCTATAATAACGATTATTAGGTTTTTTTCCTGATTATTCTGTTTTTTATTACGATGTTATGATTATTACTGTCAGTATAACTATTACTATGATTATTACGTCTATTATGATTGTTCCTATTATTATTATGACTATTATTATGATTGTTATGATTGTTGTGGTTATTATGAGGGTTACTATGATTATAATGGTTGATGGCATAGAAATCATGATCATCATTCAGACTACTATAGCTATTATGATTAATACGGTTATCATGGCTATTATAATGGCTATTATGGTTGTTTCCAAGTTTATTATGGTTATTGTCATGTTTATTATCATTATTATTATGATTGTTATGTTTGTTGTGGGGTTTGTGACGATTACTATGATTATAATTGTAGATAGCATGGTAATTATGATCATCATTCAGATTACTATGGCTATTAAGATTACTATGGTTATTATGGCTATTGTAATGGTTATTATGATCGTTTCCATGTCTATTAAGGTTATTATTATGATTATTATGATTATAATGTATCATAGTATGTTTGCGATGATTATTACGATCATTAAGATGATTATTCTGGTTATTATGGTTATTAAGATTATAATGGCTGTAATATCGTTTATTAGGTTATTTCCATGATTATTCTGTTTATTATTACGATGTTATGATTATTACAGTCAGTATAACTATTACTATAATTATTGCGTCTATTATGATTGTTGCTATGATTATTATGATTATTATTATGATTGTTAAGATTGTTGTGGTTATTATGACGATTACTATGATTATAATGGTTGATAGTATGGTAGTTATGATCATCAGTCAGATTAATATAGCTATAATTGTTATTATGGTTATTATGGCTATTATAATGGTTATTAGGGTTGGTTCCAAGTCTATTATGGTTATTATCATGATTATTATGATTATTATGTTTCCTAGTATGATTGTGAGAATTATTATGATCATTGTTACGATTATTCTGGTTATAATGGCTATTAAGATTATTATGGTTGTAATAACGATTATTAGGTTATTTGCATGATTATTCTGTATATTATAACGATGTTATGATTATTACAGTCAGTGTAACGATTACTATGATTATCACGGCTACTATGATTGTTGCTATCATAATTATGATTATAATTATGATTGTCATGATTGTTGTGGTTATCATGACGATTACTGTGATTATATTGGTTGATAGCATGGTAATCATGATCATCATTCAGATTACTATAGCTGTTATGATAATTATGTTTATTATGTCTATTATATACGTTATTATGATTGTTTCCAGATCTATTATGGTTATTATTATGATTATCATGATTATAAAGTTCCTTAGCATGATTGTGAGGGTTATTATGATCATTATTATTATTATTCTGGTTGTTATGGCTATTAAGATTATTATGGCTGTAATAACGATTATTAGGTTATTTCCATGATTATTCTGTATATTATAACGATGTTATGATTATTACAGTTAGTATAACGATTACTATGATTATCACGGCTATTATGATTGTTGCTACGATAATTATGATTATAATTATGATTGTCATGATTGTTGTGACTATCATGACGATTACTATGATTATATTGGTTGATAGCATGGTTACTATGATCATCATACAGATTACTATAGCTATTATGATTATTATGGTTATTATGGCTATTATAATGGTTATTATGGTTGATTCCCAATCTATTACGGTTATTATCATTATTATTATTATGATTATTATGTTTCTTAGTATGACTATGACGAATATTATGATCATCACTGAGATTCTTACGGCGATTACGACTATTACGATTATTATGGCTATAATAACGATTATTAGGTTTTTTTCCTGATTATTCTGTTTTTTATTACGATGTTATGATTATTACTGTCAGTATAACTATTACTATGATTATTACGTCTATTATGATTGTTCCTATTATTATTATGACTATTATTATGATTGTTATGATTGTTGTGGTTATTATGAGGGTTACTATGATTATAATGGTTGATGGCATAGAAATCATGATCATCATTCAGACTACTATAGCTATTATGATTAATTCGGTTATCATGGCTATTATAATGGCTATTATGGTTGTTTCCAAGTTTATTATGGTTATTGTCATGTTTATTATCATTATTATTATGATTGTTATGTTTGTTGTGGGGTTTGTGACGATTACTATGATTATAATTGTAGATAGCATGGTAATTATGATCATCATTCAGATTACTATGGCTATTAAGATTACTATGGTTATTATGGCTATTGTAATGGTTATTATGATCGTTTCCATGTCTATTAAGGTTATTATTATGATTATTATGATTATAATGTATCATAGTATGTTTGCGATGATTATTACGATCATTAAGATGATTATTCTGGTTATTATGGTTATTAAGATTATTATGGCTGTAATATCGTTTATTAGGTTATTTCCATGATTATTCTGTTTATTATTACGATGTTATGATTATTACAGTCAGTATAACTATTACTATAATTATTGCGTCTATTATGATTGTTGCTATGATTATTATGATTATTATTATGATTGTTAAGATTGTTGTGGTTATTATGACGATTACTATGATTATAATGGTTGATAGTATGGTAGTTATGATCATCAGTCAGATTAATATAGCTATAATTGTTATTATGGTTATTATGGCTATTATAATGGTTATTAGGGTTGGTTCCAAGTCTATTATGGTTATTATCATGATTATTATGATTATTATGTTTCCTAGTATGATTGTGAGAATTATTATGATCATTGTTACGATTATTCTGGTTATAATGGCTATTAAGATTATTATGGTTGTAATAACGATTATTAGGTTATTTGCATGATTATTCTGTATATTATAACGATGTTATGATTATTACAGTCAGTGTAACGATTACTATGATTATCACGGCTACTATGATTGTTGCTATCATAATTATGATTATAATTATGATTGTCATGATTGTTGTGGTTATCATGACGATTACTGTGATTATATTGGTTGATAGCATGGTAATCATGATCATCATTCAGATTACTATAGCTGTTATGATAATTATGTTTATTATGTCTATTATATACGTTATTATGATTGTTTCCAGATCTATTATGGTTATTATTATGATTATCATGATTATAAAGTTCCTTAGCATGATTGTGAGGGTTATTATGATCATTATTATTATTATTCTGGTTGTTATGGCTATTAAGATTATTATGGCTGTAATAACGATTATTAGGTTATTTCCATGATTATTCTGTATATTATAACGATGTTATGATTATTACAGTTAGTATAACGATTACTATGATTATCACGGCTATTATGATTGTTGCTACGATAATTATGATTATAATTATGATTGTCATGATTGTTGTGACTATCATGACGATTACTATGATTATATTGGTTGATAGCATGGTTACTATGATCATCATACAGATTACTATAGCTATTATGATTATTATGGTTATTATGGCTATTATAATGGTTATTATGGTTGATTCCCAATCTATTACGGTTATTATCATTATTATTATTATGATTATTATGTTTCTTAGTATGACTATGACGAATATTATGATCATCACTGAGATTCTTACGGCGATTACGACTATTACGATTATTATGGCTATAATAACGATTATTAGGTTTTTTTCCTGATTATTCTGTTTTTTATTACGATGTTATGATTATTACTGTCAGTATAACTATTACTATGATTATTACGTCTATTATGATTGTTCCTATTATTATTATGACTATTATTATGATTGTTATGATTGTTGTGGTTATTATGAGGGTTACTATGATTATAATGGTTGATGGCATAGAAATCATGATCATCATTCAGACTACTATAGCTATTATGATTAATTCGGTTATCATGGCTATTATAATGGCTATTATGGTTGTTTCCAAGTTTATTATGGTTATTGTCATGTTTATTATCATTATTATTATGATTGTTATGTTTGTTGTGGGGTTTGTGACGATTACTATGATTATAATTGTAGATAGCATGGTAATTATGATCATCATTCAGATTACTATGGCTATTAAGATTACTATGGTTATTATGGCTATTGTAATGGTTATTATGATCGTTTCCATGTCTATTAAGGTTATTATTATGATTATTATGATTATAATGTATCATAGTATGTTTGCGATGATTATTACGATCATTAAGATGATTATTCTGGTTATTATGGTTATTAAGATTATTATGGCTGTAATATCGTTTATTAGGTTATTTCCATGATTATTCTGTTTATTATTACGATGTTATGATTATTACAGTCAGTATAACTATTACTATAATTATTGCGTCTATTATGATTGTTGCTATGATTATTATGATTATTATTATGATTGTTAAGATTGTTGTGGTTATTATGACGATTACTATGATTATAATGGTTGATAGTATGGTAGTTATGATAATCAGTCAGATTAATATAGCTATAATTGTTATTATGGTTATTATGGCTATTATAATGGTTATTAGGGTTGTTTCCAAGTCTATTATGGTTATTATCATGATTATTATGATTATTATGTTTCCTAGTATGATTGTGAGAATTATTATGATCATTGTTACGATTATTCTGGTTATAATGGCTATTAAGATTATTATGGTTGTAATAACGAGTATTAGGTTATTTCCATGATTATTCTGTATATTATAACGATGTTATGATTATTACAGTTAGTATAACGATTACTATGATTATTACGGCTATTATGATTGTTGCTATGATTGTTATGATTGTTGTGGGTATTATGACGATTACTATGATTATAATGGTTGATAGCATGGTTATTATGATCATCATACAGATTACTATAACTATTATGATTATTACGGTTGTTATGGCTATTATAATGGTTATTGTGGCTGTTTCCAAGTCTATTATGGTTATTATCATGATTATTATGATTATTATGTTTCTGAGCATGATTATGACGAATACTATGATCATCAATGACATTCTTATGGTGATTACGACTATTACGATTATTATGGCTATAATAACCATTATTAGGTTTTTTTCCTGATCATTCTGTTTATTATTACGATGTTATGACTATTACGGTTAGTATAACTATTACTATGATTATTACGGCTATTATGATTGTTGCTATGGTAATTATGATTATTATTATGATTTTTATGACTGTTGTGGTTATTATGACGATTATTATGATTATAATGGTTGATAGTATGGTAGTTATGATCATCAGTCAGATTAATATAGCTATAATGGTTATTATGGTTATTATGGCTATTATAATGGTTATTAGGGTTGTTTCCAAGTCTATTATGGTTATTATCATGATTATTATGATTATTATGTTTCCTAGTATGATCGTGAGGATTATTATGATCATTATTATGATAATTCTGGTTATTATGGTTGTTTAGATTATTATGTCTGTAATAACGATTATTAGGTTATTTCCTTGATTATTCTGTTTATTATTACGATGTTATGATTATTACAGTTAGTAAAACTATTACTATGACTATTACGGCTATTATGATTGTGCTATGATTATTATGATTATTATTATGATTGTTATGATTGTTGTGGTTATTATGAGGGTTACTATGATTATAATGGTTGATGGCATAGAAATCATGATCATCATTCAGATTACTATAGCTATTATGATTAATACGGTTATCATGGCTATTGTAATGGCTATTATGGTTGTTTCCAAGTTTATTATGGTTATTGTCATGTTTATTATCATTATTATTGTGATTGTTATGTTTGTTGTGGGGTTTATGACGATTACTATGATTATAATTGTTGATAGCATGGTAATTATGATCATCATTCAGATTAGTATAACTATTATGATTATTATGGTTGTTATGGCTAATATAATGGTTATTATGGCTGTTTCCAAGTCTATTATGGTTATTATCATGATTATTATGATTATTATGTTTCTTAGCATGATTATGACGAATACTGTGATCATCAATGACATTCTTATGGTGATTACGACTATTACGATTATTATGGCAATAATAACGATTATTAGGTAATTTCTATGATCATTCTGTTTATTATTACGATGTTATGACTATTACGGTTAGTATAACTATTACTATGATTATTACGACCTATTATGATTGTTGCTATGATAATTATGATTATTCCTATGATTGTTATGATTGTTGTGGTTATTATGACGATTACCATGATTATAATGGTTCATAGCATGGTTATTATGATCATCATTCAGATTACTATAGCTATTACGATTATTATGGTTATTATGGCTATTATAATGGTTATTATGATTGATTCCAAGTCTATTACGGTTATTATCATTATTATTATGATTACTATGTTTCTTAGTATGATTACGACGAGTATTATGATCTTCACTGAGATTCTTACGGCGATTACGACTATTACGATTATTATGGCTATAATAACCATTATTAGGTTTTTTTCCTGATCATTCTGTTTATTATTACGATGTTATGACTATTACGGTTAGTATAACTATTACTATGATTATTACGGCTATTATGTTTGTTGCTTTGGTAATTATGATTATTTTTATGATTTTTATGATTGTTGTGGTTATTATGACGATTACTATGATTATAATGGTTAATAGTATGGCAGTTATGATCATCAGTCAGATTAATATAGCTATAATGGTTATTATGGTTATTATGGCTATTATAATGGTTATTAGGGTTGTTTCCAAGTCTATTATGGTTATTATCATGATTATTATGATTATTATGTTTCCTAGTATGATTGTGAGAATTATTATGATCATTCTTACGATTATTCTGGTTATAATGGCTATTAAGATTATTATGGTTGTAATAACGAGTATTAGGTTATTTCCATGATTATTCTGTATATTATAACGATGTTATGATTATTACAGTTAGTATAACGATTACTATGATTATTACGGCTATTATGATTGTTGCTATGATTGTTATGATTGTTGTGGGTATTATGACGATTACTATGATTATAATGGTTGATAGCATGGTTATTATGATCATCTTTCAGATTACTATAACTATTATGATTATTACGGTTGTTATGGCTATTATAATGGTTATTGTGGCTGTTTCCAAGTCTATTATGGTTATTATCATGATTATTATGATTATTATGTTTTTTAGCATGATTATGACGAATACTATGATCATCAATGACATTCTTATGGTGATTACGACTATTACGATTATTATGGCTATAATAACCATTATTAGGTTTTTTTCCTGATCATTCTGTTTATTATTACGATGTTATGACTATTACGGTTAGTATAACTATTACTATGATTATTACGGCTATTATGATTGTTGCTATGGTAATTATGATTATTATTATGATTTTTATGGCTGTTGTGGTTATTATGACGATTACTACGATTATAATGGTTGATAGCATGGTTATTATGGTCATCATTCGGATTACTATGGCTACTAAGATTATTATGGTTATTATGTCTATTATATTGGTTATTATGATCGTATCCAAGTCTATTATGTTTATTATAATGATTATTATGATTATAATGTTGCTTAGTATTACTGTGAGGGTTATTATGATCATTACTTTTATTATTCTGGTTATTATGGTTATTAAGATTATTATGGCTGTAATAACGATTATTAGGTTATTTGCATGATTATTCTGTATATTATAACGATGTTATGATTATTACGGTCAGTGTAACGATTACTATGATTATCACGGCTATTATGATTGTTGCTATGATAATTATGATTATAATTATGATTGTCATGATTGTTGTGGTTATCATGACGATTACTATGATTATATTGGTTGATAGCATGGTAATCATGATCATCATTCAGATTACTATAGCTATTATGATGAATATCATTATCAGGGCTATTATAATTGCTATTATGGTTGTTTCCAAGTTTATTAAGGTTATTGTCATGTTTATTATCATTATTATTATGATTGATATGTTTGTTGTGGTTATTATGACGATTACTATGATTATAATTGTTGATAGCACGATAATTATGATCATCAGTCAGATTACTATAGCTATTATAGTTATTATGGTTATTATGGCTGTTATAATGGTTATTAGGGTTGTTTCCAAGTCTATTATGGTTATTATCATGATTATTATGATTATTATGTTTCTTAGTATGATTGTGAGGATTATTGTGATCATCACTGAGATTCTTATGGTGATTACGACTATTATGATTACTATGGCTATAATAACGATTATTAGGCTATTTCCATGATTATTCTGTTTATTATTACAATGTTATGATTGCTACAGTTAGTATAACTATTACTATGGTAATTACGTCTATTATGATTTTTGCTATGATTATTATGACTATTATTATGATTGTTATGATTTTTGTGGTTATTATGACGATTACTATGATTATAATGGTTGATAGCATGGTAATCATGATCATCATTCAGATTACTATAGCTATTATGATTAATATGGTTATCATGGCTATTATAATGGTTATTACGGTTGTTTCCAAGTCTATTATGGTTATTGCCATGTTTATTATTATTATTATTATTATGATTGTTATGTTTGTTGTCGTTATTATGACGATTACTTTGATTATAGTTGTTGATAGCATGGTAGTTATGATCATCAGTCAGATTATTATAGCTATTACGGTCATTACGGTCATTATGGCTATTATAATGGTTATTAGGGTTGTTTCCAAGTCTATTATGGTTATTTTCATGATTATTATGATTATGATGTTTTTTAGTATGATTGTGAGGATTATTATGACCATTATTGTGATAATTCAGCCAGATTACTATAGCTATTATGATTATTATAGTTATTATGGCTAT
Source organism: Calliopsis andreniformis (assembly GCF_051401765.1). Lineage (NCBI taxonomy): Eukaryota > Metazoa > Arthropoda > Insecta > Hymenoptera > Andrenidae > Calliopsis > Calliopsis andreniformis. The sequence goes on along the minus strand of NW_027480722.1, from coordinate 141,952 downwards.
TATAATGGTTATTATGGATGATTCCCAATCTATTACGGTTATTATCATTGTTATTATTATGATTATTATGTTTCTTAGTATGATTATGACGAATATTATGATCATCACTGAGATTCTTACGGCGATTACGACTATTGCGATATTTATGGCTATAATAACGATTATTAGGTTTTTTTCCTGATTATTCTGTTTTTTATTACGATGTTATGATTATTACTGTCAGTATAACTATTACTATGATTATTACGTCTATTATGATTGTTCCTATGATTATTATGTCTATTATTATGATTGTTATGATTGTTGTGGTTATCATGGTTATTACTATGATTATAATGGATAATAGCATCGTTATTATGGTCATCATTCAGATTACTATGGCTATTAAGATTACTATGGTTATTATGGCTATTATAATGGTTATTATGATCGTTTCCATGTCTATTAAGGTTATTATTATGATTATTATGATTATAATGTATCATAGTATGTTTGCGATGATTATTACGATCATTATGATGATTATTCTGGTTATTATGGTTATTAAGATTATTACGTCTGTAATATCGTTTATTAGGTTATTTCCATGATTATTCTGTTTATTATTACGATGTTATGATTATTACAGTCAGTATAACTATTACTATAATTATTGCGTCTATTATGATTGTTGCTATGATTATTATGATTATTATTATGATTGTTAAGATTGTTGTGGTTATTATGACGATTACTATGATTATAATGGTTGATAGTATGGTAGTTATGATCATCAGTCAGATTAATATAGCTATAATGGTTATTATGGTTATTATGGCTATTATAATGGTTATTAGGGTTGTTTCCAAGTCTATTATGGTTATTATCATGATTATTATGATTATTATGTTTCCTAGTATGATTGTGAGAATTATTATGATCATTGTTACGATTATTCTGGTTATAATGGCTATTATGATTATTATGGTTGTAATAACGAGTATTAGGTTATTTCCATGATTATTCTGTATATTATAACGATGTTATGATTATCACAGTTAGTATAACGATTACTATGATTATTACGGCTATTATGATTGTTGCTATGATTGTTATGATTGTTGTTGGTATTATGACGATTACTATGATTATAGTGGTTGATAGCATGGTTATTATGGTCATCATTCGGATTACTATGGCTATTAAGATTATTATGGTTATTATGTCTATTATATTGGTTATTATGATCGTTTCCAAGTCTATTATGTTTATTATAATGATTATTATGATTATAATGTTGCTTAGTATTACTGTGAGGGTTATTATGATCATTACTATTATTATTCTGGTTATTATGGTTAATAAGATTATTATGGCTGTAATAACGATTATTAGGTTATTTGCATGATTATTCTGTATATTATAACGATGTTATGATTATTAGGGTCAGTGTAACGATTACTATGATTATCACGGCTATTATGATTGTTGCTATGATAATTATGATTATAATTATGATTGTCATGATTGTTGTGGTTATCATGACGATTACTATGATTATATTGGTTGATAGCATGGTAATCATGATCATCATTCAGATTACTATAGCTATTATGATGAATATCACTATCAGGGCTATTATAATTGTTATTATGGTTGTTTCCAAGTTTATTATGGTTATTGTCATGTTTATTATCATTATTATTATGATTGATATGTTTGTTGTGGTTATTATGACGATTACTATGATTATAATTGTTGATAGCACGATAATTATGATCATCAGTCAGATTACTATAGCTATTATGTTTATTACGGTTATTATGGCTGTTATAATGGTTATTAGGGTTGTTTCCAAGTCTATTATGGTTATTATCATGATTATTATGATTATTATGTTTCTTAGTATGATTGTGAGGATTATTATGATCATCACTGAGATTCTTATGGTGATTACGACTATTATGATTATTATGGCTATAATAACGATTATTAGGCTATTTCCATGATTATTCTGTTTATTATTACAATGTTATGATTGCTACAGTTAGTATAACTATTACTATGGTAATTACGTCTATTATGATTTTTGCTATGATTATTATGACTATTATTATGATTGTTATGATTTTTGTGGTTATTATGACGATTACTATGATTATAATGGTTGATAGCATTGTAATCATGATCATCATTCAGATTACTATAGCTATTATGATTAATATGGTTATCATGGCTATTATAATGGTTATTACGGTTGTTTCCAAGTCTATTATGGTTATTGCCATGTTTATTATTATTATTATTATTATGATTATGTTTGTTGTCGTTATTATGACGATTACTTTGATTATAGTTGTTGATAGCATGGTAGTTATGATCATCAGTCAGATTATTATAGCTATTACGGTTATTACGGTCATTATGGCTATTATAATGGTTATTAGGGTTGTTTCCAAGTCTATTATGGTTATTTTCATGATTATTATGATTATGATGTTTTTTAGTATGATTGTGAGGATTATTATGACCATTATTGTGGTTATTCAGCCAGATTACTATAGCTATTATGATTATTATGGTTATTATGGCTATTATAATGGTTATTATGGTTGATTCCCAATCTATTACGGTTATTATCATTATTATTATTATGATTATTATGTTTCTTAGTATGATTATGACGAATATTATGATCATCACTGAGATTCTTACGGCGATTACGACTATTGCGATTATTATGGCTATAATAACGATTATTAGGTTTTTTTCCTGATTATTCTGGTTTTTATTACGATGTTATGATTATTACTGTCAGTATAACTATTACTATGATTATTACGTCTATTATGATTGTTCCTATGATTATTATGACTATTATTATGATTGTTGTGATTGTTGTGGTTATCATGATTATTACTATGATTATAATGGATAATAGCATCGTTATTATGGTCATCATTCAGATTACTATGGCTATTAAGATTACTATGGTTATTATGGCTATTATAATGGTTATTATGATCGTTTCCATGTCTATTAAGGTTATTATTATGATTATTATGATCATAATGTATCATAGTATGTTTGCGATGATTATTACGATCATTATGATGATTATTCTGGTTATTATGGTTATTAAGCTTATTATGGCTGTAATATCGTTTATTAGGTTATTTCCATGATTATTCTGTTTATTATTACGATGTGATGATTATTACAGTCAGTATAACTATTACTATAATTATTGCGTCTATTATGATTGTTGCTATGATTATTATGATTATTATTATGATTGTTAAGATTGTTGTGGTTATTATGACGATTACTATGAATATAATGGTTGATAGTATGGTAGTTATGATCATCAGTCAGATTAATATAGCTATAATGGTTATTATGGTTATTATGGCTATTATAATGGTTATTAGGGTTGTTTCCAAGTCTATTATGGTTATTATCATGATTATTATGATTATTATGTTTCCTAGTATGATTGTGAGAATTATTATGATCATTACTACGATTATTCTGGTTATAATGGTTATTAAGATTATTATGTCTGTAATAACGATTATTAGGTTATTTCCATGATTATGCTGTATATTATAACGATGTTATGATTATTACAGCCAGTATTACTATTACTATGATTATTACGTCTATTATGACTGTTGCTATGATTATTATGATTATTATTATGATTGTTGTGGTTATTATGACGATTACTATGATTATAATGGTTGATGGCATAGAAATCATGATCATCAGTCAGATTATTATAGCTATTACGGTTATTACGGTCATTATGGCTATTATAATGTTTATTAGGGTTGTTTCCAAGTCTATTATGGTTATTTTCATGATTATTATGATTATGATGTTTTTTAGTATGATTGTGAGGATTATTATGACCATTATTGTGGTTATTCTGCTTATTATGGTTATTAAGAATTATATGGCTGTAATAACGATTATTAGGCTATTTGCATGATTATTCTGTTTATCATTACGATGTTATGATAATTACAGTCAGTATAACCATTACCATGATTATTACGTATATTATGATTGTTCCTATGATTACTATGACTATTATTATGATTGTTATGATTGTTGTGGTTATTATGACGATTACCATGATTATAATTGTTGATAGCATGGTAATTATGATCATCATTCAGATTAGTATAACTATTATGATTATTATGGTTGTTATGGCTAATATAATGGTTATTATGGCTGTTCCCAGGTCTATTATGGTTATTATCATGATTATTATGATTATTATGTTTCTGAGCATGATTATGACGAATACTATGATCATCAATGACATTCTTATGGTGATTACGACTATTACGATTTTTATGGCTATAATAACCATTATTAGGTTTTTTTCCTGATCATTCTGTTTATTATTACGATGTTATGACTATTACGGTTAGTATAACTATTACTATGATTATTACGGCTATTATGATTGTTGCTATGATAATTATGATTATAATTATGATTGCCATGATTGTTGTGGTTATCATGACGATTACTATGATTATATTTGTTGATAGCATGGTTACTATGATCATCATACAGATTACTATAGCTATTATGATTATTATGGTTATTATGGCTATTATAATGGTTGTTATGGTTGTTTCCATGTCTATTATGGTTATTATCATGATTACTATGATTATTATGTTTCTTAGTACGATTATGACGAATATTAAGATAATCACTGAGATTCCTATGGCGATTACGACTATTACGATTATTATGGCTGTAATAACGATTATTAGGTTATTTTCATGATTATTCTGTTTATTATTACGATATTATGATTATTACAATTAGTATAGCTATTACTATGACTATTACGACTATTCTGACTGTTGCTATGATTATTATGATTATTCTTATGACTGTTATGATTGTTGTGGTTGTTATGACGATTACTATGATTATAATGGTTGATAGCATGGTAATCATGATCATCATTCAGATTACTATAGCTATTATGATGAATATCATTATCAGGTCTATTATAATGGCTATTATGGTTGTTTCCACGTTTATTATGGTTATTGTCATGTTTATTATCATTATTATTATGATTGTTATGTTTGTTGTGGGTATTGTGACGATTACTATGATTATAATTATTGATTGCATGGTAATTATGATCATCAGTCAGATTAATATAGCTATTATGGTTATTATGGTTATTATGGCTATTATAATGGTTATTAGGGTTGTTTCCAAGTCTATTATGCTTATTATCATGATTACTATGATTATTATGTTTCTTAGTATGATTGTGAGAATTATTATGATCATTACTACGATTATTCTGGTTATAATGATTATTAAGATTATTATGTCTGTAATAACGATTATTAGGTTATTTCCATGATTATTCTGTATATTATAACGATGTTATGATTATTACAGCCAGTATAACTATTACTATGATTATTACGTCTATTATGACTGTTGCTATGATTATTATGATTATTATTATGATTGTCGTGGTTTTCATAACGATTACTATGATTATAATGGTTGATAGCGTGGTTATTATGGTCATCATTCGGATTACTATGGCTGCTAAGATTATTATGGTTATTATGTCTATTATATTGGTTATTATGGCTGTTTCCAAGTCTATTATGGTTATTATCATGATTATTATGATTATTATGTTTCTGAGCATGATTATGACGAATACTATGATCATCAATGACATTCTTATGGTGATTACGACTATTACGATTATTATGGCTATAATAACCATTATTAGGTTTTTTTCCTGATCATTCTGTTTATTATTACGATGTTATGACTATTACGGTTAGTATAACTATTACTATGATTATTACGGCTATTATGATTGTTGCTATGGTAATTATGATTATTATAATGATTTTTATGACTGTTGTGGTTATTATGACGATTACTATGATTATAATGGTTGATAGTATGGTAGTTATGATCATCAGTCAGATTAATATAGCTATAATGGTTATTATGGTTATTATGGCTATTATAATGGTTATTAGGGTTGTTTCCAAGTCTATTATGGTTATTATCATGATTATTATGATTATTATGTTTCCTAGTATGATTGTGAGAATTATTATGATCATTGTTACGATTATTCTGGTTATAATGGCTATTAAGATTATTATGGTTGTAATAACGAGTATTAGGTTATTTCCATGATTATTCTGTATATTATAACGATGTTATGATTATTACAGTTAGTATAACGATTACTATGATTATTACGGCTATTATGATTGTTGCTATGATTGTTATGATTGTTGTGGGTATTATGACGATTACTATGATTATAATGGTTGATAGCATGGTTATTATGATCATCATACAGATTACTATAACTATTATGATTATTACGGTTGTTATGGCTATTATAATGGTTATTGTGGCTGTTTCCAAGTCTATTATGGTTATTATCATGATTATTATGATTATTATGTTTCTGAGCATGATTATGACGAATACTATGATCATCAATGACATTCTTATGGTGATTACGACTATTACGATTATTATGGCTATGATAACCATTATTAGGTTTTTTTCCTGATCATTCTGTTTATTATTACGATGTTATGACTATTACGGTTAGTATAACTATTACTATGATTATTACGGCTATTATGATTGTTGCTATGGTAATTATGATTATTATTATGATTTTTATGACTGTTGTGGTTATTATGACGATTACTATGATTATAATGGTTGATAGTATGGTAGTTATGATCATCAGTCAGATTAATATAGCTATAATGGTTATTATGGTTATTATGGCTATTATAATGGTTATTAGGGTTGTTTCCAAGTCTATTATGGTTATTATCATGATTATTATGATTATTATGTTTCCTAGTATGATTGTGAGGATTATTATGATCATTATTATGATAATTCTGGTTATTATGGTTGTTTAGATTATTATGTCTGTAATAACGATTATTAGGTTATTTCCTTGATTATTCTGTTTATTATTACGATGTTATGATTATTACAGTTAGTAAAACTATTACTATGACTATTACGGCTATTATGATTGTGCTATGATTATTATGATTATTATTATGATTGTTATGATTGTTGTGGTTATTATGAGTGTTACTATGATTATAATGGTTGATGGCATAGAAATCATGATCATCATTCAGATTACTATAGCTATTATGATTAATACGGTTATCATGGCTATTGTAATGGCTATTATGGTTGTTTCCAAGTTTATTATGGTTATTGTCATGTTTATTATCATTATTATTGTGATTGTTATGTTTGTTGTGGGGTTTATGACGATTACTATGATTATAATTGTTGATAGCATGGTAATTATGATCATCATTCAGATTAGTATAACTATTATGATTATTATGGTTGTTATGGCTAATATAATGGTTATTATGGCTGTTTCCAAGTCTATTATGGTTATTATCATGATTATTATGATTATTATGTTTCTTAGCATGATTATGACGAATACTGTGATCATCAATGACATTCTTATGGTGATTACGACTATTACGATTATTATGGCAATAATAACGATTATTAGGTAATTTCTATGATCATTCTGTTTATTATTACGATGTTATGACTATTACGGTTAGTATAACTATTAATATGATTATTACGACCTATTATGATTGTTGCTATGATAATTATGATTATTCCTATGATTGTTATGATTGTTGTGGTTATTATGACGATTACCATGATTATAATGGTTCATAGCATGGTTATTATGATCATCATTCAGATTACTATAGCTATTACGATTATTATGGTTATTATGGCTATTATAATGGTTATTATGATTGATTCCAAGTCTATTACGGTTATTATCATTATTATTATGATTACTATGTTTCTTAGTATGATTACGACGAGTATTATGATCATCACTGAGATTCTTACGGCGATTACGACTATTACGATTATTATGGCTATAATAACCATTATTAGGTTTTTTTCCTGATCATTCTGTTTATTATTACGATGTTATGACTATTACGGTTAGTATAACTATTACTATGATTATTACGGCTATTATGTTTGTTGCTTTGGTAATTATGATTATTTTTATGATTTTTATGATTGTTGTGGTTATTATGACGATTACTATGATTATAATGGTTAATAGTATGGCAGTTATGATCATCAGTCAGATTAATATAGCTATAATGGTTATTATGGTTATTATGGCTATTATAATGGTTATTAGGGTTGTTTCCAAGTCTATTATGGTTATTATTATGATTATTATGATCATAATGTATCATAGTATGTTTGCGATGATTATTACGATCATTATGATGATTATTCTGGTTATTATGGTTATTAAGCTTATTATGGCTGTAATATCGTTTATTAGGTTATTTCCATGATTATTCTGTTTATTATTACGATGTTATGATTATTACAGTCAGTATAACTATTACTATAATTATTGCGTCTATTATGATTGTTGCTATGATTATTATGATTATTATTATGATTGTTAAGATTGTTGTGGTTATTATGACGATTACTATGAATATAATGGTTGATAGTATGGTAGTTATGATCATCAGTCAGATTAATATAGCTATAATGGTTATTATGGTTATTATGGCTATTATAATGGTTATTAGGGTTGTTTCCAAGTCTATTATGGTTATTATCATGATTATTATGATTATTATGTTTCCTAGTATGATTGTGAGAATTATTATGATCATTACTACGATTATTCTGGTTATAATGGTTATTAAGATTATTATGTCTGTAATAACGATTATTAGGTTATTTCCATGATTATGCTGTATATTATAACGATGTTATGATTATTACAGCCAGTATTACTATTACTATGATTATTACGTCTATTATGACTGTTGCTATGATTATTATGATTATTATTATGATTGTTGTGGTTATTATGACGATTACTATGATTATAATGGTTGATGGCATAGAAATCATGATCATCATTCAGATTACTATAACTATTATGATTATTATGGTTGTTATGGCTAATATAATGGTTATTATGGCTGTTTCCAAGTCTATTATGGTTATTATCATGATTATTATGATTATTATGTTTCTGAGCATGATTATGACGAATACTATGATCATCAATGACATTCTTATGGTGATTACGACTATTACGATTATTATGGCTATAATAACCATTATTAGGTTTTTTTCCTGATCATTCTGTTTATTATTACGATGTTATGACTATTACGGTTAGTATAACTATTACTATGATTATTACGGCTATTATGATTGTTGCTATGATAATTATGATTATAATTATGATTGTCATGATTGTTGTGGTTATCATGACGATTACTATGATTATATTGGTTGATAGCATGGTTACTATGATCATCATACAGATTACTATAGCTATTATGATTATTATGGTTATTATGGCTATTATAATGGTTGTTATGGTTGTTTCCATGTCTATTATGGTTATTATCATGATTATTATGATTATTATGTTTCTTAGTACGATTATGACGAATATTAAGATAATCACTGAGATTCCTATGGCGATTACGACTATTACGATTATTATGGCTGTAATAACGATTATTAGGTTATTTTCATGATTATTCTGTTTATTATTACGATATTATGATTATTACAGTTAGTATAGCTATTACTATGACTATTACGGCTATTCTGACTGTTGCTATGATTATTATGATTATTCTTATGACTGTTATGATTGTTGTGGTTATTATGACGATTACTATGATTATAATGGTTGATAGCATGGTAATCATGATCATCATTCAGATTACTATAGCTATTATGATGAATATCATTATCAGGGCTATTATAATGGCTATTATGGTTGTTTCCACGTTTATTATGGTTATTGTCATGTTTATTATCATTATTATTATGATTGTTATGTTTGTTGTGGGTATTGTGACGATTACTATGATTATAATTATTGATAGCATGGTAATTATGATCATCAGTCAGATTAATATAGCTATTATGGTTATTATGGTTATTATGGCTATTATAATGGTTATTAGGGTTGTTTCCAAGTCTATTATGCTTATTATCATGATTACTATGATTATTATGTTTCTTAGTATGATTGTGAGAATTATTATGATCATTACTACGATTATTCTGGTTATAATGGTTATTAAGATTATTATGTCTGTAATAACGATTATTAGGTTATTTCCATGATTATTCTGTATATTATAACGATGTTATGATTATTACAGCCAGTATAACTATTACTATGATTATTACGTCTATTATGACTGTTGCTATGATTATTATGATTATTATTATGATTGTCGTGGTTATCATGACGATTACTATGATTATAATGGTTGATAGCATGGTTATTATGGTCATCATTCGGATTACTATGGCTGTTAAGATTATTATGGTTATTATGTCTATTATATTGGTTATTATGGCTGTTTCCAAGTCTATTATGGTTATTATCATGATTATTATGATTATTATGTTTCTGAGCATGATTATGACGAATACTATGATCATCAATGACATTCTTATGGTGATTACGACTATTACGATTATTATGGCTATAATAACCATTATTAGGTTTTTTTCCTGATCATTCTGTTTATTATTACGATGTTATGACTATTACGGTTAGTATAACTATTACTATGATTATTACGGCTATTATGATTGTTGCTATGGTAATTATGATTATTAGAATGATTTTTATGACTGTTGTGGTTATTATGACGATTACTATGATTATAATGGTTGATAGTATGGTAGTTATGATCATCAGTCAGATTAATATAGCTATAATCGTTATTATGGTTATTATGGCTATTATAATGGTTATTAGGGTTGTTTCCAAGTCTATTATGGTTATTATCATGATTATTATGATTATTATGTTTCCTAGTATGATTGTGAGAATTATTATGATCATTGTTACGATTATTCTGGTTATAATGGCTATTAAGATTATTATGGTTGTAATAACGAGTATTAGGTTATTTCCATGATTATTCTGTATATTATAACGATGTTATGATTATTACAGTTAGTATAACGATTACTATGATTATTACGGCTATTATGATTGTTGCTATGATTGTTATGATTGTTGTGGGTATTATGACGATTACTATGATTATAATGGCTGATATCATGGTTATTATGGTCATCATTCGGATTACTATGGCTATTAAGATTATTTTGGTTATTATGTCTATTATATTGGTTATTATGATCGTTTCCAAGTCTATTATGTTTATTATAATGATTATTATGATTATAATGTTGCTTAGTATTACTGTGAGGGTTATTATGATCATTACTATTATTATTCTGGTTATTATGGTTATTAAGATTATTATGGCTGTAATAACGATTATTAGGTTATTTGCATGATTATTCTGTATATTATAACGATGTTATGATTATTACGGTCAGTGTAACGATTACTATGAGTATCACGGCTATTATGATTGTTGCTATGATAATTATGATTATAATTATGATTGTCATGATTGTTGTGGTTATCATGACGATTACTATGATTATATTGGTTGATAGCATGGTAATCATGATCATCATTCAGATTACTATAGCTATTATGATGAATATCATTATCAGGGCTATTATAATTGTTATTATGGTTGTTTCCAAGTTTATTATGGTTATTGTCATGTTTATTATCATTATTATTATGATTGATATGTTTGTTGTGGTTATTATGACGATTACCATGATTATAATTGTTGATAGCATGGTAATTATGATCATCAGTGAGATTACTATAGTTATTATGGTTATTATGGTTATTATGGCTATTATAATGGTTATTAGGGCTGTTTCCAAGTCTATTATGGTTATTATCATGATTATTATGATTATTATGTTTCTTAGTATGATTGTGAGGATTATTATGATCATTATTATGATAATTCTGGTTATTATGGTTGTTTCGATTATTATGTCTGTAATAACGATTATTAGGTTATTTCCTTGATTATTCTGTTTATTATTACGATGTTATGATTATTACAGCTAGTATAACTATTACTATGACTATTCCGGCTATTATGATTGTGCTATGATTATTATGATTATTATTATGATTGTTATGATTGTTGTGGTTATTATGAGGGTTACTATGATTATAATGGTTGATGGCATAGAAATCATGATCATCATTCAGATTACTATAGCTATTATGATTCATACGGTTATCATGGCTATTATAATGGTTATTATGGTTGTTTCCAAGTTTATTATGGTTATTGTCATGTTTATTATAATTATTATTATGATTGTTATGTTTGTTGTGGGGTTTATGACGATTACTATGATTATAATTGTTGATAGCATGGTAATTATGATCATCATTCAGATTAGTATAACTATTATGATTATAATGGTTGTTATGGCTAATATAATGGTTATTATGGCTGTTTCCAAGTCTATTATGGTTATTATCATGATTATTATGATTATAATGTTGCTTAGTATTACTGTGAGGGTTATTATGATCATTACTATTATTATTCTGGTTATTATGGTTATTAAGATTATTATGGCTGTAATAACGATTATTAGGTTATTTCCATGATTATTCTGTATATTATAACGATGTTATGATTATTACGGTCAGTGTAACGATTACTATGATTATCACGGCTATTATGATTGTTGCTATGATAATTATGATTATAATTATGATTGTCATGATTGTTGTGTTTATCATGACGATTACTATGATTATATTGGTTGATAGCATGGTAATCATGATCATCATTCAGATTACTATAGCTATTATGATGAATATCATTATCAGGGCTATTATAATTGTTATTATGGTTGTTTCCAAGTTTATTACGGTTATTGTCATGTTTATTATCATTATTATTATGATTTATATGTTTGTTGTGGTTATTATGACGATTACTATGATTATAATTGTTGATAGCACGATAATTATGATCATCTGTCAGATTACTATAGCTATTATGGTTATTATGGTTATTATGGCTGTTATAATGGTTATTAGGGTTGTTTCCAAGTCTATTATGGTTATTATCATGATTATTATGATTATTATGTTTCTTAGTATGATTGTGAGGATTATTATGATCATCACTGAGATTCTTATGGTGATTACGACTATTATGATTATTATGGCTATAATAACGATTATTACGCTATTTCCATGATTATTCTGTTTATTATTACAATGTTATGATTGCTACAGTTAGTATAACTATTACTATGGTAATTACGTCTATTATGATTTTTGCTATGATTATTATGACTATTATTATGATTGTTATGATTTTTGTGGTTTTTATGACGATTACTATGATTATAATGGTTGATAGCATGGTAATCATGATCATCATTCAGATTACTATAGCTATTATGATTAATATGGTTCTCATGGCTATTATAATGGTTATTACGGTTGTTTCCAAGTCTATTATGGTTATTGCCATGTTTATTATTATTATTATTATTATGATTGTTATGTTTGTTGTCGTTATTATGACGATTACTTTGATTATAGTTGTTGATAGCATGGTAGTTATGATCATCAGTCAGATTATTATAGCTATTACGGTTATTACGGTCATTATGGCTATTATAATGTTTATTAGGGTTGTTTCCAAGTCTATTATGGTTATTTCCATGATTATTATGATTATGATGTTTTTTAGTATGATTGTGAGGATTATTATGACCATTATTGTGGTTATTCTGCTTATTATGGTTATTAAGAATTATATGGCTGTAATAACGATTATTAGGCTATTTGCATGATTATTCTGTTTATCATTACGATGTTATGATAATTACAGTCAGTATAACCATTACCATGATTATTACGTATATTATGATTGTTCCTATGATTACTATGACTATTATTATGATTGTTATGATTGTTGTGGTTATTATGACGATTACCATGATTATAATCGTTGATAGCATGGTAATTATGATCATCATTCAGATTAGTATAACTATTATGATTATTATGGTTGTTATGGCTAATATAATGGTTATTATGGCTGTTCCCAAGTCTATTATGGTTATTATCATGATTATTATGATTATTATGTTTCTGAGCATGATTATGACGAATACTATGATCATCAATGACATTCTTATGGTGATTACGACTATTACGATTTTTATGGCTATAATAACCATTATTAGGTTTTTTTCCTGATCATTCTGTTTATTATTACGATGTTATGACTATTACGGTTAGTATAACTATTACTATGATTATTACGGCTATTATGATTGTTGCTATGATAATTATGATTATAATTATGATTGCCATGATTGTTGTGGTTATCATGACGATTACTATGATTATATTGGTTGATAGCATGGTTACTATGATCATCATACAGATTACTATAGCTATTATGATTATTATGGTTATTATGGCTATTATAATGGTTGTTATGGTTGTTTCCATGTCTATTATGGTTATTATCATGATTATTATGATTATTATGTTTCTGAGCATGATTATGACGAATACTATGATCATCAATGACATTCTTATGGTGATTACGACTATTACGATTATTATGGCTATAATAACCATTATTAGGTTTTTTTCCTGATCATTCTGTTTATTATTACGATGTTATGACTATTACGGTTAGTATAACTATTACTATGATTATTACGGCTATTATGATTGTTGCTATGGTAATTATGATTATTATAATGATTTTTATGACTGTTGTGGTTATTATGACGATTACTATGATTATAATGGTTGATAGTATGGTAGTTATGATCATCAGTCAGATTAATATAGCTATAATGGTTATTATGGTTATTATGGCTATTATAATGGTTATTAGGGTTTATTCCAAGTCTATTATGGTTATTATCATGATTATTATGATTATTATGTTTCCTAGTATGATTGTGAGAATTATTATGATCATTGTTACGATTATTCTGGTTATAATGGCTATTAAGATTATTATGGTTGTAATAACGAGTATTAGGTTATTTCCATGATTATTCTGTATATTATAACGATGTTATGATTATTACAGTTAGTATAACGATTACTATGATTATTACGGCTATTATGATTGTTGCTATGATTGTTATGATTGTTGTGGGTATTATGACGATTACTATGATTATAATGGTTGATAGCATGGTTATTATGGTCATCATTCGGATTACTATGGCTATTAAGATTATTATGGTTATTATGTCTATTATATTGGTTATTATGATCGTTTCCATGTCTATTATGTTTATTATAATGATTATTATGATTATAATGTTGCTTAGTATTACTGTGAGGGTTATTATGATCATTACTATTATTATTCTGGTTATTATGGTTATTAAGATTATTATGGCTGTAATAACGATTATTAGGTTATTTGCATGATTATTCTGTATATTATAACGATGTTATGATTATTACGGTCAGTGTAACGATTACTATGATTATCACGGCTATTATGATTGTTGCTATGATAATTATGATTATAATTATGATTGTCATGATTGTTGTGGTTATCACGACGATTACTATGATTATATTGGTTGATAGCATGGTAATCATGATCATCATTCAGATTACTATAGCTATTATGATGAATATCATTATCAGGGCTATTATAATTGTTATTATGGTTGTTTCCAAGTTTATTATGGTTATTGTCATGTTTATTATCATTATTATTATGATTGATATGTTTGTTGTGGTTATCATGACGATTACTATGATTATAATTGTTGATAGCACGATAATTATGATCATCAGTCAGATTACTATAGCTATTATGGTTATTATGGTTATTATGGCTGTTATAATGGTTATTAGGGTTGTTTCCAAGTCTATTATGGTTATTATCATGATTATTATGATTATTATGTTTCTTAGTATGATTGTGAGGATTATTATGATCATCACTGAGATTCTTATGGTGATTACGACTATTATGATTACTATGGCTATAATAACGATTATTAGGCTATTTCCATGATTATTCTGTTTATTATTACAATGTTATGATTGCTACAGTTAGTATAACTATTACTATGGTAATTACGTCTATTATGATTTTTGCTATGATTATTATGACTATTATTATGATTGTTATGATTTTTGTGGTTATTATGACGATTACTATGATTATAATGGTTCATAGCATGGTAATCATGATCATCATTCAGATTACTATAGCTATTATGATTAATATGGTTATCATGGCTATTATAATGGTTATTACGGTTGTTTCCAAGTCTATTATGGTTATTGCCATGTTTATTATTATTATTATTATTATGATTGTTATGTTTGTTGTCGTTATTATGACGATTACTTTGATTATAGTTGTTGATAGCATGGTAGTTATGATCATCAGTCAGATTATTATAGCTATTACGGTCATTACGGTCATTATGGCTATTATAATGGTTATTAGGGTTGTTTCCAAGTCTATTATGGTTATTTTCATGATTATTATGATTATGATGTTTTTTAGTATGATTGTGAGGATTATTATGACCATTATTGTGATAATTCAGCCAGATTACTATAGCTATTATGATTATTATAGTTATTATGGCTATTATAATGGTTATTATGGATGATTCCCAATCTATTACGGTTATTATCATTATTATTATTATGATTATTATGTTTCTTAGTATGATTATGACGAATATTATGATCATCACTGAGATTCTTACAGCGATTACGACTATTGCGATTATTATGGCTATAATAACGATTATTAGGTTTTTTTCCTGGTTATTCTGTTTTTTATTACGATGTTATGATTATTACTGTCAGTATAACTATTACTATGATTATTACGTCTATTATGATTGTTCCTATGATTATTATGACTATTATTATGATTGTTATGATTGTTGTGGTTATCATGGTTATTACTATGATTATAATGGATAATAGCATCGTTATTATGGTCATCATTCAGATTACTATGGCTATTAAGATTACTATGGTTATTATGGCTATTATAATGGTTATTATGATCGTTTCCATGTCTATTAAGGTTATTATTATGATTATTATGATTATAATGTATCATAGTATGTTTGCGATGATTATTACGATCATTATGATGATTATTCTGGTTATTATGGTTATTAAGATTATTACGTCTGTAATATCGTTTATTAGGTTATTTCCATGATTATTCTGTTTATTATTACGATGTTATGATTATTACAGTCAGTATAACTATTACTATAATTATTGCGTCTATTATGATTGTTGCTATGATTATTATGATTATTATTATGATTGTTAAGATTGTTGTGGTTATTATGACGATTACTATGATTATAATGGTTGATAGTATGGTAGTTATGATCATCAGTCAGATTAATATAGCTATAATGGTTATTATGGTTATTATGGCTATTATAATGGTTATTAGGGTTGTTTCCAAGTCTATTATGGTTATTATCATGATTATTATGATTATTATGTTTCCTAGTATGATTATGAGAATTATTATGATCATTACTACGATTATTCTGGTTATAATGGTTATTAAGATTATTATGTCTGTAATAACGATTATTAGGTTATTTCCATGATTATTCTGTATATTATAACGATGTTATGATTATTACAGCCAGTATAACTATTACTATGATTATTACGTCTATTATGACTGTTGCTATGATTATTATGATTATTATTATGATTGTTGTGGTTATTATGACGATTACTATGATTATAATGGTTGATGGCATAGAAATCATGATCATCATTCAGATTACTATAACTATTATGATTATTATGGTTGTTATGGCTAATATAATGGTTATTATGGCTGTTTCCAAGTCTATTATGGTTATTATCATGATTATTATGATTATTATGTTTCTGAGCATGATTATGACGAATACTATGATCATCAATGACATTCTTATGGTGATTACGACTATTACGATTATTATGGCTATAATAACCATTATTAGGTTTTTTTCCTGATCATTCTGTTTATTATTACGATGTTATGACTATTACGGTTAGTATAACTATTACTATGATTATTACGGCTATTATGATTGTTGCTATGATAATTATGATTATAATTATGATTGTCATGATTGTTGTGGTTATCATGACGATTACTATGATTATATTGGTTGATAGCATGGTTACTATGATCATCATACAGATTACTATATCTATTATGATTATTATGGTTATTATGGCTATTATAATGGTTGTTATGGTTGTTTCCATGTCTATTATGGTTATTATCATGATTATTATGATTATTATGTTTCCTAGTATGATTATGAGAATTATTATGATCATTACTACGATTATTCTGGTTATAATGGTTATTAAGATTATTATGTCTGTAATAACGATTATTAGGTTATTTCCATGATTATTCTGTATATTATAACGATGTTATGATTATTACAGCCAGTATAACTATTACTATGATTATTACGTCTATTATGACTGTTGCTATGATTATTATGATTATTATTATGATTGTTGTGGTTATTATGACGATTACTATGATTATAATGGTTGATGGCATAGAAATCATGATCATCATTCAGATTACTATAACTATTATGATTATTATGGTTGTTATGGCTAATATAATGGTTATTATGGCTGTTTCCAAGTCTATTATGGTTATTATCATGATTATTATGATTATTATGTTTCTGAGCATGATTATGACGAATACTATGATCATCAATGACATTCTTATGGTGATTACGACTATTACGATTATTATGGCTATAATAACCATTATTAGGTTTTTTTCCTGATCATTCTGTTTATTATTACGATGTTATGACTATTACGGTTAGTATAACTATTACTATGATTATTACGGCTATTATGATTGTTGCTATGATAATTATGATTATAATTATGATTGTCATGATTGTTGTGGTTATCATGACGATTACTATGATTATATTGGTTGATAGCATGGTTACTATGATCATCATACAGATTACTATATCTATTATGATTATTATGGTTATTATGGCTATTATAATGGTTGTTATGGTTGTTTCCATGTCTATTATGGTTATTATCATGATTATTATGATTATTATGTTTCTTAGTACGATTATGACGAATATTAAGATAATCACTGAGATTCCTATGGCGATTACGACTATTACGATTATTATGGCTGTAATAACGATTATTAGGTTATTTTCATGATTATTCTGTTTATTATTACGATATTATGATTATTACAGTTAGTATAGCTATTACTATGACTATTACGGCTATTCTGACTGTTGCTATGATTATTATGATTATTCTTATGACTGTTATGATTGTTGTGGTTATTATGACGATTACTATGATTATAATGGTTGATAGCATGGTAATCATGATCATCATTCAGATTACTATAGCTATTATGATGAATATCATTATCAGGGCTATTATGATGGCTATTATGGTTGTTTCCACGTTTATTATGGTTATTGTCATGTTTATTATCATTATTATTATGATTGTTATGTTTGTTGTGGGTATTGTGACGATTACTATGATTATAATTATTGATAGCATGGTAATTATGATCATCAGTCAGATTAATATAGCTATTATGGTTATTATGGTTATTATGGCTATTATAATGGTTATTAGGGTTGTTTCCAAGTCTATTATGCTTATTATCATGATTACTATGATTATTATGTTTCTTAGTATGATTGTGAGAATTATTATGATCATTACTACGATTATTCTGGTTATAATGGTTATTAAGATTATTATGTCTGTAATAACGATAATTAGGTTATTTCCATGATTATTCTGTATATTATAACGATGTTATGATTATTACAGCCAGTATAACTATTACTATGATTATTACGTCTATTATGACTGTTGCTATGATTATTATGATTATTATTATGATTGTCGTGGTTATCATGACGATTACTATGATTATAATGGTTGATAGCATGGTTATTATGGTCATCATTCGGATTACTATGGCTGTTAAGATTATTATGGTTATTATGTCTATTATATTGGTTATTATGGCTGTTTCCAAGTCTATTATGGTTATTATCATGATTATTATGATTATTATGTTTCTGAGCATGATTATGACGAATACTATGATCATCAATGACATTCTTATGGTGATTACGACTATTACGATTATTATGGCTATAATAACCATTATTAGGTTTTTTTCCTGATCATTCTGTTTATTATTACGATGTTATGACTATTACGGTTAGTATAACTATTACTATGATTATTACGGCTATTATGATTGTTGCTATGGTAATTATGATTATTAGAATGATTTTTATGACTGTTGTGGTTATTATGACGATTACTATGATTATAATGGTTGATAGTATGGTAGTTATGATCATCAGTCAGATTAATATAGCTATAATGGTTATTATGGTTATTATGGCTATTATAATGGTTATTAGGGTTGTTTCCAAGTCTATTATGGTTATTATCATGATTATTATGATTATTATGTTTCCTAGTATGATTGTGAGAATTATTATGATCATTGTTACGATTATTCTGGTTATAATGGCTATTAAGATTATTATGGTTGTAATAACGAGTATTAGGTTATTTCCATGATTATTCTGTATATTATAACGATGTTATGATTATTACAGTTAGTATAACGATTACTATGATTATTACGGCTATTATGATTGTTGCTATGATTGTTATGATTGTTGTGGGTATTATGACGATTACTATGATTATAATGGCTGATAACATGGTTATTATGGTCATCATTCGGATTACTATGGCTATTAAGATTATTTTGGTTATTATGTCTATTATATTGGTTATTATGATCGTTTCCAAGTCTATTATGTTTATTATAATGATTATTATGATTATAATGTTGCTTAGTATTACTGTGAGGGTTATTATGATCATTACTATTATTATTCTGGTTATTATGGTTATTAAGATTATTATGGCTGTAATAACGATTATTAGGTTATTTGCATGATTATTCTGTATATTATAACGATGTTATGATTATTACGGTCAGTGTAACGATTACTATGATTATCACGGCTATTATGATTGTTGCTATGATAATTATGATTATAATTATGATTGTCATGATTGTTGTGGTTATCATGACGATTACTATGATTATATTGGTTGATAGCATGGTAATCATGATCATCATTCAGATTACTATAGCTATTATGATGAATATCATTATCAGGGCTATTATAATTGTTATTATGGTTGTTTCCAAGTTTATTATGGTTATTGTCATGTTTATTATCATTATTATTATGATTGATATGTTTGTTGTGGTTATTATGACGATTACTATGATTATAATTGTTGATAGCACGATAATTAAGATCATCAGTCAGATTACTATAGCTATTATGGTTATTATGGTTATTATAGCTGTTATAATGGTTATTAGGGTTGTTTCCAAGTCTATTATGGTTATTTTCATGATTATTATGATTATGATGTTTTTTAGTATGATTGTGAGGATTATTATGACCATTATTGTGGTTATTCTGCTTATTATGGTTATTAAGATTATTATGGCTGTAATAACGATTATTAGGTTATTTGCATGATTATTCTGTATATTATAACGATGTTATGATTATTACGGTCAGTGTAACGATTACTATGATTATCACGTCTATTATGATTGTTGCTATGATAATTATGATTATAATTATGATTGTCATGATTGTTGTGGTTATCATGACGATTACTATGATTATATTGGTTGATAGCATGGTAATCATGATCATCATTCAGATTACTATAGCTATTATGATGAATATCATTATCAGGGCTATTATAATTGTTATTACGGTTGTTTCCAAGTCTATTATGGTTATTGCCATGTTTATTATTATTATTATTATTATGATTGTTATGTTTGTTGTCGTTATTATGACGATTACTTTGATTATAGTTGTTGATAGCATGGTAGTTATGATCATCAGTCAGATTATTATAGCTATTACGGTTATTACGGTCATTATGGCTATTATAATGGTTATTAGGGTTGTTTCCAAGTCTATTATGGTTATTTTCATGATTATTATGATTATGATGTTTTTTAGTATGATTGTGAGGATTATTATGACCATTATTGTGATAATTCAGCCAGATTACTATAGCTATTATGATTATTATAGTTATTATGGCTATTATAATGGTTATTATGGTTGATTCCCAATCTATTACGGTTATTATCATTATTATTATTATGATTATTATGTTTCTTAGTATGATTATGACGAATATTATGATCATCACTGAGATTCTTACGGCGATTACGACTATTGCGATTATTATGGCTATAATAACGATTATTAGGTTTTTTTCCTGATTATTCTGTTTTTTATTACGATGTTATGATTATTACTGTCAGTATAACTATTACTATGATTATTACGTCTATTATGATTGTTCCTATGATTATTATTACTATTATTATGATTGTTATGATTGTTGTGGTTATCATTATTATTACTATGATTATAATGGATAATAGCATCGTTATTATGGTCATCATTCAGATTGCTATGGCTATTAAGATTACTATGGTTATTATGGCTATTATAATGGTTATTATGATCGTTTCCATGTCTATTAAGGTTATTATTATGATTATTATGATTATAATGTATCATAGTATGTTTGCGATGATTATTACGTTCATTATGATGATTATTCTGGATATTATCGTTATTAAGATTATTATGGCTGTAATATCGTTTATTAGGTTATTTCCATGATTATTCTGTTTATTATTACGATGTTATGATTATTACAGTCAGTATAACTATTACTATAATTATTGCGTCTATTATGATTGCTGCTATGATTATTATGATTATTATTATGATTGTTAAGATTGTTGTGGTTATTATGACGATTACTATGATTATAATGGTTGATAGTATGGTAGCTATGATCATCAGTCAGATTAATATAGCTATAATGGTTATTATGGTTATTATGGCTATTATAATGGTTATTAGGGTTGTTTCCAAGTCTATTATGGTTATTATCATGATTATTATGATTATTATGTTTCCTAGTATGATTGTGAGAATTATTATGATCATTACTACGATTATTCTGGTTATAATGGTTATTAAGATTATTATGTCTGTAATAACGATTATTAGGTTATTTCCATGATTATTCTGTATATTATAACGATGTTATGATTATTACAGCCAGTATAACTATTACTATGATTATTACGTCTTTTATGACTGTTGCTATGATTATTATGATTATTATTATGATTGTTGTGGTTATTATGACGATTACTATGATTATAATGGTTGATGGCATAGAAATCATGATCATCATTCAGATTACTATAGCTATTATGATTAATACGGTTATCATGGCTATTATAATGGTTATTATGGTTGTTTCCAAGTTTATTATGGTTATTGTCATGTTTATTATCATTATTATTATGATTGTTACGTTTTTTGTGGGGTTTATGACGATTACTATGATTATAATTGTTGATAGCATGGTAATTATGATCATCATTCAGATTACTATAACTATTATGGTTATTATGGTTATTATGGCTATTATAATGGTTATTAGGGTTGTTTCCAAGTCTATTATGCTTATTATCATGATTACTATGATTATTATGTTTCTTAGTATGATTGTGAGAATTATTATGATCATTATTACGATTATTCTGGTTATAATGGTTATTAAGATTATTATGTCTGTAATAACGATTATTAGGTTATTTCCATGATTATTCTGTATATTATAACGATGTTATGATTATTACAGCCAGTATAACTATTACTATGATTATTACGTCTATTATGACTGTTGCTATGATTATTATGATTATTATTATGATTGTCGTGGTTATCATGACGATTACTATGATTATATTGGTTGATAGCATGGTTATTATGGTCATCATTCGGATTACTATGGCTGTTAAGATTATTATGGTTATTATGTCTATTATATTGGTTATTATGCCTGTTTCCAAGTCTATTATGGTTATTATCATGATTATTATGATTATTATGTTTCTGAGCATGATTATGACGAATACTGTGATCATCAATGACATTCTTATGGTGATTACGACTATTACGATTATTATGGCTATAATAACCATTATTAGGTTTTCTTCCTGATCATTCTGTTTATTATTACGATGTTATGACTATTACGGTTAGTATAACTATTACTATGATTATTACGGCTATTATGATTGTTGCTATGGTAATTATGATTATTATAATGATTTTTATGACTGTTGTGGTTATTATGACGATTACTATGATTATAATGGTTGATAGTATGGTAGTTATGATCATCAGTCAGATTAATATAGCTATAATGGTTATTATGGTTATTATGGCTATTATAATGGTTATTAGGGTTGTTTCCAAGTCTATTATGGTTATTATCATGATTATTATGATTATTATGTTTCCTAGTATGATTGTGAGAATTATTATGATCATTGTTACGATTATTCTGGTTATAATGGCTATTAAGATTATTATGGTTGTAATAACGAGTATTAGGTTATTTCCATGATTATTCTGTATATTATAACGATGTTATGATTATTACAGTTAGTATAACGATTACTATGATTATTACGGCTATTATGATTGTTGCTATGATTGTTATGATTGTTGTGGGTATTATGACGATTACTATGATTATAATGGTTGATAGCATGGTTATTATGGTCATCATTCGGATTACTATGGCTATTAAGATTATTATGGTTATTATGTCTATTATATTGGTTATTATGATCGTTTCCAAGTCTATTATGTTTATTATAATGATTATTATGATTATAATGTTGCTTAGCATTACTGTGAGGGTTATTATGATCATTACTATTATTATTCTGGTTATTATGGTTATTAAGATTATTATGGCTGTAATAACGATTATTAGGTTATTTGCATGATTATTCTGTATATTATAACGATGTTATGATTATTACGGTCAGTGTAACGATTACTATGATTATCACGGCTATTATGATTGTTGCTATGATAATTATGATTATAATTATGATTGTCATGATTGTTGTGGTTATCATGACGATTACTATGATTATATTGGTTGATAGCATGGTAATCATGATCATCAGTCAGATTACTATAGCTATTATGATGAATATCATTATCAGGGCTATTATAATTGTTATTATGGTTGTTTCCAAGTTTATTATGCTTAGTGTCATGTTTATTATCATTATTATTATGACTGATATGTTTGTTGTGGTTATTATGACGATTACTATGATTATAATTGTTGATAGCACGATAATTATGATCATCAGTCAGATTACTATAGCTATTATGGTTGTTATGGTTATTATGGCTGTTATAATGGTTATTAGGGTTGTTTCCAAGTCTATTATGGTTATTATCATGATTATTATGATTATTATGTTTCTTAGTATGATTGTGAGGATTATTATGATCATCACTGAGATTCTTATGGTGATTACGACTATTATGATTATTATGGCTATAATAACGATTATTACGCTATTTCCATGATTATTCTGTTTATTATTACAATGTTATGATTGCTACAGTTAGTATAACTATTACTATGCTAATTACGTCTATTATGACTTTTGCTATGATTATTATGACTATTATTATGATTGTTATGATTTTTGTGGTTATTATGACGATTACTATGATTATAATGGTTGATAGCATGGTAATCATGATCATCATTCAGATTACTATAGCTATTATGATTAATATGGTCATCATGGCTATTATAATGGTTATTACGGTTGTTTCCAAGTCTATTATGGTTATTGCCATGTTTATTACTAATATTATTATTATGATTGTTATGTTTGTTGTCGTTACTATGACGATTACTTTGATTATAGTTGTTGATAGCATGGTAGTTATGATCATCAGTCAGATTATTATAGCTATTACGGTTATTACGGTCATTATGGCTATTATAATGGTTATTAGGGTTGTTTCCAAGTCTATTATGGATATTTTCATGATTATTATGATTATGATGTTTTTTAGTATGATTGTGAGGATTATTATGACCATTATTGTGGTTATTCTGCTTATTATGGTTATTAAGAATTATATGGCTGTAATAACGATTATTAGGCTATTTGCATGATTATTCTGTTTATCATTACGATGTTATGATAATTACAGTCAGTATAACCATTACCATGATTATTACGTCTATTATGATTGTTCCTATGATTACTATGACTATTATTATGATTGTTATGATTGTTGTGGTTATTATGACGATTACCATGATTATAATTGTTGATAGCATGGTAATTATGATCATCAGTCAGATTACTATAGTTATTATGGTTATTATGGTTATTATGGCTATTATAATGGTTATTAGGGCTGTTTCCAAGTCTATTATGGTTATTATCATGATTATTATGATTATTATGTTTCTTAGTATGATTGTGAGGATTATTATGATCATTATTATGATAATTCTGGTTATTATGGTTGTTTAGATTATTATGTCTGTAATAACGATTATTAGGTTATTTCCTTGATTATTCTGTTTATTATTACGATGTTATGATTATTACAGTTAGTATAACTATTACTATGACTATTACGGCTATTATGATTGTGCTATGATTATTATGATTATTATTATGGTTGTTATGATTGTTGTGGTTATTATGAGGGTTACTATGATTATAATGGTTGATAGCATGGTAATCATGATCATCATTCAGATTACTATAGCTATTATGATGAATATCATTATCAGGTCTATTATAATGGCTATTATGGTTGTTTCCACGTTTATTATGGTTATTGTCATGTTTATTATCATTATTATTATGATTGTTATGTTTGTTGTGGGTATTGTGACGGTTACTATGATTATAATTATCGATAGCATGGTAATTATGATCATCAGTCAGATTAATGTAGCTATTATGGTTATTATGGTTATTATGGCTATTATAATGGTTATTAGGGTTGTTTCCAAGTCTATTATGCTTATTATCATGATTACTATGATTATTATGTTTCTTAGTATGATTGTGAGAATTATTATGATCATTACTACGATTATTCTGGTTATAATGGTTATTAAGATTATTATGTCTGTAATAACGATTATTAGGTTATTTCCATGATTATTCTGTATATCATAACGATGTTATGATTATTACAGCCAGTATAACTATTACTATGATTATTACGTCTATTATGACTGTTGCTATGATTATTATGATTATTATTATGATTGTTGTGGTTATTATGACGATTACTATGATTATAATGGTTGATGGCATAGAAATCATGATCATCATTCAGATTACTATAGCTATTATGATTAATACGGTTATCATGGCTATTATAATGGTTATTATCGTTGTTTCCAAGTTTATTATGGTTATTGTCATGTTTATTATCATTATTATTATGATTGTTATGTTTGTTGTGGGGTTTATGACGATTACTATGATTATAATTGTTGATAGCATGGTAATTATGATCATCATTCAGATTACTATAACTATTATGATTATTATGGTTGTTATGGCTAATATAATGGTTATTATGGCTGTTTCCAAGTCTATTATGGTTATTATCATGATCATTATGATTATTATGTTTCTGAGCATGATTATGACGAATACTCTGAACATCAATGACATTCTTATGGTAATTACGACTATTACGATTATTATGGCTATAATAACCATTATTAGGTTTTTTTCCTGGTCATTCTGTTTATTATTACGATGTTATGACTATTACGGTTAGTATAACTATTACTATGATTATTACGGCTATTATGATTGTTGCTATGGTAATTATGATTATTATTATGATTTTTATGACTGTTGTGGTTATTATGACGATTACTATGATTATAATGGTTGATAGTATGGTAGTTATGATCATCAGTCAGATTAATATAGCTATAATGGTTATTATGGTTATTATGGCTATTATAATGGTTATTAGGGCTGTTTCCAAGTCTATTATGGTTATTATCATGATTATTATGATTATTATGTTTCTTAGTATGATTGTGAGGATTATTATGATCATTATTATGATAATTCTGGTTATTATGGTTGTTTAGATTATTATGTCTGTAATAACGATTATTAGGTTATTTCCTTGATTATTCTGTTTATTATTACGATGTTATGATTATTACAGTTAGTACAACTATTACTATGGCTATTACGGCTATTATGATTGTGCTATGATTATTATGATTATTATTATGATTGTTATGATTGTTGTGGTTATTATGAGGGTTACTATGATTATAATGGTTGATAGCATGGTAATCATGATCATCATTCAGATTACTATAGCTATTATGATGAATATCATTATCAGGGCTATTATAATGGCTATTATGGTTGTTTCCACGTTTATTATGGTTATTGTCATGTTTATTATCATTATTATTATGATTGTTATGTTTGTTGTGGGTATTGTGACGATTACTATGATTATAATTATTGATAGCATGGTAATTATGATCATCAGTCAGATTAATATAGCTATTATGGTTATTATGGTTATTATGGCTATTATAATGGTTATTAGGGCTGTTTCCAAGTCTATTATGCTTATTATCATGATTACTATGATTATTATGTTTCTTAGTATGATTGTGAGAATTATTATGATCATTACTACGATTATTCTGGTTATAATGGTTATTAAGATTATTATGTCTGTAATAACGATTATTAGGTTATTTCCATGATTATTCTGTATATTATAACGATGTTATGATTATTACAGCCAGTATAACTATTACTATGATTATTACGTCTATTATGACTGTTGCTATGATTATTATGATTATTATTATGATTGTCCTGGTTATCATGACGATTACTATGATTATAATGGTTGATAGCATGGTTATTATGGTCATCATTCGGATTACTATGGCTGTTAAGATTATTATGGTTATTATGTCTATTATATTGGTTATTATGGCTGTTTCCAAGTCTATTATGGTTATTATCATGATTGTTATGATTATTATGTTTCTGAGCATTATTATGACGAATACTATGATCATCAATGACATTCTTATGGTGATTACGACTATTACGATTATTATGGCTATAATAACCATTATTAGGTTTTTTTCCTGATCATTCTGTTTATTATTACGATGTTATGACTATTACGGTTAGTATAACTATTACTATGATTATTACAGCTATTATGATTGTTGCTATGATAATTATGATTATAATTATGATTGTCATGATTGTTGTGGTTATCATGACGATTACTATGATTATATTGGTTGATAGCATGGTGATCATGATCGTCATTCAGATTACTATAGCTATTATGATGAATATCATTATCAGGGCTATTATAATTGTTATTATGGTTGTTTCCAAGTTTATTATGGTTATTGTCATGTTTATTATCATTATTATTATGATTGATATGTTTGTTGTGGTTATTATGACGATTACTATGATTATAATTGTTGATAGCACGATAATTATGATCATCAGTC
This sequence comes from Calliopsis andreniformis, assembly GCF_051401765.1. Taxonomy (NCBI): domain Eukaryota; kingdom Metazoa; phylum Arthropoda; class Insecta; order Hymenoptera; family Andrenidae; genus Calliopsis; species Calliopsis andreniformis. The sequence goes on along the minus strand of NW_027480722.1, from coordinate 112,320 downwards.
AGATTACTATAGCTATTATGGTTATTATGGTTATTATGGCTGTTATAATGGTTATTAGGGTTGTTTCCAAGTCTATTATGGTTATTATCATGATTATTATGATTATTATGTTTCTTAGTATGATTGTGAGGATTATTATGATCATCACTGAGATTCTTATGGTGATTACGACTATTATGATTATTATGGCTATAATAACGATTATTAGGCTATTTCCATGATTATTCTGTTTATTATTACAATGTTATGATTGCTACAGTTAGTATAACTATTACTATGGTAATTACGTCTATTATGATTTTTGCTATGATTATTATGACTATTATTATGATTTTTATGATTTTTGTGGTTATTATGACGATTACTATGATTATAATGGTTGATGGCATAGAAATCATGATCATCATTCAGATTACTATAGCTATTATGATTAATACGGTTATCATGGCTATTATAATGGTTATTATGGTTGTTTCCAAGTTTATTATGGTTATTGTCATGTTTATTATCATTATTATTATGATTGTTATGTTTGTTGTGGGGTTTATGACGATTACTATGATTATAATTGTTGATAGCATGGTAATTATGATCATCATTCAGATTACTATAACTATTATGATTATTATGGTTGTTATGGCTAATATAATGGTTAGTATGGCTGTTTCCAAGTCTATTATGGTTATTATCATGATTATTATGATTATTAAGTTTCTGAGCATGATTATGACGAATACTATGATCATCAATGACATTCTTATGGTGATTACGACTATTACGATTATTATGGCTATAATAACCATTATTAGGTTTTTTTCCTGATCATTCTGTTTATTATTACGATGTTATGACTATTACGGTTAGTATAACTATTACTATGACTATTACGGCTATTATGATTGTTGCTATGATAATTATGATTATAATTATGATTGTCATGATTGTTGTGGTTATCATGACGATTACTATGATTATATTGGTTGATAGCATGGTTACTATGATCATCATACAGATTACTATAGCTATTATGATTATTATGGTTATTATGGCTATTATAATGGTTATTAGGGCTGTTTCCAAGTCTATTATGGTTATTATCATGATTATTATGATTATTATGTTTCTTAGTATGATTGTGAGGATTATTATGATCATTATTATGATAATTCTGGTTATTATGGTTGTTTAGATTATTATGTCTGTAATAACGATTATTAGGTTATTTCCTTGATTATTCTGTTTATTATTACGATGTTATGATTATTACAGTTAGTACAACTATTACTATGGCTATTACGGCTATTATGATTGTGCTATGATTATTATGATTATTATTATGATTGTTATGATTGTTGTGGTTATTATGAGGGTTACTATGATTATAATGGTTGATAGCATGGTAATCATGATCATCATTCAGATTACTATAGCTATTATGATGAATATCATTATCAGGGCTATTATAATGGCTATTATGGTTGTTTCCACGTTTATTATGGTTATTGTCATGTTTATTATCATTATTATTATGATTGTTATGTTTGTTGTGGGTATTGTGACGATTACTATGATTATAATTATTGATAGCATGGTAATTATGATCATCAGTCAGATTAATATAGCTATTATGGTTATTATGGTTATTATGGCTATTATAATGGTTATTAGGGCTGTTTCCAAGTCTATTATGCTAATTATCATGATTACTATGATTATTATGTTTCTTAGTATGATTGTGAGAATTATTATGATCATTACTACGATTATTCTGGTTATAATGGTTATTAAGATTATTATGTCTGTAATAACGATTATTAGGTTATTTCCATGATTATTCTGTATATTATAACGATGTTATGATTATTACAGCCAGTATAACTATTACTATGATTATTACGTCTATTATGACTGTTGCTATGATTATTATGATTATTATTATGATTGTCCTGGTTATCATGACGATTACTATGATTATAATGGTTGATAGCATGGTTATTATGGTCATCATTCGGATTACTATGGCTGTTAAGATTATTATGGTTATTATGTCTATTATATTGGTTATTATGGCTGTTTCCAAGTCTATTATGGTTATTATCATGATTGTTATGATTATTATGTTTCTGAGCATTATTATGACGAATACTATGATCATCAATGACATTCTTATGGTGATTACGACTATTACGATTATTATGGCTATAATAACCATTATTAGGTTTTTTTCCTGATCATTCTGTTTATTATTACGATGTTATGACTATTACGGTTAGTATAACTATTACTATGATTATTACAGCTATTATGATTGTTGCTATGATAATTATGATTATAATTATGATTGTCATGATTGTTGTGGTTATCATGACGATTACTATGATTATATTGGTTGATAGCATGGTAATCATGATCATCATTCAGATTACTATAGCTATTATGATGAATATCATTATCAGGGCTATTATAATTGTTATTATGGTTGTTTCCAAGTTTATTATGGTTATTGTCATGTTTATTATCATTATTATTATGATTGATATGTTTGTTGTGGTTATTATGACGATTACTATGATTATAATTGTTGATAGCACGATAATTATGATCATCAGTCAGATTACTATAGCTATTATGGTTATTATGGTTATTATGGCTGTTATAATGGTTATTAGGGTTGTTTCCAAGTCTATTATGGTTATTATCATGATTATTATGATTATTATGTTTCTTAGTATGATTGTGAGGATTATTATGATCATCACTGAGATTCTTATGGTGATTACGACTATTATGATTATTATGGCTATAATAACGATTATTAGGCTATTTCCATGATTATTCTGTTTATTATTACAATGTTATGATTGCTACAGTTAGTATAACTATTACTATGGTAATTACGTCTATTATGATTTTTGCTATGATTATTATGACTATTATTATGATTTTTATGATTTTTGTGGTTATTATGACGATTACTATGATTATAATGGTTGATGGCATAGAAATCATGATCATCATTCAGATTACTATAGCTATTATGATTAATACGGTTATCATGGCTATTATAATGGTTATTATGGTTGTTTCCAAGTTTATTATGGTTATTGTCATGTTTATTATCATTATTATTATGATTGTTATGTTTGTTGTGGGGTTTATGACGATTACTATGATTATAATTGTTGATAGCATGGTAATTATGATCATCATTCAGATTACTATAACTATTATGATTATTATGGTTGTTATGGCTAATATAATGGTTAGTATGGCTGTTTCCAAGTCTATTATGGTTATTATCATGATTATTATGATTATTATGTTTCTGAGCATGATTATGACGAATACTATGATCATCAATGACATTCTTATGGTGATTACGACTATTACGATTATTATGGCTATAATAACCATTATTAGGTTTTTTTCCTGATCATTCTGTTTATTATTACGATGTTATGACTATTACGGTTAGTATAACTATTACTATGACTATTACGGCTATTATGATTGTTGCTATGATAATTATGATTATAATTATGATTGTCATGATTGTTGTGGTTATCATGACGATTACTATGATTATATTGGTTGATAGCATGGTTACTATGATCATCATACAGATTACTATAGCTATTATGATTATTATGGTTATTATGGCTATTATAATGGTTGTTATGGTTGTTTCCATGTCTATTATGGTTATTATCATGATTATTATGATTATTATGTTTCTTAGTACGATTATGACGAATATTAAGATAATCACTGAGATTCCTATGGCGATTACGACTATTACGATTATTATGGCTGTAATAACGATTATTAGGTTATTTTCATGATTATTCTGTTTATTATTACGATATTATGATTATTACAGTTAGTATAGCTATTACTATGACTATTACGGCTATTCTGACTGTTGCTATGATTATTATGATTATTCTTATGACTGTTATGATTGTTGTGGTTCTTATGACGATTACTATGATTATAATGGTTGATAGCATGGTAATCATGATCATCATTCAGATTACTATAACTATTATGATGAATATCATTATCAGGGCTATTATAATGGCTATTATGGTTGTTTCCACGTTTATTATGGTTATTGTCATGTTTATTATCATTATTATTATGATTGTTATGTTTGTTGTGGGTATTGTGACGATTACTATGATTATAATTATTGATAGCATGGTAATTATGATCATCAGTCAGATTAATATAGCTATTATGGTTATTATGGTTATTATGGCTATTATAATGGTTATTAGGGTTGTTTCCAAGTCTATTATGCTTATTATCATGATTACTATGATTATTATGTTTCTTAGTATGATTGTGAGAATTATTATGATCATTACTACGATTATTCTGGTTATAATGGTTATTAAGATTATTATGTCTGTAATAACGATAATTAGGTTATTTCCATGATTATTCTGTATATTATAACGATGTTATGATTATTACAGCCAGTATAACTATTACTATGATTATTACGTCTATTATGACTGTTGCTATGATTATTATGATTATTATTATGATTGTCGTGGTTATCATGACGATTACTATGATTATAATGGTTGATAGCATGGTTATTATGGTCATCATTCGGAGTACTATGGCTGTTAAGATTATTATGGTTATTATGTCTATTATATTGGTTATTATGGCTGTTTCCAAGTCTATTATGGGTATTATCATGATTCTTATGATTATTATGTTTCTGAGCATGATTATGACGAATACTATGATCATCAATGACATTCTTATGGTGATTACGACTATTACGATTATTATGGCTATAATAACCATTATTAGGTTTTTTTCCTGATCATTCTGTTTATTATTACGATGTTATGACTATTACGGTTAGTATAACTATTACTATGATTATTACGGCTATTATGATTGTTGCTATGGTAATTATGATTATTATAATGATTTTTATGACTGTTGTGGTTATTATGACGATTACTATGATTATAATGGTTGACAGTATGGTAGTTATGATCATCAGTCAGATTAATATAGCTATAATGGTTATTATGGTTATTATGGCTATTATAATGGTTATTAGGGTTGTTTCCAAGTCTATTATGGTTATTATCATGATTATTATGATTATTATGTTTCCTAGTATGATTGTGAGAATTATTATGATCATTGTTACGATTATTCTGGTTATAATGGCTATTAAGATTATTATGGTTGTAATAACGAGTATTAGGTTATTTCCATGATTATTCTGTATATTATAACGATCTTATGATTATTACAGTTAGTATAACGATTACTATGATTATTACGGCTATTATGATTGTTGCTATGATTGTTACGATTGTTGTGGGTATTATGACGATTACTATGATTATAATGGTTGATAGCATGGTTATTATGGTCATCATTCGGATTACTATGGCTATTAAGATTATTATGGTTATTATGTCTATTATATTGGTTATTATGATCGTTTCCAAATCTATTATGTTTATTATAATGATTATTATGATTATAATGTTGCTTAGTATTACTGTGAGGATTATTATGATCATCACTGAGATTCTTATGGTGATTACGACTATTATGATTATTATGGCTATAATAACGATTATTACGCTATTTCCATGATTATTCTGTTTATTATTACAATGTTATGATTGCTACAGTTAGTATAACTATTACTATGGTAATTACGTCTATTATGATTTTTGCTATGATTATTATGACTATTATTATGATTGTTATGATTTTTGTGGTTATTATGACGATTACTAAGATTATAATGGTTGATAGCATGGTAATCATGATCATCATTCAGATTACTATAGCTATTATGATTAATATGGTTATCATGGCTATTATAATGGTTATTACGGTTGTTTCCAAGTCTATTATGGTTATTGCCATGTTTATTATTATTATTATTATTATGATTGTTATGTTTGTTGTGGTTATTATGACGATTACCATGATTATAATTGTTGATAGCATGGTAATTATGATCATCAGTGAGATTACTATAGTTATTATTTTTATTATGGTTATTATGGCTATTATAATGGTTATTAGGGCTGTTTCCAAGTCTATTATGGTTATTATCATGATTATTATGATTATTATGTTTCTTAGTATGATTGTGAGGATTATTATGATCATTATTATGATAATACTGGTTATTATGGATGTTTCGATTATTATGTCTGCAATAACGATTATTAGGTTATTTCCTTGATTATTCTGTTTATTATTACGATGTTATGATTATTACAGTTAGTATAACTATTGCTATGACTATTACGGCTATTATGAGTGTGCTATGATTATTATGATTATTATTATGATTGTTATGATTGTCGTGGTTATTATGAGGGTTACTATGATTATAATGGTTGATGGCATAGAAACCATGATCATCATTCAGATTACTATAGCTATTATGATTAATACGGTTATCATGGCTATTATAATGGTTATTATGGTTGTTTCCAAGTTTATTATGGTTATTGTCATGTTTATCATCATTATTATTGTGATTGTTATGTTTGTTGTGGGGTTTATGACGATTACTATGGTTATAATTGTTGATAGCATGGTAATTATGATCATCATTCAGATTAGTATAACTATTATGATTATTATGGTTGTTATGGCTAATATAATGGTTATTATGGCCTATTCTATTATGGTTATTATCATGATTATTATGATTATTATGTTTCTTAGCATGATTATGACGAATACTATGATCATCAATGACATTCTTATGGTGATTACGCCTATTACGATTATTATGGCAATAATAACGATTATTAGGTAATTTCTATGATCATTCTGTTTATTATTACGATGTTATGACTATTACGGTTAGTATAACTATTACTATGATTTTTACGACCTATTATGATTGTTGCTATGATAATTATGATTATTCCTATGATTGTTATGATTGTCGTGGTTATCATGACGATTACTATGATTATAATGGTTGATAGCATGGTTATTATGGTCATCATTCGGATTACTATGGCTGTTAAGATTATTATGGTTATTATGTCTATTATATTGGTTATTATGGCTGTTTCCAAGTCTATTATGGTTATTATCATGATTGTTATGATTATTATGTTTCTGAGCATGATTATGACGAATACTATGATCATCAATGACATTCTTATGGTGATTACGACTATTACGATTATTATGGCTATAATAACCATTATTAGGTTTTTTTCCTGATCATTCTGTTTATTATTACGATGTTATGACTATTACGGTTAGTATAACTATTACTATGATTATTACGGCTATTATGATTGTTGCTATGGTAATTATGATTATTATAATGATTTTTATGACTGTTGTGGTTATTATGACGATTACTATGATTATAATGGTTGATAGTATGGTAGTTATGATCATCAGTCAGATTAATATAGCTATAATGGTTATTATGGTTATTATGGCTATTATAATGGTTATTAGGGTTGTTTCGAAGTCTATTATGGTTATTATCATGATTATTATGATTATTATGTTTCCTAGTATGATTGTGAGAATTATTATGATCATTACTACGATTATTCTGGTTATAATGGTTATTAAGATTATTATGTCTGTAATAACGATTATTAGGTTATTTCCATGATTATTCTGTATATTATAACGATGTTATGATTATTACAGCCAGTATAACTATTACTATGATTATTAGGTCTATTATGACTGTTGCTATGATTATTATGATTATTATTATGATTGTTGTGGTTATTATGACGATTACTATGATTATAATGGTTGATGGCATAGAAACCATGATCATCATTCAGATTACTATAGCTATTATGATTAATACGGTTATCGTGGCTATTATAATGGTTATTATGGTTGTTTCCAAGTTTATTATGGTTATTGTCATGTTTATTATCATTATTATTATGATTGTTATGTTTTTTGTGGGGTTTATGACGATTACTATGATTATAATTGTTGATAGCATGGTAATTATGATCATCATTCAGATTACTATAACTATTATGATTATTATGGTTGCTATGGCTAATATAATGGTTATTATGGCTGTTTCCAAGTTTATTATGGTTATTATCATGATTATTATGATTATTATGTTTCTGAGCATGATTATGACGAATACTATGATCATCAATGACATTCTTATGGTGATTACGACTATTACGATTATTATGGCTATAATAACCATTATTAGGTTTTTTTCCTGATCATTCTGTTTATTATTACGATGTTATGACTATTACGGTTAGTATAACTATTACTATGATTATTACGGCTATTATGATTGTTGCTATGATAATTATGATTATAATTATGATTGTCATGATTGTTGTGGTTATCATGACGATTACTATGATTATATTGGTTGATAGCATGGTTACTATGATCATCATACAGATTACTATAGCTATTATGATTATTATGGTTATTATGGCTATTATAATGGTTGTTATGGTTGTTTCCATGTCTATTATGGTTATTATCATGATTATTATGATTATTATGTTTCTTAATACGATTATGACGAATATTAAGATAATCACTGAGATTCCTATGGCGATTACGACTATTACGATTATTATGGCTGTAATAACGATTATTAGGTTATTTTCATGATTATTCTGTTTATTATTACGATATTATGATTATTACAGTTAGTATAGCTATTACTATGACTATTACGGCTATTCTGACTGTTGCTATGATTATTATGATTATTCTTATGACTGTTATGATTGTTGTGGTTGTTATGACGATTATTATGATTATAATGGTTGATAGCATGGTAATCATGATCATCATTCAGATTACTATAGCTATTATGATGAATATCATTATCAGGGCTATTATAATGGCTATTATGGTTGTTTCCACGTTTATTATGGTTATTGTCATGTTTATTATCATTATTATTATGATAGTTATGTTTGTTGTGGGTATTGTGACGATTACTATGATTATAATTATTGATAGCATGGTAATTATGATCATCAGTCAGATTAATATAGCTATTATGGTTATTATGGTTATTATGGCTATTATAATGGTTATTAGGGTTGTTTCCAAGTCTATTATGCTTATTATCATGATTACTATGATTATTATGTTTCTTAGTATGATTGTGAGAATTAGTATGATCATTACTACGATTATTCTGGTTATAATGGTTATTAAGATTATTATGTCTGTAATAACGATTATTAGGTTATTTCCATGATTATTCTGTATATTATAACGATGTTATGATTATTACAGCCAGTATAACTATTACTATGACTATTACGTCTATTATGACTGTTGCTATGATTATTATGATTATTATTATGATTGTCGTGGTTATCATGACGATTACTATGATTATAATGGTTGATAGCATGGTTATTATGGTCATCATTCGGATTACTATGGCTGTTAAGATTATTATGGTTATTATGTCTATTATATTGGTTATTATGGCTGTTTCCAAGTCTATTATGGTTATTATCATGATTATTATGGTTATTATGTTTCTGAGCATGATTATGACGAATACTATGATCATCAATGACATTCTTATGGTGATTACGACTATTACGATTATTATGGCTATAATAACCATTATTAGGTTTTTTTCCTGATCATTCTGTTTATTATTACGATGTTATGACTATTACGGTTAGTATAACTATTACTATAATTATTACGGCTATTATGATTGTTGCTATGGTAATTATGATTATTATAATGATTTTTATGACTGTTGTGGTTATTATGACGATTACTATGATTATAATGGTTGATAGTATGGTAGTTATGATCATCAGTCAGATTAATATAGCTATAATGGTTATTATGGTTATTATGGCTATTATAATGGTTATTAGGGTTGTTTCCAAGACTATTATGGTTATTATCATGATTATTATGATTATTATGTTTCCTAGTATGATTGTGAGAATTATTATGATCATTGTTACGATTATTCTGGTTATAATGACTATTAAGATTATTACGTTTTAATAACGAGTATTAGGTTATTTCCATGATTATTCTGTATATTATAACGATGTTATGATTATTACAGTTAGTATAACGATTACTATGATTATTACGGCTATTATGATTGTTGCTATGATTGTTATGATTGTTGTGGGTATTATGACGATTACTATGATTATAATGGTTGATAGCATGGTTATTATGGTCATCATTCGGATTACTATGGCTATTAAGATTATTATGGTTATTATGTCTATTATATTGGTTATTATGATCGTTTCCAAGTCTATTATGTTTATTATAATGATTATTATGATTATAATGTTGCTTAGTATTACCGTGAGGGTTATTATGATCATTACTATTATTATTCTGGTTATTATGGTTATTAAGATTATTATGGCTGTAATAACGATTATTAGGTTATTTGCATGATTATTCTGTATATTATAACGATGTTATGATTATTACGGTCAGTGTAACGATTACTATGATGATCACGGCTATTATGATTGTTGCTATGATAATTATGATTATAATTATGATTGTCATGATTGTTGTGGTTATCATGACGATTACTATGATTATATTGGTTGATAGCATGGTAATCATGATCATCATTCAGATTACTATAGCTATTATGATGAATATCATTATCAGGGCTATTATAATTGTTATTATGGTTGTTTCCAAGTTTATTATGGTTATTGTCACGTTTATTATCATTATTATTGTGATTGTTATGTTTGTTGTGGGGTTTATGACGATTACTATGATTATAATTGTTGATAGCATGGTAATTATGATCATCATTCAGATTAGTATAACTATAATGATTATTATGGTTGTTATGGCTAATATAATGGTTATTATGGCTGTTTCCAAGTCTATTATGGTTATTATCATGATTATTATGATTATTATGTTTCTGAGCATGATTATGACGAATACTATGATCATCAATGACATTCTTATGGTGATTACGACTATTACGATTATTATGGCTATAATAACCATTATTAGGTTTTTTTCCTGATCATTCTGTTTATTATTACGATGTTATGACTATTACGGTTAGTATAACTATTACTATGATTATTACGGCTATTATGATTGTTGCTATGGTAATTATGATTATAATTATGATTGTCATGATTGTTGTGGTTATCATGACGATTACTATGATTATATTGGTTGATAGCATGGTTACTATGATCATCATACAGATTACTATAGCTATTATGATTATTATGGTTATTATGGCTATTATAATGGTTGTTATAGTTGTTTCCATGTCTATTATGGTTATTATCATGATTATTATGATTATTATGTTTCTTAGTACGATTATGACGAATATTAAGATAATCACTGAGATTCCTATGGCGATTACGACTATTACGATTATTATGGCTGTAATAACGATTATTAGGTTATTTTCATGATTATTCTGTTTATTATTACGATATTATGATTATTACAGTTAGTATAGCTATTACTATGACTATTACGGCTATTCTGACTGTTGCTATGATTATTATGATTATTCTTATGACTGTTATGATTGTTGTGGTTCTTATGACGATTACTATGATTATAATGGTTGATAGCATGGTAATCATGATCATCATTCAGATTACTATAACTATTATGATGAATATCATTATCAGGGCTATTATAATGGCTATTATGGTTGTTTCCACGTTTATTATGGTTATTGTCATGTTTATTATCATTATTATTATGATTGTTATGTTTGTTGTGGGTATTGTGACGATTACTATGATTATAATTATTGATAGCATGGTAATTATGATCATCAGTCAGATTAATATAGCTATTATGGTTATTATGGTTATTATGGCTATTATAATGGTTATTAGGGTTGTTTCCAAGTCTATTATGCTTATTATCATGATTACTATGATTATTATGTTTCTTAGTATGATTGTGAGAATTATTATGATCATTACTACGATTATTCTGGTTATAATGGTTATTAAGATTATTATGTCTGTAATAACGATAATTAGGTTATTTCCATGATTATTCTGTATATTATAACGATGTTATGATTATTACAGCCAGTATAACTATTACTATGATTATTACGTCTATTATGACTGTTGCTATGATTATTATGATTATTATTATGATTGTCGTGGTTATCATGACGATTACTATGATTATAATGGTTGATAGCATGGTTATTATGGTCATCATTCGGAGTACTATGGCTGTTAAGATTATTATGGTTATTATGTCTATTATATTGGTTATTATGGCTGTTTCCAAGTCTATTATGGGTATTATCATGATTCTTATGATTATTATGTTTCTGAGCATGATTATGACGAATACTATGATCATCAATGACATTCTTATGGTGATTACGACTATTACGATTATTATGGCTATAATAACCATTATTAGGTTTTTTTCCTGATCATTCTGTTTATTATTACGATGTTATGACTATTACGGTTAGTATAACTATTACTATGATTATTACGGCTATTATGATTGTTGCTATGGTAATTATGATTATTATAATGATTTTTATGACTGTTGTGGTTATTATGACGATTACTATGATTATAATGGTTGACAGTATGGTAGTTATGATCATCAGTCAGATTAATATAGCTATAATGGTTATTATGGTTATTATGGCTATTATAATGGTTATTAGGGTTGTTTCCAAGTCTATTATGGTTATTATCATGATTATTATGATTATTATGTTTCCTAGTATGATTGTGAGAATTATTATGATCATTGTTACGATTATTCTGGTTATAATGGCTATTAAGATTATTATGGTTGTAATAACGAGTATTAGGTTATTTCCATGATTATTCTGTATATTATAACGATCTTATGATTATTACAGTTAGTATAACGATTACTATGATTATTACGGCTATTATGATTGTTGCTATGATTGTTACGATTGTTGTGGGTATTATGACGATTACTATGATTATAATGGTTGATAGCATGGTTATTATGGTCATCATTCGGATTACTATGGCTATTAAGATTATTATGGTTATTATGTCTATTATATTGGTTATTATGATCGTTTCCAAATCTATTATGTTTATTATAATGATTATTATGATTATAATGTTGCTTAGTATTACTGTGAGGATTATTATGATCATCACTGAGATTCTTATGGTGATTACGACTATTATGATTATTATGGCTATAATAACGATTATTACGCTATTTCCATGATTATTCTGTTTATTATTACAATGTTATGATTGCTACAGTTAGTATAACTATTACTATGGTAATTACGTCTATTATGATTTTTGCTATGATTATTATGACTATTATTATGATTGTTATGATTTTTGTGGTTATTATGACGATTACTAAGATTATAATGGTTGATAGCATGGTAATCATGATCATCATTCAGATTACTATAGCTATTATGATTAATATGGTTATCATGGCTATTATAATGGTTATTACGGTTGTTTCCAAGTCTATTATGGTTATTGCCATGTTTATTATTATTATTATTATTATGATTGTTATGTTTGTTGTGGTTATTATGACGATTACCATGATTATAATTGTTGATAGCATGGTAATTATGATCATCAGTGAGATTACTATAGTTATTATTTTTATTATGGTTATTATGGCTATTATAATGGTTATTAGGGCTGTTTCCAAGTCTATTATGGTTATTATCATGATTATTATGATTATTATGTTTCTTAGTATGATTGTGAGGATTATTATGATCATTATTATGATAATACTGGTTATTATGGATGTTTCGATTATTATGTCTGCAATAACGATTATTAGGTTATTTCCTTGATTATTCTGTTTATTATTACGATGTTATGATTATTACAGTTAGTATAACTATTGCTATGACTATTACGGCTATTATGAGTGTGCTATGATTATTATGATTATTATTATGATTGTTATGATTGTCGTGGTTATTATGAGGGTTACTATGATTATAATGGTTGATGGCATAGAAACCATGATCATCATTCAGATTACTATAGCTATTATGATTAATACGGTTATCATGGCTATTATAATGGTTATTATGGTTGTTTCCAAGTTTATTATGGTTATTGTCATGTTTATCATCATTATTATTGTGATTGTTATGTTTGTTGTGGGGTTTATGACGATTACTATGGTTATAATTGTTGATAGCATGGTAATTATGATCATCATTCAGATTAGTATAACTATTATGATTATTATGGTTGTTATGGCTAATATAATGGTTATTATGGCCTATTCTATTATGGTTATTATCATGATTATTATGATTATTATGTTTCTTAGCATGATTATGACGAATACTATGATCATCAATGACATTCTTATGGTGATTACGCCTATTACGATTATTATGGCAATAATAACGATTATTAGGTAATTTCTATGATCATTCTGTTTATTATTACGATGTTATGACTATTACGGTTAGTATAACTATTACTATGATTTTTACGACCTATTATGATTGTTGCTATGATAATTATGATTATTCCTATGATTGTTATGATTGTCGTGGTTATCATGACGATTACTATGATTATAATGGTTGATAGCATGGTTATTATGGTCATCATTCGGATTACTATGGCTGTTAAGATTATTATGGTTATTATGTCTATTATATTGGTTATTATGGCTGTTTCCAAGTCTATTATGGTTATTATCATGATTGTTATGATTATTATGTTTCTGAGCATGATTATGACGAATACTATGATCATCAATGACATTCTTATGGTGATTACGACTATTACGATTATTATGGCTATAATAACCATTATTAGGTTTTTTTCCTGATCATTCTGTTTATTATTACGATGTTATGACTATTACGGTTAGTATAACTATTACTATGATTATTACGGCTATTATGATTGTTGCTATGGTAATTATGATTATTATAATGATTTTTATGACTGTTGTGGTTATTATGACGATTACTATGATTATAATGGTTGATAGTATGGTAGTTATGATCATCAGTCAGATTAATATAGCTATAATGGTTATTATGGTTATTATGGCTATTATAATGGTTATTAGGGTTGTTTCGAAGTCTATTATGGTTATTATCATGATTATTATGATTATTATGTTTCCTAGTATGATTGTGAGAATTATTATGATCATTACTACGATTATTCTGGTTATAATGGTTATTAAGATTATTATGTCTGTAATAACGATTATTAGGTTATTTCCATGATTATTCTGTATATTATAACGATGTTATGATTATTACAGCCAGTATAACTATTACTATGATTATTAGGTCTATTATGACTGTTGCTATGATTATTATGATTATTATTATGATTGTTGTGGTTATTATGACGATTACTATGATTATAATGGTTGATGGCATAGAAACCATGATCATCATTCAGATTACTATAGCTATTATGATTAATACGGTTATCGTGGCTATTATAATGGTTATTATGGTTGTTTCCAAGTTTATTATGGTTATTGTCATGTTTATTATCATTATTATTATGATTGTTATGTTTTTTGTGGGGTTTATGACGATTACTATGATTATAATTGTTGATAGCATGGTAATTATGATCATCATTCAGATTACTATAACTATTATGATTATTATGGTTGCTATGGCTAATATAATGGTTATTATGGCTGTTTCCAAGTTTATTATGGTTATTATCATGATTATTATGATTATTATGTTTCTGAGCATGATTATGACGAATACTATGATCATCAATGACATTCTTATGGTGATTACGACTATTACGATTATTATGGCTATAATAACCATTATTAGGTTTTTTTCCTGATCATTCTGTTTATTATTACGATGTTATGACTATTACGGTTAGTATAACTATTACTATGATTATTACGGCTATTATGATTGTTGCTATGATAATTATGATTATAATTATGATTGTCATGATTGTTGTGGTTATCATGACGATTACTATGATTATATTGGTTGATAGCATGGTTACTATGATCATCATACAGATTACTATAGCTATTATGATTATTATGGTTATTATGGCTATTATAATGGTTGTTATGGTTGTTTCCATGTCTATTATGGTTATTATCATGATTATTATGATTATTATGTTTCTTAATACGATTATGACGAATATTAAGATAATCACTGAGATTCCTATGGCGATTACGACTATTACGATTATTATGGCTGTAATAACGATTATTAGGTTATTTTCATGATTATTCTGTTTATTATTACGATATTATGATTATTACAGTTAGTATAGCTATTACTATGACTATTACGGCTATTCTGACTGTTGCTATGATTATTATGATTATTCTTATGACTGTTATGATTGTTGTGGTTGTTATGACGATTATTATGATTATAATGGTTGATAGCATGGTAATCATGATCATCATTCAGATTACTATAGCTATTATGATGAATATCATTATCAGGGCTATTATAATGGCTATTAT
Source organism: Calliopsis andreniformis (assembly GCF_051401765.1). NCBI lineage: Eukaryota > Metazoa > Arthropoda > Insecta > Hymenoptera > Andrenidae > Calliopsis > Calliopsis andreniformis. The sequence continues at coordinate 95,793 of NW_027480722.1, read as the reverse complement.
GGTTGTTTCCACGTTTATTATGGTTATTGTCATGTTTATTATCATTATTATTATGATAGTTATGTTTGTTGTGGGTATTGTGACGATTACTATGATTATAATTATTGATAGCATGGTAATTATGATCATCAGTCAGATTAATATAGCTATTATGGTTATTATGGTTATTATGGCTATTATAATGGTTATTAGGGTTGTTTCCAAGTCTATTATGCTTATTATCATGATTACTATGATTATTATGTTTCTTAGTATGATTGTGAGAATTAGTATGATCATTACTACGATTATTCTGGTTATAATGGTTATTAAGATTATTATGTCTGTAATAACGATTATTAGGTTATTTCCATGATTATTCTGTATATTATAACGATGTTATGATTATTACAGCCAGTATAACTATTACTATGACTATTACGTCTATTATGACTGTTGCTATGATTATTATGATTATTATTATGATTGTCGTGGTTATCATGACGATTACTATGATTATAATGGTTGATAGCATGGTTATTATGGTCATCATTCGGATTACTATGGCTGTTAAGATTATTATGGTTATTATGTCTATTATATTGGTTATTATGGCTGTTTCCAAGTCTATTATGGTTATTATCATGATTATTATGGTTATTATGTTTCTGAGCATGATTATGACGAATACTATGATCATCAATGACATTCTTATGGTGATTACGACTATTACGATTATTATGGCTATAATAACCATTATTAGGTTTTTTTCCTGATCATTCTGTTTATTATTACGATGTTATGACTATTACGGTTAGTATAACTATTACTATAATTATTACGGCTATTATGATTGTTGCTATGGTAATTATGATTATTATAATGATTTTTATGACTGTTGTGGTTATTATGACGATTACTATGATTATAATGGTTGATAGTATGGTAGTTATGATCATCAGTCAGATTAATATAGCTATAATGGTTATTATGGTTATTATGGCTATTATAATGGTTATTAGGGTTGTTTCCAAGACTATTATGGTTATTATCATGATTATTATGATTATTATGTTTCCTAGTATGATTGTGAGAATTATTATGATCATTGTTACGATTATTCTGGTTATAATGACTATTAAGATTATTACGTTTTAATAACGAGTATTAGGTTATTTCCATGATTATTCTGTATATTATAACGATGTTATGATTATTACAGTTAGTATAACGATTACTATGATTATTACGGCTATTATGATTGTTGCTATGATTGTTATGATTGTTGTGGGTATTATGACGATTACTATGATTATAATGGTTGATAGCATGGTTATTATGGTCATCATTCGGATTACTATGGCTATTAAGATTATTATGGTTATTATGTCTATTATATTGGTTATTATGATCGTTTCCAAGTCTATTATGTTTATTATAATGATTATTATGATTATAATGTTGCTTAGTATTACCGTGAGGGTTATTATGATCATTACTATTATTATTCTGGTTATTATGGTTATTAAGATTATTATGGCTGTAATAACGATTATTAGGTTATTTGCATGATTATTCTGTATATTATAACGATGTTATGATTATTACGGTCAGTGTAACGATTACTATGATGATCACGGCTATTATGATTGTTGCTATGATAATTATGATTATAATTATGATTGTCATGATTGTTGTGGTTATCATGACGATTACTATGATTATATTGGTTGATAGCATGGTAATCATGATCATCATTCAGATTACTATAGCTATTATGATGAATATCATTATCAGGGCTATTATAATTGTTATTATGGTTGTTTCCAAGTTTATTATGGTTATTGTCACGTTTATTATCATTATTATTGTGATTGTTATGTTTGTTGTGGGGTTTATGACGATTACTATGATTATAATTGTTGATAGCATGGTAATTATGATCATCATTCAGATTAGTATAACTATAATGATTATTATGGTTGTTATGGCTAATATAATGGTTATTATGGCTGTTTCCAAGTCTATTATGGTTATTATCATGATTATTATGATTATTATGTTTCTGAGCATGATTATGACGAATACTATGATCATCAATGACATTCTTATGGTGATTACGACTATTACGATTATTATGGCTATAATAACCATTATTAGGTTTTTTTCCTGATCATTCTGTTTATTATTACGATGTTATGACTATTACGGTTAGTATAACTATTACTATGATTATTACGGCTATTATGATTGTTGCTATGGTAATTATGATTATAATTATGATTGTCATGATTGTTGTGGTTATCATGACGATTACTATGATTATATTGGTTGATAGCATGGTTACTATGATCATCATACAGATTACTATAGCTATTATGATTATTATGGTTATTATGGCTATTATAATGGTTGTTATAGTTGTTTCCATGTCTATTATGGTTATTATCATGATTATTATGATTATTATGTTTCTTAGTACGATTATGACGAATATTAAGATAATCACTGAGATTCCTATGGCGATTACGACTATTACGATTATTATGGCTGTAATAACGATTATTAGGTTATTTTCATGATTATTCTGTTTATTATTACGATATTATGATTATTACAGTTAGTATAGCTATTACTATGACTATTACGGCTATTCTGACTGTTGCTATGATTATTATGATTATTCTTATGACTGTTATGATTGTTGTGGTTGTTATGACGACTACTATGATTATAATGGTTGATAGCATGGTAATTGTGATCATCATTCAGATTACTATAGCTATTATGATGAATATCATTATCAGGGCTATTATAATGGCTATTATGGTTGTTTCCACGTTTATTATGGTTATTGTCATGTTTATTATCATTATTATTATGATTGTTATGTTTGTTGTGGGTATTGTGACGATTACTATGATTATAATGGTTGATAGCATGGTTATTATGGTCATCATTCGGATTACTATGGCTGTTAAGATTATTATGGTTATTATGTCTATTATATTGGTTATTATGGCTGTTTCCAAGTCTATTATGGTTATTATCATGATTATTATGGTTATTATGTTTCTGAGCATGATTATGACGAATACTATGATCATCAATGACATTCTTATGGTGATTACGACTATTACGATTATTATGGCTATAATAACCATTATTAGGTTTTTTTCCTGATCATTCTGTTTATTATTACGATGTTATGACTATTACGGTTAGTATAACTATTACTATAATTATTACGGCTATTATGATTGTTGCTATGGTAATTATGATTATTATAATGATTTTTATGACTGTTGTGGTTATTATGACGATTACTATGATTATAATGGTTGATAGTATGGTAGTTATGATCATCAGTCAGATTAATATAGCTCTAATGGTTATTATGGTTATTATGGCTATTATAATGGTTATTAGGGTTGTTTCCAAGACTATTATGGTTATTATCATGATTATTATGATTATTATGTTTCCTAGTATGATTGTGAGAATTATTATGATCATTGTTACGATTATTCTGGTTATAATGACTATTAAGATTATTATGGTTGTAATAACGAGTATTAGGTTATTTCCATGATTATTCTGTATATTATAACGATGTTATGATTATTACAGTTAGTATAACGATTACTATGATTATTACGGCTATTATGATTGTTGCTATGATTGTTATGATTGTTGTGGGTATTATGACGATTACTATGATTATAATGGTTGATAGCATGGTTATTATGGTCATCATTCGGATTACTATGGCTATTAAGATTATTATGGTTATTATGTCTATTATATTGGTTATTATGATCGTTTCCAAGTCTATTTGTTTATTATAATGATTATTATGATTATAATGTTGCTTAGTATTACCGTGAGTGTTATTATGATCATTACTATTATTATTCTGGTTATTATGGTTATTAAGATTATTATGGCTGTAATAACGATTATTAGGTTATTTGCATGATTATTCTGTATATTATAACGATGTTATGATTATTACGGTCAGTGTAACGATTACTATGATGATCACGGCTATTATGATTGTTGCTATGATAATTATGATTATAATTATGATTGTCATGATTGTTGTGGTTATCATGACGATTACTATGATTATATTGGTTGATAGCATGGTAATCATGATCATCATTCAGATTACTATAGCTATTATGATGAATATCATTATCAGGGCTATTATAATTGTTATTATGGTTGTTTCCAAGTTTATTATGGTTATTGTCATGTTTATTATCATTATTATTATGATTGATATGTTTGTTGTGGTTATTATGACGATTACTATGATTATAATTGTTGATAGCACGATAATTATGATCATCAGTCAGATTACTATAGCTATTATGGTTATTATGGTTATTATGGCTGTTATAATGGTTATTAGGGTTGTTTCCAAGTCTATTATGGTTATTATCATGATTATTATGATTATTATGTTTCTTAGTATGATTGTGAGGATTATTATGATCATCACTGAGATTCTTATGGTGATGACGACTATTATGATTATTATGGCTATAATAACGATTATTACGCTATTTCCATGATTATTCTGTTTATTATTACAATGTTATGATTGCTACAGTTAGTATAACCATTACTATGGTAATTACGTCTATTATGATTTTTGCTATGATTATTATGACTATTATTATGATTGTTATGATTTTTGTGGTTATCATGACGATTACTATGATTATAATGGTTGATAGCATGGTAATCATGATCATCATTCAGATTACTATAGCTATTATGATTAATACGGTTATCATGGCTATTATAATGGTTATTATGGTTGTTTCCAAGTTTATTATGGTTATTGTCATGTTTATTATCATTATTATTGTGATTGTTATGTTTGTTGTGGGGTTTATGACGATTACTATGATTATAATTGTTGATAGCATGGTAATTATGATCATCATTCAGATTAGTATAACTATTATGATTATTATGGTTGTTATGGCTAATATAATGGATATTATGGCTGTTTCCAAGTCTATTATGGTTATTATCATGATTATTATGATTATTATGTTTCTGAGCATGATTATGACGAATACTATGATCATCAATGACATTCTTATGGTGATTACGACTATTACGATTATTATGGCTATAATAACCATTATTCGGTTTTTTTCCTGATCATTCTGTTTATTATTACGATGTTATGACTATTACGGTTAGTATAACTATTACTATGATTATTACGGCTATTATGATTGTTGCTATGATAATTATGATTATAATTATGATTGTCATGATTGTTGTGGTTATCATGACGATTACTATGATTATATTGGTTGATAGCATGGTTACTATGATCATCATACAGATTACTATAGCTATTATGATTATTATGGTTGTTATGGCTAATATAATGGATATTATGGCTGTTTCCAAGTCTATTATGGTTATTATCATGATTATTATGATTATTATGTTTCTGAGCATGATTATGACGAATACTATGATCATCAATGACATTCTTATGGTGATTACGACTATTACGATTATTATGGCTATAATAACGATTATTACGCTATTTCCATGATTATTCTGTTTATTATTACAATGTTATGATTGCTACAGTTAGTATAACTATTACTATGGTAATTACGTCTATTATGATTTTTGCTATGATTATTATGACTATTATTATGATTGTTATGATTTTTGTGGTTATTATGACGATTACTATGATTATAATGGTTGATAGCATGGTAATCATGATCATCATTCAGATTACTATAGCTATTATGATTAATATGGTTATCATGGCTATTATAATGGTTATTACGGTTGTTTCCAAGTCTATTATGGTTATTGCCATGTTTATTATTATTATTATTATTATGATTGTTATGTTTGTTGTCGTTATTATGATGATTACTTTGATTATAGTTGTTGAAAGCATGGTAGTTATGATCATCAGTCAGATTATTATAGCTATTACGGTTATTACGGCCATTATGGCTATTATAATGGTTATTAGGGTTGTTTCCAAGTCTATTATGGTTATTTTCATGATTATTATGATTATGATGTTTTTTAGTATGATTGTGAGGATTATTATGACCATTATTGTGGTTATTCTGCTTATTATGGTTATTAAGAATTATATGGCTGTAATAACGATTATTAGGCTATTTGCATGATTATTCTGTTTATCATTACGATGTTATGATAATTACAGTCAGTATAACCATTACCATGATTATTACGTCTATTATGATTGTTCCTATGATTACTATGACTATTATTATGATTGTTATGATTGTTGCGGTTATTATGACGATTACCATGATTATAATTGTTGATAGCATGGTAATTATGATCATCAGTGAGATTACTATAGTTATTATGGTTATTATGGTTATTATGGCTATTATAATGGTTATTAGGGCTGTTTCCAAGTCTATTATGCTTATTATCACGATTACTATGATTATTATGTTTCTTAGTATGATTGTGAGGATTATTATGATCATTATTATGATAATTCTGGTTATTATGGTTGTTTCGATTATTATGTCTGTAATAACGATTATTAGGTTATTTCCTTGATTATTCTGTTTATTATTACGATGTTATGATTATTACAGTTAGTATAACTATTACTATGGCTATTACGGCTATTATGATTGTGCTATGATTATTATGATTATTATTATGATTGTTATGATTGTTGTGGTTATTATGAGGGTTACTATGATTATAATGGTTGATGGCATAGAAATCATGATCATCATTCAGATTACTATAGCTATTATGATTAATACGGTTATCATGGCTATTATAATGGTTATTATGGTTGTTTCCAAGTTTATTATGGTTATTGTCATGTTTATTATCATTATTATTGTGATTGTTATGTTTGTTGTGGGGTTTATGACGATTACTATGATTATAATTGTTGATAGCATGGTAATTATGATCATCATTCAGATTAGTATAACTATTATGATTATTATGGTTGTTATGGCTAATATAATGGTTATTATGGCTGTTGCCAAGTCTATTATGGTTATTATCATGATTATTATGATTATTATGTTTCTTAGCATGATTATAACGAATACTATGATCATCAATTACATTCTTATGGTGATTACGACTATTACGATTATTATGGCAATAATAACGATTATTAGGTAATTTCTATGATCATTCTGTTTATTATTACGATGTTATGACTATTACGGTTAGTATAACTATTACTATGATTATTACGACCTATTATGATTTTTGCTATGATAATTATGATTATTCCTATGATTGTTATGATTGTCGTGGTTATCATGACGATTACTATGATTATAATGGTTGATAGCATGGTTATTATGGTCATCATTCGGATTACTATGGCTGTTAAGATTATTATGGTTATTATGTCTATTATATTGGTTATTATGGCTGTTTCCAAGTCTATTATGGTTATTATCATGATTGTTATGATTATTATGTTTCTGAGCATGATTATGACGAATACTATGATCATCAATGACATTCTTATGGTGATTACGACTCTTACGATTATTATGGCTATAATAACCATTATTAGGTTTTTTTCCTGATCATTCTGTTTATTATTACGATGTTATGACTATTACGGTTAGTATAACTATTACTATGATTATTACGACTATTATGATTGTTGCTATGGTAATTATGATTATTATAATGATTTTTATGACTGTTGTGGTTATTATGACGATTACTATGATTATAATGGTTGATAGTATGTTAGTTATGATCATCAGTCAGATTAATATAGCTATAATGGTTATTATGGTTATTATGGCTATTATAATGGTTATTAGGGTTGTTTCCAAGTCTATTATGGTTATTATCATGATTATTATGATTATTATGTTTCCTAGTATGATTGTGAGAATTATTATGATCATTGTTACGATTATTCTGGTTATAATGGCTATTAAGATTATTATGGCTGTAATAACGATTATTAGGTTATTTGCATGATTATTCTGTATATTATAACGATGTTATGATTATTACGGTCAGTGTAACGATTACTATGATGATCACGGCTATTATGATTGTTGCTATGATAATTATGATTATAATTATGATTGTCATGATTGTTGTGGTTATCATGACGATTACTATGATTATATTGGTTGATAGCATGGTAATCATGATCATCATTCAGATTACTATAGCTATTATGATGAATATCATTATCAGGGCTATTATAATTGTTATTATGGTTGTTTCCAAGTTTATTATGGTTATTGTCATGTTTATTATCATTATTATTATGATTGATATGTTTGTTGTGGTTATTATGACGATTACTATGATTATAATTGTTGATAGCACGATAATTATGATCATCAGTCAGATTACTATAGCTATTATGGTTATTATGGTTATTATGGCTGTTATAATGGTTATTAGGGTTGTTTCCAAGTCTATTATGGTTATTATCATGATTATTATGATTATTATGTTTCTTAGTATGATTGTGAGGATTATTATGATCATCACTGAGATTCTTATGGTGATGACGACTATTATGATTATTATGGCTATAATAACGATTATTACGCTATTTCCATGATTATTCTGTTTATTATTACAATGTTATGATTGCTACAGTTAGTATAACCATTACTATGGTAATTACGTCTATTATGATTTTTGCTATGATTATTATGACTATTATTATGATTGTTATGATTTTTGTGGTTATCATGACGATTACTATGATTATAATGGTTGATAGCATGGTAATCATGATCATCATTCAGATTACTATAGCTATTATGATTAATACGGTTATCATGGCTATTATAATGGTTATTATGGTTGTTTCCAAGTTTATTATGGTTATTGTCATGTTTATTATCATTATTATTGTGATTGTTATGTTTGTTGTGGGGTTTATGACGATTACTATGATTATAATTGTTGATAGCATGGTAATTATGATCATCATTCAGATTAGTATAACTATTATGATTATTATGGTTGTTATGGCTAATATAATGGATATTATGGCTGTTTCCAAGTCTATTATGGTTATTATCATGATTATTATGATTATTATGTTTCTGAGCATGATTATGACGAATACTATGATCATCAATGACATTCTTATGGTGATTACGACTATTACGATTATTATGGCTATAATAACCATTATTAGGTTTTTTTCCTGATCATTCTGTTTATTATTACGATGTTATGACTATTACGGTTACTATAACTATTACTATGATTATTACGGCTATTATGATTGTTGCTATGATAATTATGATTATAATTATGATTGTCATGATTGTTGTGGTTATCATGACGATTACTATGATTATATTGGTTGATAGCATGGTTACTATGATCATCATACAGATTACTATAGCTATTATGATTATTATGGTTATTATGGCTATTATAATGGTTGTTATGGTTGTTTCCATGTCTATTATGGTTATTATCATGATTATTATGATTATTATGTTTCTTAGTACGATTATGACGAATATTAAGATAATCACTGAGATTCCTATGGCGATTACGACTATTACGATTATTATGGCAATAATAACGATTATTAGGTAATTTCTATGATCATTCTGTTTATTATTACGATGCTATGACCATTACGGTTAGTATAACTATTACTATAATTATTGCGTCTATTATGATTGTTGCTATGATTATTATGATTATTATTATGATTGTTAAGATTGTTGTGGTTATTATGACGATTACTATGATTATAATGGTTGATAGTATGGTAGTTATGATCATCAGTCAGATTAATATAGCTATAATAGTTATTATGGTTATTATGGCTATTATAATGGTTATTAGGGTTGTTTCCAAGTCTATTATGGTTATTATCATGATTATTATGATTATTATGTTTCCTAGTATGATTGTGAGAATTATTATGATCATTACTACGATTATTCTGGTTATAATGGTTATTAAGATTATTATATCTGTAATAACGATTATTAGGTTATTTCCATGATTATTCTGTATATTATAACGATGTTATGATTATTACAGCCAGTATAACTATTACTATGATTATTACTTTTATTATGACTGTTGCTATGGTAATTATGATTATTATTATGATTTTTATGACTGTTGTGGTTATTATGACGATTACTATGATTATAATGGTTGATAGTATGGTAGTTATGATCATCAGTCAGATTAATATAGCTATGATGGTTATTATGGTTATTATGGCTATTATAATGGTTATTAGGATTGTTTCCAAGTCTATTATGGTTATTATCATGATTATTATGATTATTATGTTTCTTAGTATGATTGTGAGGATTATTATGATCATCACTGAGATTCTTATGGTGATTACGACTACTATGATTATTATGGCTATAATAACGATTATTACGCTATTTCCATGATTATTCTGTTTATTATTACAATGTTATGATTGCTACAGTTAGTATAACTATTACTATGGTAATTACGTCTATTATGATTTTTGCTATGATTATTATGACTATTATTATGATTGTTATGATTTTTGTGGTTATTATGACGATTACTATGATTATAATGGTTGATAGCATGGTAATCATGATCATCATTCAGATTACTATAGCTATTATGATTAATATGGTTATCATGGCTATTATAATGGTTATTACGGTTGTTTCCAAGTCTATTATGGTTATTGCCATGTTTATTATTATTATTATTATTATGATTGTTATGTTTGTTGTCGTTATTATGATGATTACTTTGATTATAGTTGTTGATAGCATGGTAGTTATGATCATCAGTCAGATTATTATAGCTATTACGGTTATTACGGCCATTATGGCTATTATAATGGTTATTAGGGTTGTTTCCAAGTCTATTATGGTTATTTTCATGATTATTATGATTATGATGTTTTTTAGTATGATTGTGAGGATTATTATGACCATTATTGTGGTTATTCTGCTTATTATGGTTATTAAGAATTATATGGCTGTAATAACGATTATTAGGCTATTTGCATGATTATTCTGTTTATTATTACGATGTTATGATTATTACAGTCAGTATAACTATTACTATAATTATTGCGTCTATTATGATTGTTGCTATGATTATTATGATTATTATTATGATTGTTAAGATTGTTGTGGTTATTATGACGATTACTATGATTATAATGGTTGATAGTATGGTAGTTATGATCATCAGTCAGATTAATATAGCTATAATGGTTATTATGGTTATTATGGCTATTATAATGGTTATTAGGGTTGTTTCCAAGTCTATTATGGTTATTATCATGATTATTATTATTATTATGTTTCCTAGTATGATTGTGAGAATTATTATGATCATTACTACGATTATTCTGGTTATAATGGTTATTAAGATTATTATGTCTGTAATAACGATTATTAGGTTATTTCCATGATTATTCTGTATATTATAACGATGTTATGATTATTACAGCCAGTATAACTATTACTATGATTATTACGTCTATTATGACTGTTGCTATGATTATTATGATTATTATTATGATTGTTGTGGTTATTATGACGATTACTATGATTATAATGGTTGATGGCATAGAAATCATGATCATCATTCAGATTACTATAGCTATTATGATTAATTAGGTTATCATGGCTATTATAATGGTTATTATGGTTCTTTCCAAGTTTATTATGGTTATTGTCATGTTTATTATCATTATTATTATGATTGTTATGTTTTTTGTGGGGTTTATGACGATTACTATGATTATAATTGTTGATAGCATGGTAATTATGATCATCATTCAGATTACTATAACTATTATGATTATTATGGTTGCTATGGCTAATATAATGGTTATTATGGCTGTTTCCAAGTTTATTATGGTTATTATCATGATTATTATGATTATTATGTTTCTGAGCATGATTATGACGAATACTATGATCATCAATGACATTCTTATGGTGATTACGACTATTACGATTATTATGGCTATAATAACCATTATTAGGTTTTTTTCCTGATCATTCTGTTTATTATTACGATGTTATGACTATTACGGTTAGTATAACTATTACTATGATTATTACGGCTATTATGATTGTTGCTATGATAATTATGATTATAATTATGATTGTCATGATTGTTGTGGTTATCATGACGATTACTATGATTATATTGGTTGATAGCATGGTTACTATGATCATCATACAGATTACTATAGCTATTATGATTATTATGGTTATTATGGCTATTATAATGGTTGTTATGGTTGTTTCCATGTCTATTATGGTTATTATCATGATTATTATGATTATTATGTTTCTTAGTACGATTATGACGAATATTAAGATAATCACTGAGATTCCTATGGCGATTACGACTATTACGATTATTATGGTTGTAATAACGATTATTAGGTTATTTTCATGATTATTCTGTTTATTATTACGATATTATGATTATTACAGTTAGTATAGCTATTACTATGACTATTACGGCTATTCTGACTGTTGCTATGATTATTATGATTATTCTTATGACTGTTATGATTGTTGTGGTTCTTATGACGATTACTATGATTATAATGGTTGATAGCATGGTAATCATGATCATCATTCAGATTACTATAACTATTATGATGAATATCATTATCAGGGCTATTATAATGGCTATTATGGTTGTTTCCACGTTTATTATGGTTATTGTCATGTTTATTATCATTATTATTATGATTGTTATGTTTGTTGTGGGTATTGTGACGATTACTATGATTATAATTATTGATAGCATGGTAATTATGATCATCAGTCAGATTAATATAGCTATTATGGTTATTATGGTTATTATGGCTATTATAATGGTTATTAGGGTTGTTTCCAAGTCTATTATGGTTATTATCATGATTCTTATGATTATTATGTTTCTGAGCATGATTATGACGAATACTATGATCATCAATGACATTCTTATGGTGATTACGACTATTACGAATATTATGGCTATAATAACCATTATTAGGTTTTTTTCCTGATCATTCTGTTTATTATTACGATGTTATGACTATTACGGTTAGTATAACTATTACTATGATTATTACGGCTATTATGATTGTTGCTATGGTAATTATGATTATTATAATGATTTTTATGACTGTTGTGGTTATTATGACGATTACTATGATTATAATGGTTGATAGTATGGCAGTTATGATCATCAGTCAGATTAATATAGCTATAATGGTTATTATGGTTATTATGGCTATTATAATGGTTATTAGGGTTGTTTCCAAGTCTATTATGGTTATTATCATGATTATTATGATTATTATGTTTCCTAGTATGATTGTGAGAATTATTATGATCATTGTTACGATTATTCTGGTTATAATGGCTATTAAGATTATTATGGTTGTAATAACGAGTATTAGGTTATTTCCATGATTATTCTGTATATTATAACGATGTTATGATTATTACAGTTAGTATAACGATTACTATGATTATTACGGCTATTATGATTGTTGCTATGATTGTTACGATTGTTGTGGGTATTATGACGATTACTATGATTATAATGGTTGATAGCATGGTTATTATGGTCATCATTCGGATTACTATGGCTATTAAGATTATTATGGTTATTATGTCTATTATATTGGTTATTATGATCGTTTCCAAATCTATTATGTCTATTATAATGATTATTATGATTATAATGTTGCTTAGTATTACTGTGAGGATTATTATGATCATCACTGAGATTCTTATGGTGATTACGACTATTATGATTATTATGGCTATAATAACGATTATTACGCTATTTCCATGATTATTCTGTTTATTATTACAATGTTATGATTGCTACAGTTAGTATAACTATTACTATGGTAATTACGTCTATTATGATTTTTGCTATGATTATTATGACTATTATTATGATTGTTATGATTTTTGTGGTTATTATGAAGATTACTATGATTATAATGGTTGATAGCATGGTAATCATGATCATCATTCAGATTACTATAGCTATTATGATTAATATGGTTATCATGGCTATTATAATGGTTATTACGGTTGTTTCCAAGTCTATTATGGTTATTGCCATGTTTATTATTATTATTATTATTATGATTGTTATGTTTGTTGTGGTTATTATGACGATTACCATGATTATAATTGTTGATAGCATGGTAATTATGATCATCAGTGAGATTACTATAGATATTATGGTTATTATGGTTATTATGGCTATTATAATGGTTATTAGGGCTGTTTCCAAGTCTATTATGGTTATTATCATGATTATTATGATTATTATGTTTCTTAGTATGATTGTGAGGATTATTATGATCATTATTATGATAATTCTGGTTATTATGGATGTTTCGATTATTATGTCTGCAATAACGATTATTAGGTTATTTCCTTGATTATTCTGTTTATTATTACGATGTTATGATTATTACAGTTAGTATAACTATTGCTATGACTATTACGGCTATTATGATTGTGCTATGATTATTATGATTATTATTATGATTGTTATGATTGTTGTGGTTATTATGAGGGTTACTATGATTATAATGGTTGATGGCATAGAAACCATGATCATCATTCAGATTACTATAGCTATTATGATTAATACGGTTATCATGGCTATTATAATGGTTATTATGGTTGTTTCCAAGTTTATTATGGTTATTGTCATGTTTATCATCATTATTATTGTGATTGTTATGTTTGTTGTGGGGTTTATGACGATTACTATGGTTATAATTGTTGATAGCATGGTAATTATGATCATCATTCAGATTAGTATAACTATTATGATTATTATGGTTGTTATGGCTAATATAATGGTTATTATGGCCTATTCTATTATGGTTATTATCATGATTATTATGATTATTATGTTTCTTAGCATGATTATGACGAATACTATAATCATCAATGACATTCTTATGGTGATTACGCCTATTACGATTATTATGGCAATAATAACGATTATTAGGTAATTTCTATGATCATTCTGTTTATTATTACGATGTTATGACTATTACGGTTAGTATAACTATTACTATGATTTTTACGACCTATTATGATTGTTGCTATGATAATTATGATTATTCCTATGATTGTTATGATTGTCGTGGTTATCATGACGATTACTATGATTATAATGGTTGATAGCATGGTTATTATGGTCATCATTCGGATTACTATGGCTGTTAAGATTATTATGGTTATTATGTCTATTATATTGGTTATTATGGCTGTTTCCAAGTCTATTATGGTTATTATCATGATTGTTATGATTATTATGTTTCTGAGCATGATTATGACGAATACTATGATCATCAATGACATTCTTATGGTGATTACGACTATTACGATTATTATGGCTATAATAACCATTATTAGGTTTTTTTCCTGATCATTCTGTTTATTATTACGATGTTATGACTATTACGGTTAGTATAACTATTACTATGATTATTACGGCTATTATGATTGTTGCTATGGTAATTATGATTATTATAATGATTTTTATGACTGTTGTGGTTATTATGACGATTACTATGATTATAATGGTTGATAGTATGGTAGTTATGATCATCAGTCAGATTAATATAGCTATAATGGTTATTATGGTTATTATGGCTATTATAATGGTTATTAGGGTTGTTTCCAAGTCTATTATGGTTATTATCATGATTATTATGATTATTATGTTTCCTAGTATGATTGTGAGAATTATTATGATCATTGTTACGATTATTCTGGTTATAATGGCTATTAAGATTATTATGGTTGTAATAACGAGTATTAGGTTATTTCCATGATTATTCTGTATATTATAACGATGTTATGATTATTACAGTTAGTATAACGATTACTATGATTATTACGGCTATTATGATTGTTGCTATGATTGTTATGATTGTTGTGTGTATTATGACGATTACTATGATTATAATGGTTGATAGCATGGTTATTATGGTCATCATTCAGATTACTATAGCTATTATGATTAATATGGTTATCATGGCTATTATAATGGTTATTACGGTTGTTTCCAAGTCTATTATGGTTATTGCCATGTTTATTATTATTATTATTATTATGATTGTTATGTTTGTTGTCGTTATTATGACGATTACTTTGATTATAGTTGTTGATAGCATGGTAGTTATGATCATCAGTCAGATTATTATAGCTATTACGGTTATTACGGTCATTATGGCTATTATAATGGTTATTAGGGTTGTTTCCAAGTCTATTATGGTTATTTTCATGATTATTATGATTATGATGTTTTTTAGTATGATTGTGAGGATTATTATGACCATTATTGTAATAATTCAGCTAGATTACTATAGCTATTATGATTATTATAGTTATTATGGCTATTATAATGGTTATTATGGTTGATTCCCAATCTATTACGGTTATTATCATTATTATTATTATGATTATTATGTTTCTTAGTATGATTATGACGAATATTATGATCATCACTGAGATTCTTACGGCGATTACGACTATTGCGATTATTATGGCTATAATAACGATTATTAGGTTTTTTTCCTGATTATTCTGTTTTTTATTACGATGTTATGATTATTACTGTCAGTATAACTATTACTATGATTATTACGTCTATTATGATTGTTCCTATGATTATTATGACTATTATTATGATTGTTATTATTGTTGTGGTTATCATGATTATTACTATGATTATAATGGATAATAGCATCGTTATTATGGTCATCATTCAGATTACTATGGCTGTTAAGGTTACTATGGTTATTATGGCTATTATAATGGTTATTATGATCGTTTCCATGTCTATTAAGGTTATTATTATGATTATTATGATTATAATGTATCATAGTATGTTTGCGATGATTATTACGATCATTATGATGATTATTCTGGTTATTATGGTTATTAAGATTATTATGGCTGTAATATCGTTTATTAGGTTATTTCCATGATTATTCTGTTTATTATTACGATGTTATGATTATTACAGTCAGTATAACTATTACTATAATTATTGCGTCTATTATGATTGCTGCTATGATTATTATGATTATTATTATGATTGTTAAGATTGTTGTGGTTATTATGACGATTACTATGATTATAATGGTTGATAGTATGGTAGTTATGATCATCAGTCAGATTAATATAGCTATAATGGTTATTATGGTTATTATGGCTATTATAATGGTTATTAGGGTTGTTTCCAAGTCTATTATGGTTATTATCATGATTATTATGATTATTATGTTTCCTAGTATGATTGTGAGAATTATTATGATCATTACTACGATTATTCTGGTTATAATGGTTATTAAGATTATTATGTCTGTAATAACGATTATTAGGTTATTTCCATGATTATTCTGTATATTATAACGATGTTATGATTATTACAGCCAGTATAACTATTACTATGATTATTACGTCTATTATGACTGTTGCTATGATTATTATGATTATTATTATGATTGTTGTGGTTATCATGACGATTACTATGATTATATTGGTTGATAGCATGGTTACTATGATCATCATACAGATTACTATAGCTATTATGATTATTATGGTTATTATGGCTATTATAATGGTTGTTATGGTTGTTTCCATGTCTATTATGGTTATTATCATGATTATTATGATTATTATGTTTCTTAGTACGATTATGACGAATATTAAGATAATCACTGAGATTCCTATGGCGATTACGACTATTACGATTATTATGGTTGTAATAACGATTATTAGGTTATTTTCATGATTATTCTGTTTATTATTACGATATTATGATTATTACAGTTAGTATAGCTATTACTATGACTATTACGGCTATTCTGACTGTTGCTATGATTATTATGATTATTCTTATGACTGTTATGATTGTTGTGGTTCTTATGACGATTACTATGATTATAATGGTTGATAGCATGGTAATCATGATCATCATTCAGATTACTATAACTATTATGATGAATATCATTATCAGGGCTATTATAATGGCTATTATGGTTGTTTCCACGTTTATTATGGTTATTGTCATGTTTATTATCATTATTATTATGATTGTTATGTTTGTTGTGGGTATTGTGACGATTACTATGATTATAATTATTGATAGCATGGTAATTATGATCATCAGTCAGATTAATATAGCTATTATGGTTATTATGGTTATTATGGCTATTATAATGGTTATTAGGGTTGTTTCCAAGTCTATTATGCTTATTATCATGATTACTATGATTATTATGTTTCTTAGTATGATTGTGAGAATTATTATGATCATTACTACGATTATTCTGGTTATAATGGTTATTAAGATTATTATGTCTGTAATAACGATTATTAGGTTATTTCCATGATTATTCTGTATATTATAACGATGTTATGATTATTACAGCCAGTATAACTATTACTATGATTATTACGTCTATTATGACTGTTGCTATGATTATTATGATTATTATTATGATTGTCGTGGTTATCATGACGATTACTATGATTATAATGGTTGATAGCATGGTTATTATGGTCATCATTCGGAGTACAATGGCTGTTAAGATTATTATGGTTATTATGTCTATTATATTGGTTATTATGGCTGTTTCCAAGTCTATTATGGTTATTATCATGATTCTTATGATTATTATGTTTCTGAGCATGATTATGACGAATACTATGATCATCAATGACATTCTTATGGTGATTACGACTATTACGAATATTATGGCTATAATAACCATTATTAGGTTTTTTTCCTGATCATTCTGTTTATTATTACGATGTTATGACTATTACGGTTAGTATAACTATTACTATGATTATTACGGCTATTATGATTGTTGCTATGGTAATTATGATTATTATAATGATTTTTATGACTGTTGTGGTTATTATGACGATTACTATGATTATAATGGTTGATAGTATGGCAGTTATGATCATCAGTCAGATTAATATAGCTATAATGGTTATTATGGTTATTATGGCTATTATAATGGTTATTAGGGTTGTTTCCAAGTCTATTATGGTTATTATCATGATTATTATGATTATTATGTTTCCTAGTATGATTGTGAGAATTATTATGATCATTGTTACGATTATTCTGGTTATAATGGCTATTAAGATTATTATGGTTGTAATAACGAGTATTAGGTTATTTCCATGATTATTCTGTATATTATAACGATGTTATGATTATTACAGTTAGTATAACGATTACTATGATTATTACGGCTATTATGATTGTTGCTATGATTGTTACGATTGTTGTGGGTATTATGACGATTACTATGATTATAATGGTTGATAGCATGGTTATTATGGTCATCATTCGGATTACTATGGCTATTAAGATTATTATGGTTATTATGTCTATTATATTGGTTATTATGATCGTTTCCAAATCTATTATGTCTATTATAATGATTATTATGATTATAATGTTGCTTAGTATTACTGTGAGGATTATTATGATCATCACTGAGATTCTTATGGTGATTACGACTATTATGATTATTATGGCTATAATAACGATTATTACGCTATTTCCATGATTATTCTGTTTATTATTACAATGTTATGATTGCTACAGTTAGTATAACTATTACTATGGTAATTACGTCTATTATGATTTTTGCTATGATTATTATGACTATTATTATGATTGTTATGATTTTTGTGGTTATTATGAAGATTACTATGATTATAATGGTTGATAGCATGGTAATCATGATCATCATTCAGATTACTATAGCTATTATGATTAATATGGTTATCATGGCTATTATAATGGTTATTACGGTTGTTTCCAAGTCTATTATGGTTATTGCCATGTTTATTATTATTATTATTATTATGATTGTTATGTTTGTTGTGGTTATTATGACGATTACCATGATTATAATTGTTGATAGCATGGTAATTATGATCATCAGTGAGATTACTATAGATATTATGGTTATTATGGTTATTATGGCTATTATAATGGTTATTAGGGCTGTTTCCAAGTCTATTATGGTTATTATCATGATTATTATGATTATTATGTTTCTTAGTATGATTGTGAGGATTATTATGATCATTATTATGATAATTCTGGTTATTATGGATGTTTCGATTATTATGTCTGCAATAACGATTATTAGGTTATTTCCTTGATTATTCTGTTTATTATTACGATGTTATGATTATTACAGTTAGTATAACTATTGCTATGACTATTACGGCTATTATGATTGTGCTATGATTATTATGATTATTATTATGATTGTTATGATTGTTGTGGTTATTATGAGGGTTACTATGATTATAATGGTTGATGGCATAGAAACCATGATCATCATTCAGATTACTATAGCTATTATGATTAATACGGTTATCATGGCTATTATAATGGTTATTATGGTTGTTTCCAAGTTTATTATGGTTATTGTCATGTTTATCATCATTATTATTGTGATTGTTATGTTTGTTGTGGGGTTTATGACGATTACTATGGTTATAATTGTTGATAGCATGGTAATTATGATCATCATTCAGATTAGTATAACTATTATGATTATTATGGTTGTTATGGCTAATATAATGGTTATTATGGCCTATTCTATTATGGTTATTATCATGATTATTATGATTATTATGTTTCTTAGCATGATTATGACGAATACTATAATCATCAATGACATTCTTATGGTGATTACGCCTATTACGATTATTATGGCAATAATAACGATTATTAGGTAATTTCTATGATCATTCTGTTTATTATTACGATGTTATGACTATTACGGTTAGTATAACTATTACTATGATTTTTACGACCTATTATGATTGTTGCTATGATAATTATGATTATTCCTATGATTGTTATGATTGTCGTGGTTATCATGACGATTACTATGATTATAATGGTTGATAGCATGGTTATTATGGTCATCATTCGGATTACTATGGCTGTTAAGATTATTATGGTTATTATGTCTATTATATTGGTTATTATGGCTGTTTCCAAGTCTATTATGGTTATTATCATGATTGTTATGATTATTATGTTTCTGAGCATGATTATGACGAATACTATGATCATCAATGACATTCTTATGGTGATTACGACTATTACGATTATTATGGCTATAATAACCATTATTAGGTTTTTTTCCTGATCATTCTGTTTATTATTACGATGTTATGACTATTACGGTTAGTATAACTATTACTATGATTATTACGGCTATTATGATTGTTGCTATGGTAATTATGATTATTATAATGATTTTTATGACTGTTGTGGTTATTATGACGATTACTATGATTATAATGGTTGATAGTATGGTAGTTATGATCATCAGTCAGATTAATATAGCTATAATGGTTATTATGGTTATTATGGCTATTATAATGGTTATTAGGGTTGTTTCCAAGTCTATTATGGTTATTATCATGATTATTATGATTATTATGTTTCCTAGTATGATTGTGAGAATTATTATGATCATTGTTACGATTATTCTGGTTATAATGGCTATTAAGATTATTATGGTTGTAATAACGAGTATTAGGTTATTTCCATGATTATTCTGTATATTATAACGATGTTATGATTATTACAGTTAGTATAACGATTACTATGATTATTACGGCTATTATGATTGTTGCTATGATTGTTATGATTGTTGTGTGTATTATGACGATTACTATGATTATAATGGTTGATAGCATGGTTATTATGGTCATCATTCAGATTACTATAGCTATTATGATTAATATGGTTATCATGGCTATTATAATGGTTATTACGGTTGTTTCCAAGTCTATTATGGTTATTGCCATGTTTATTATTATTATTATTATTATGATTGTTATGTTTGTTGTCGTTATTATGACGATTACTTTGATTATAGTTGTTGATAGCATGGTAGTTATGATCATCAGTCAGATTATTATAGCTATTACGGTTATTACGGTCATTATGGCTATTATAATGGTTATTAGGGTTGTTTCCAAGTCTATTATGGTTATTTTCATGATTATTATGATTATGATGTTTTTTAGTATGATTGTGAGGATTATTATGACCATTATTGTAATAATTCAGCTAGATTACTATAGCTATTATGATTATTATAGTTATTATGGCTATTATAATGGTTATTATGGTTGATTCCCAATCTATTACGGTTATTATCATTATTATTATTATGATTATTATGTTTCTTAGTATGATTATGACGAATATTATGATCATCACTGAGATTCTTACGGCGATTACGACTATTGCGATTATTATGGCTATAATAACGATTATTAGGTTTTTTTCCTGATTATTCTGTTTTTTATTACGATGTTATGATTATTACTGTCAGTATAACTATTACTATGATTATTACGTCTATTATGATTGTTCCTATGATTATTATGACTATTATTATGATTGTTATTATTGTTGTGGTTATCATGATTATTACTATGATTATAATGGATAATAGCATCGTTATTATGGTCATCATTCAGATTACTATGGCTGTTAAGGTTACTATGGTTATTATGGCTATTATAATGGTTATTATGATCGTTTCCATGTCTATTAAGGTTATTATTATGATTATTATGATTATAATGTATCATAGTATGTTTGCGATGATTATTACGATCATTATGATGATTATTCTGGTTATTATGGTTATTAAGATTATTATGGCTGTAATATCGTTTATTAGGTTATTTCCATGATTATTCTGTTTATTATTACGATGTTATGATTATTACAGTCAGTATAACTATTACTATAATTATTGCGTCTATTATGATTGCTGCTATGATTATTATGATTATTATTATGATTGTTAAGATTGTTGTGGTTATTATGACGATTACTATGATTATAATGGTTGATAGTATGGTAGTTATGATCATCAGTCAGATTAATATAGCTATAATGGTTATTATGGTTATTATGGCTATTATAATGGTTATTAGGGTTGTTTCCAAGTCTATTATGGTTATTATCATGATTATTATGATTATTATGTTTCCTAGTATGATTGTGAGAATTATTATGATCATTACTACGATTATTCTGGTTATAATGGTTATTAAGATTATTATGTCTGTAATAACGATTATTAGGTTATTTCCATGATTATTCTGTATATTATAACGATGTTATGATTATTACAGCCAGTATAACTATTACTATGATTATTACGTCTATTATGACTGTTGCTATGATTATTATGATTATTATTATGATTGTCGTGGTTATCATGACGATTACTATGATTATAATGGTTGATAGCATGGTTATTATGGTCATCATTCGGAGTACTATGGCTGTTAAGATTATTATGGTTATTATGTCTATTATATTGGTTATTATGGCTGTTTCCAAGTCTATTATGGTTATTATCATGATTCTTATGATTATTATGTTTCTGAGCATGATTATGACGAATACTATGATCATCAATGACATTCTTATGGTGATTACGACTATTACGATTATTATGGCTATAATAACCATTATTAGGTTTTTTTCCTGATCATTCTGTTTATTATTACGGTGTTATGACTATTACGGTTAGTATAACTATTACTATGATTATTACGGCTATTATGATTGTTGCTATGGTAATTATGATTATTATAATGATTTTTATGACTGTTGTGGTTATTATGACGATTACTATGATTATAATGGTTGATAGTATGGTAGTTATGATCATCAGTCAGATTAATATAGCTATAATGGTTATTATGGTTATTATGGCTATTATAATGGTTATTAGGGTTGTTTCCAAGTCTATTATGGTTATTATCATGATTATTATGATTATTATGTTTCCTAGTATGATTGTGAGAATTATTATGATCATTGTTACGATTATTCTGGTTATAATGGCTATTAAGATTATTATGGTTGTAATAACGAGTATTAGGTTATTTCCATGATTATTCTGTATATTATAACGATGTTATGATTATTACAGTTAGTATAACGATTACTATGATTATTACGGCCATTATGATTGTTGCTATGATTGTTACGATTGTTGTGGGTATTATGACGATTAATATGATTATAATGGTTGATAGCATGGTTATTATGGTCATCATTCGGATTACTATGGCTATTAAGATTATTATGGTTATTATGTCTATTATATTGGTTATTATGATCGTTTCCAAATCTATTATGTCTATTATAATGATTATTATGATTATAATGTTGCTTAGTATTACTGTGAGGATTATTATGATCATCACTGAGATTCTTATGGTGATTACGACTATTATGATTATTATGGCTATAATAACGATTATTACGCTATTTCCATGATTATTCTGTTTATTATTACAATGTTATGATTGCTACAGTTAGTATAACTATTACTATGGTAATTACGTCTATTATGATTTTTGCTATGATTATTATGACTATTATTATGATTGTTATGATTTTTGTGGTTATTATGACGATTACTATGATTATAATGGTTGATAGCATGGTAATCATGATCATCATTCAGATTACTATAGCTATTATGATTAATATGGTTATCATGGCTATTATAATGGTTATTACGGTTGTTTCCAAGTCTATTATGGTTATTGCCATGTTTATTATTATTATTATTATTATGATTGTTATGTTTGTTGTGGTTATTATGACGATTACCATGATTATAATTGTTGATAGCATGGTAATTATGATCATCAGTGAGATTACTATAGATATTATGGTTATTATGGTTATTATGGCTATTATAATGGTTATTAGGGCTGTTTCCAAGTCTATTATGGTTATTATCATGATTATTATGATTATTATGTTTCTTAGTATGATTGTGAGGATTATTATGATCATTATTATGATAATTCTGGTTATTTTGGATGTTTCGATTATTATGTCTGCAATAACGATTATTAGGTTATTTCCTTGATTATTCTGTTTATTATTACGATGTTATGATTATTACAGTTAGTATAACTATTGCTATGACTATTACGGCTATTATGATTGTGCTATGATTATTATGATTATTATTATGATTGTTATGATTGTTGTGGTTATTATGAGGGTTACTATGATTATAATGGTTGATGGCATAGAAACCATGATCATCATTCAGATTACTATAGCTATTATGATTAATACGGTTATCATGGCTATTATAATGGTTATTATGGTTGTTTCCAAGTTTATTATGGTTATTGTCATGTTTATCATCATTATTATTGTGATTGTTATGTTTGTTGTGGGGTTTATGACGATTACTATGGTTATAATTGTTGATAGCATGGTAATTATGATCATCATTCAGATTAGTATAACTATTATGATTATTATGGTTGTTATGGCTAATATAATGGTTATTATGGCCTATTCTATTATGGTTATTATCATGATTATTATGATTATTATGTTTCTTAGCATGATTATGACGAATACTATAATCATCAATGACATTCTTATGGTGATTACGCCTATTACGATTATTATGGCAATAATAACGATTATTAGGTAATTTCTATGATCATTCTGTTTATTATTACGATGTTATGACTATTACGGTTAGTATAACTATTACTATGATTTTTACGACCTATTATGATTGTTGCTATGATAATTATGATTATTCCTATGATTGTTATGATTGTCGTGGTTATCATGACGATTACTATGATTATAATGGTTGATAGCATGGTTATTATGGTCATCATTCGGATTACTATGGCTGTTAAGATTATTATGGTTATTATGTCTATTATATTGGTTATTATGGCTGTTTCCAAGTCTATTATGGTTATTATCATGATTGTTATGATTATTATGTTTCTGAGCATGATTATGACGAATACTATGATCATCAATGACATTCTTATGGTGATTACGACTATTACGATTATTATGGCTATAATAACCATTATTAGGTTTTTTTCCTGATCATTCTGTTTATTATTACGATGTTATGACTATTACGGTTAGTATAACTATTACTATGATTATTACGGCTATTATGATTGTTGCTATGATTGTTATGATTGTTGTGGGTATTATGACGATTACTATGATTATAATGGTTGATAGCATGGTTATTATGGTCATCATTCAGATTACTATAGCTATTATGATTAATATGGTTATCATGGCTATTATAATGGTTATTACGGTTGTTTCCAAGTCTATTATGGTTATTGCCATGTTTATTATTATTATTATTATTATGATTGTTATGTTTGTTGTCGTTATTATGACGATTACTTTGATTATAGTTGTTGATAGCATGGTAGTTATGATCATCAGTCAGATTATTATAGCTATTACGGTTATTACGGCCATTATGGCTATTATAATGGTTATTAGGGTTGTTTCCAAGTCTATTATGGTTATTTTCATGATTATTATGATTATGATGTTTTTTAGTATGATTGTGAGGATTATTATGGCCATTATTGTGATAATTCAGCCAGATTACTATAGCTATTATGATTATTATGGTTATTATGGCTATTATAATGGTTATTATGGTTGATTCCCAATCTATTACGGTTATTATCATTATTATTATTATGATTATTATGTTTCTTAGTATGATTATGACGAATATTATGATCATCACTGAGATTCTTACGGCGATTACGACTATTGCGATTATTATGGCTATAATAACGATTATTAGGTTTTTTTCCTGATTATTCTGTTTTTTATTACGATGTTATGATTATTACTGTCAGTATAACTATTACTATGGTTATTACGTCTATTATGATTGTTCCTATGATTATTATGACTATTATTATGATTGTTATGATTGTTGTGGTTATCATGATTATTACTATGATTATAATGGATAATAGCATCGTTATTATGATCATCATTCAGATTACTATGGCTATTAAGGTTACTATGGTTATTATGGCTATTATAATGGTTATTATGATCGTTTCCATGTCTATTAAGGTTATTATTATGATTATTATGATTATAATGTATCATAGTATGTTTGCGATGATTATTACGATCATTATGATGATTATTCTGGTTATTATGGTTATTAAGATTATTATGGCTGTAATATCGTTTATTAGGTTATTTCCATGATTATTCTGTTTATTATTACGATGTTATGATTATTACAGTCAGTATAACTATTACTATAATTATTGCGTCTATTATGATTGCTGCTATGATTATTATGATTATTATTATGATTGTTAAGATTGTTGTGGTTATTATGACGATTACTATGATTATAATGGTTGATAGTATGGTAGTTATGATCATCAGTCAGATTAATATAGCTATAATGGTTATTATGGTTATTATGGCTATTATAATGGTTATTAGGGTTGTTTCCAAGTCTATTATGGTTATTATCATGATTATTATGATTATTATGTTTCCTAGTATGATTGTGAGAATTATTATGATCATTACTACGATTATTCCGGTTATAATGGTTATTAAGATTATTATGTCTGTAATAACGATTATTAGGTTATTTCCATGATTATTCTGTATATTATAACGATGTTATGATTATTACAGCCAGTATAACTATTACTATGATTATTACGTCTATTATGACTGTTGCTATGATTATTATGATTATTATTATGATTGTTATGGTTATTATGACGATTACTATGATTATAATGGTTGATGGCATAGAAACCATGATCATCATTCAGATTACTATAGCTATTATGATTAATACGGTTATCATGGCTATTATAATGGTTATTATGGTTGTTTCCAAGTTTATTATGGTTATTGTCATGTTTATTATCATTATTATTATGATTGTTATGTTTTTTGTGGGGTTTATGACGATTACTATGATTATAATTGTTGATAGCATGGTAATTATGATCATCATTCAGATTACTATAACTATTATGATTATTATGGTTGCTATGGCTAATATAATGGTTATTATGGCTGTTTCCAAGTTTATTATGGTTATTATCATGATTATTATGATTATTATGTTTCTGAGCATGATTATGACGAATACTATGATCATCAATGACATTCTTATGGTGATTACGACTATTACGATTATTATGGCTATAATAACCATTATTAGGTTTTTTTCCTGATCATTCTGTTTATTATTACGATGTTATGACTATTACGGTTAGTATAACTATTACTATGATTATTACGGCTATTATGATTGTTGCTATGATAATTATGATTATAATTATGATTGTCATGATTGTTGTGGTTATCATGACGATTACTATGATTATATTGGTTGATAGCATGGTTACTATGATCATCATACAGATTACTATAGCTATTATGATTATTATGGTTATTATGGCTATTATAATGGTTGTTATGGTTGTTTCCATGTCTATTATGGTTATTATCATGATTATTATGATTATTATGTTTCTTAGTACGATTATGACGAATATTAAGATAATCACTGAGATTCCTATGGCGATTACGACTATTACAATTATTATGGTTGTAATAACGATTATTAGGTTATTTTCATGATTATTCTGTTTATTATTACGATATTATGATTATTACAGTTAGTATAGCTATTACTATGACTATTACGGCTATTCTGACTGTTGCTATGATTATTATGATTATTCTTATGACTGTTATGATTGTTGTGGTTCTTATGACGATTACTATGATTATAATGGTTGATAGCATGGTAATCATGATCATCATTCAGATTACTATAACTATTATGATGAATATCATTATCAGGGCTATTATAATGGCTATTATGGTTGTTTCCACGTTTATTATGGTTATTGTCATGTTTATTATCATTATTATTATGATTGTTATGTTTGTTGTGGGTATTGTGACGATTACTATGATTATAATTATTGATAGCATGGTAATTATGATCATCAGTCAGATTAATATAGCTATTATGGTTATTATGGTTATTATGGCTATTATAATGGTTATTAGGGTTGTTTCCAAGTCTATTATGGTTATTATCATGATTATTATGATTATTATGTTTCCTAGTATGATTGTGAGAATTATTATGATCATTACTACGATTATTCTGGTTATAATGGTTATTAAGATTATTATGTCTGTAATAACGATTATTAGGTTATTTCCATGATTATTCTGTATATTATAACGATGTTATGATTATTACAGCCAGTATAACTATTACTATGATTATTACGTCTATTATGACTGTTGCTATGATTATTATGATTATTATTATGATTGTCGTGGTTATCATGACGATTACTATGATTATAATGGTTGATAGCATGGTTATTATGGTCATCATTCGGAGTACTATGGCTGTTAAGATTATTATGGTTATTATGTCTATTATATTGGTTATTATGGCTGTTTCCAAGTCTATTATGGTTATTATCATGATTCTTATGATTATTATGTTTCTGAGCATGATTATGACGAATACTATGGTCATCAATGACATTCTTATGGTGATTACGACTATTACGATTATTATGGCTATAATAACCATTATTAGGTTTTTTTCCTGATCATTCTGTTTATTATTACGATGTTATGACTATTACGGTTAGTATAACTATTACTATGATTATTACGGCTATTATGATTGTTGCTATGGTAATTATGATTATTATAATGATTTTTATGACTGTTGTGGTTATTATGACGATTACTATGATTATAATGGTTGATAGTATGGTAGTTATGATCATCAGTCAGATTAATATAGCTATAATGGTTATTATGGTTATTATGGCTATTATAATGGTTATTAGGGTTGTTTCCAAGTCTATTATGGTTATTATCATGATTATTATGATTATTATGTTTCCTAGTATGATTGTGAGAATTATTATGATCATTGTTACGATTATTCTGGTTATAATGGCTATTAAGATTATTATGGTTGTAATAACGAGTATTAGGTTATTTCCATGATTATTCTGTATATTATAACGATGTTATGATTATTACAGTTAGTATAACGATTACTATGATTATTACGGCTATTATGATTGTTGCTATGATTGTTACGATTGTTGTGGGTATTATGACGATTAATATGATTATAATGGTTGATAGCATGGTTATTATGGTCATCATTCGGATTACTATGGCTATTAAGATTATTATGGTTATTATGTCTATTATATTGGTTATTATGATCGTTTCCAAATCTATTATGTCTATTATAATGATTATTATGATTATAATGTTGCTTAGTATTACTGTGAGGATTATTATGATCATCACTGAGATTCTTATGGTGATTACGACTATTATGATTATTATGGCTATAATAACGATTATTACGCTATTTCCATGATTATTCTGTTTATTATTACAATGTTATGATTGCTACAGTTAGTATAACTATTACTATGGTAATTATGTCTATTATAATTTTTGCTATGATTATTATGACTATTATTATGATTGTTATGATTTTTGTGGTTATTATGACGATTACTATGATTATAATGGTTGATAGCATGGTAATCATGATCATCATTCAGATTACCATAGCTATTATGATTAATATGGTTATCATGGCTATTATAATGGTTATTACGGTTGTTTCCAAGTCTATTATGGTTATTGCCATGTTTATTATGATTATTATTATTATGATTGTTATGTTTGTTGTGGTTATTATGACGATTACCATGATTATAATTGTTGATAGCATGGTAATTATGATCATCAGTGAGATTACTATAGATATTATGGTTATTATGGTTATTATGGCTATTATAATGGTTATTAGGGCTGTTTCCAAGTCTATTATGGTTATTATCATGATTATTATGATTATTATGTTTCTTAGTATGATTGTGAGGATTATTATGATCATTATTATGATAATTATGGTTATTATGGATGTTTCGATTATTATGTCTGCAATAACGATTATTAGGTTATTTCCTTGATTATTCTGTTTATTATTACGATGTTATGATTATTACAGTTAGTATAACTATTGCTATGACTATTACGGCTATTATGATTGTGCTATGATTATTATGATTATTATTATGATTGTTATGATTGTTGTGGTTATTATGAGGGTTACTATGATTATAATGGTTGATGGCATAGAAACCATGATCATCATTCAGATTACTATAGCTATTATGATTAATACGGTTATCATGGCTATTATAATGGTTATTATGGTTGTTTCCAAGTTTATTATGGTTATTGTCATGTTTATCATCATTATTATTGTGATTGTTATGTTTGTTGTGGGGTTTATGACGATTACTATGGTTATAATTGTTGATAGCATGGTAATTATGATCATCATTCAGATTAGTATAACTATTATGATTATTATGGTTGTTATGGCTAATATAATGGTTATTATGGCCTATTCTATTATGGTTATTATCATGATTATTATGATTATTATGTTTCTTAGCATGATTATGACGAATACTATAATCATCAATGACATTCTTATGGTGATTACGCCTATTACGATTATTATGGCAATAATAACGATTATTAGGTAATTTCTATGATCATTCTGTTTATTATTACGATGTTATGACTATTACGGTTAGTATAACTATTACTATGATTTTTACGACCTATTATGATTGTTGCTATGATAATTATGATTATTCCTATGATTGTTATGATTGTCGTGGTTATCATGACGATTACTATGATTATAATGGTTGATAGCATGGTTATTATGGTCATCATTCGGATTACTATGGCTGTTAAGATTATTATGGTTATTATGTCTATTATATTGGTTATTATGGCTGTTTCCAAGTCTATTATGGTTATTATCATGATTGTTATGATTATTATGTTTCTGAGCATGATTATGACGAATACTATGATCATCAATGACATTCTTATGGTGATTACGACTATTACGATTATTATGGCTATAATAGCCATTATTAGGTTTTTTTCCTGATCATTCTGTTTATTATTACGATGTTATGACTATTACGGTTAGTATAACTATTACTATGATTATTACGGCTATTATGATTGTTGCTATGGTAATTATGATTATTATAATGATTTTTATGACTGTTGTGGTTATTATGACGATTACTATGATTATAATGGTTGATAGTATGGTAGTTATGATCATCAGTCAGATTAATATAGCTATAATGGTTATTATGGTTATTATGGCTATTATAATGGTTATTAGGGTTGTTTCCAAGTCTATTATGGTTATTATCATGATTATTATGATTATTATGTTTCCTAGTATGATTGTGAGAATTATTATGATCATTGTTACGATTATTCTGGTTATAATGGCTATTAAGATTATTATGGTTGTAATAACGAATATTAGGTTATTTCCATGATTATTCTGTATATTATAACGATGTTATGATTATTACAGTTAGTATAACGATTACTATGATTATTACGGCTATTATGATTGTTGCTATGATTGTTATGATTGTTGTGGGTATTATGACGATTACTATGATTATAATGGTTGATAGCATGGTTATTATGGTCATCATTCAGATTACTATAGCTATTATGATTAATATGGTTATCATGGCTATTATAATGGTTATTACGGTTGTTTCCAAGTCTATTATGGTTATTGCCATGTTTATTATTATTATTATTATTATGATTGTTATGTTTGTTGTCGTTATTATGACGATTACTTTGATTATAGTTGTTGATAGCATGGTAGTTATGATCATCAGTCAGATTATTATAGCTATTACGGTTATTACGGTCATTATGGCTATTATAATGGTTATTAGGGTTGTTTCCAAGTCTATTATGGTTATTTTCATGATTATTATGATTATGATGTTTTTTAGTATGATTGTGAGGATTATTATGACCATTATTGTGATAATTCAGCCAGATTACTATAGCTATTATGATTATTATAGTTATTATGGCTATTATAATGGTTATTATGGTTGATTCCCAATCTATTACGGTTATTATCATTATTATTATTATGATTATTATGTTTCTTAGTATGATTATGACGAATATTATGATCATCACTGAGATTCTTACGGCGATTACGACTATTGCGATTATTATGGCTATAATAACGATTACTAGGTTTTTTTCCTGATTATTCTGTTTTTTATTACGATGTTATGATTATTACTGTCAGTATAACTATTACTATGATTATTACGTCTATTATGATTGTTCCTATGATTATTATGACTATTATTATGATTGTTATTATTGTTGTGGTTATCATGATTATTACTATGATTATAATGGGTAATAGCATCGTTATTATGGTCATCATTCAGATTACTATGGCTGTTAAGGTTACTATGGTTATTATGGCTATTATAATGGTTATTATGATCGATTCCATGTCTATTAAGGTTATTATTATGATTATTATGATTATAATGTATCATAGTATGTTTGCGATGATTATTACGATCATTATGATGATTATTCTGGTTATTATGGTTATTAAGATTATTATGGCTGTAATATCGTTTATTAGGTTATTTCCATGATTATTCTGTTTATTATTACGATGTTATGATTATTACAGTCAGTATAACTATTACTATAATTATTGCGTCTATTATGATTGCTGCTATGATTATTATGATTATTATTATGATTGTTAAGATTGTTGTGGTTATTATGACGATTACTATGATTATAATGGTTGATAGTATGGTAGTTATGATCATCAGTCAGATTAATATAGCTATAATGGTTATTATGGTTATTATGGCTATTATAATGGTTATTAGGGTTGTTTCCAAGTCTATTATGGTTATTATCATGATTATTATGATTATTATGTTTCCTAGTATGATTGTGAGAATTGTTATGATCATTACTACGATTATTCTGGTTATAATGGTTATTAAGATTATTATGTCTGTAATAACGATTATTAGGTTATTTCCATGATTATTCTGTTTATTATTACAATGTTATGATTGCTACAGTTAGTATAACCATTACTATGGTAATTACGTCTATTATGATTTTTGCTATGATTATTATGACTATTATTATGATTGTTATGATTTTTGTGGTTATCATGACGATTACTATGATTATAATGGTTGATAGCATGGTAATCATGATCATCATTCAGATTACTATAGCTATTATGATGAATATCATTATCAGGGCTATTATAATTGTTATTATGGTTGTTTCCAAGTTTATTATGGTTATTGTCATGTTTATTATCATTATTATTATGATTGATATGTTTGTTGTGGTTATTATGACGATTACTATGATTATAATTGTTGATAGCACGATAATTATGATCATCAGTCAGATTACTATAGCTATTATGGTTATTATGGTTATTATGGCTATTATAATGGTTATTAGGGTTGTTTCCAAGTCTATTATGTTTATTATAATGATTATTATGATTATAATGTTGCTTAGTATTACCGTGAGGGTTATTATGATCATTACTATTATTATTCTGGTTATTATGGTTATTAAGATTATTATGGCTGTAATAACGATTATTAGGTTATTTGCATGATTATTCTGTATATTATAACGATGTTATGATTATTACGGTCAGTGTAACGATTACTATGATGATCACGGCTATTATGATTGTTGCTATGATAATTATGATTATAATTATGATTGTCATGATTGTTGTGGTTATCATGACGATTACTATGATTATATTGGTTGATAGCATGGTAATCATGATCATCATTCAGATTACTATAGCTATTATGATGAATATCATTATCAGGGCTATTATAATTGTTATTATGGTTGTTTCCAAGTTTATTATGGTTATTGTCATGTTTATTATCATTATTATTATGATTGATATGTTTGTTGTGGTTATTATGACGATTACTATGATTATAATTGTTGATAGCACGATAATTATGATCATCAGTCAGATTACTATAGCTATTATGGTTATTATGGTAATTATGGCTGTTATAATGGTTATTAGGGTTGTTTCCAAGTCTATTATGGTTATTATCATGATTATTATGATTATTATGTTTCTTAGTATGATTGTGAGGATTATTATGATCATCACTGAGATTCTTATGGTGATTACGACTATTATGATTATTATGGCTATAATAACGATTATTACGCTATTTCCATGATTATTCTGTTTATTATTACAATGTTATGATTGCTACAGTTAGTATAACCATTACTATGGTAATTACGTCTATTATGATTTTTGCTATGATTATTATGACTATTATTATGATTGTTATGATTTTTGTGGTTATCATGACGATTACTATGATTATAATGGTTGATAGCATGGTAATCATGATCATCATTCAGATTACTATAGCTATTATGATTAATACGGTTATCATGGCTATTATAATGGTTATTATGGTTGTTTCCAAGTTTATTATGGTTATTGTCATGTTTATTATCATTATTATTGTGATTGTTATGTTTGTTGTGGGGTTTATGACGATTACTATGATTATAATTGTTGATAGCATGGTAATTATGATCATCATTCAGATTAGTATAACTATTATGATTATTATGGTTGTTATGGCTAATATAATGGTTATTATGGCTGTTTCCAAGTCTATTATGGTTATTATCATGATTATTATGATTATTATGTTTCCTAGTATGATTGTGAGAATTGTTATGATCATTACTACGATTATTCTGGTTATAATGGTTATTAAGATTATTATGTCTGTAATAACGATTATTAGGTTATTTCCATGATTATTCTGTATATTATAACGATGTTATGATTATTACAGCCAGTATAACTATTACTATGATTATTACGTCTATTATGACTGTTGCTATGATTATTATGATTATTATTATGATTGTTGTGGTTATTATGACGATTACTATGATTATAATGGTTGATGGCATAGAAACCATGATCATCATTCAGATTACTATAGCTATTATGATTAATACGGTTATCGTGGCTATTATAATGGTTATTATGGTTGTTTCCAAGTTTATTATGG
This sequence comes from Calliopsis andreniformis, assembly GCF_051401765.1. Taxonomy (NCBI): domain Eukaryota; kingdom Metazoa; phylum Arthropoda; class Insecta; order Hymenoptera; family Andrenidae; genus Calliopsis; species Calliopsis andreniformis. The sequence continues at coordinate 59,767 of NW_027480722.1, read as the reverse complement.
TTATTGTCATGTTTATTATCATTATTATTATGATTGTTATGTTTTTTGTGGGGTTTATGACGATTACTATGATTATAATTGTTGATAGCATGGTAATTATGATCATCATTCAGATTACTATAACTATTATGATTATTATGGTTGCTATGGCTAATATAATGGTTATTATGGCTGTTTCCAAGTTTATTATGGTTATTATCATGATTATTATGATTATTATGTTTCTGAGCATGATTATGACGAATACTATGATCATCAATGACATTCTTATGGTGATTACGACTATTACGATTAATATGGCTATAATAACCATTATTAGGTTTTTTTCCTGATCATTCTGTTTATTATTACGATGTTATGACTATTACGGTTAGTATAACTATTACTATGATTATTACGGCTATTATGATTGTTGCTATGATAATTATGATTATAATTATGATTGTCATGATTGTTGTGGTTATCATGACGATTACTATGATTATATTGGTTGATAGCATGGTTACTATGATCATCATACAGATTACTATAGCTATTATGATTATTATGGTTATTATGGCTATTATAATGGTTGTTATGGTTGTTTCCATGTCTATTATGGTTATTATCATGATTATTATGATTATTATGTTTCTTAATACGATTATGACGAATATTAAGATAATCACTGAGATTCCTATGGCGATTACGACTATTACGATTATTATGGCTGTAATAACGATTATTAGGTTATTTTCATGATTATTCTGTTTATTATTACGATATTATGATTATTACAGTTAGTATAGCTATTACTATGACTATTACGGCTATTCTGACTGTTGCTATGATTATTATGATTATTCTTATGACTGTTATGATTGTTGTGGTTGTTATGACGACTACTATGATTATAATGGTTGATAGCATGGTAATCATGATCATCATTCAGATTACTATAGCTATTATGATGAATATCATTATCAGGGCTATTATAATGGCTATTATGGTTGTTTCCACGTTTATTATGGTTATTGTCATGTTTATTATCATTATTATTATGATTGTTATGTTTGTTGTGGGTATTGTGACGATTACTATGATTATAATGGTTGATAGCATGGTTATTATGGTCATCATTCGGATTACTATGGCTGTTAAGATTATTATGGTTATTATGTCTATTATATTGGTTATTATGGCTGTTTCCAAGTCTATTATGGTTATTATCATGATTATTATGGTTATTATGTTTCTGAGCATGATTATGACGAATACTATGATCATCAATGACATTCTTATGGTGATTACGACTATTACGATTATTATGGCTATAATAACCATTATTAGGTTTTTTCCCTGATCATTCTGTTTATTATTACGATGTTATGACTATTACGGTTAGTATAACTATTACTATGATTATTACGGCTATTATGATTGTTGCTATGGTAATTATGATTATTATAATGATTTTTATGACTGTTGTGGTTATTATGACGATTACTATGATTATAATGGTTGATAGTATGGTAGTTATGATCATCAGTCAGATTAATATAGCTATAATGGTTATTATGGTTATTATGGCTATTATAATGGTTATTAGGGTTGTTTCCAAGACTATTATGGTTATTATCATGATTATTATGATTATTATGTTTCCTAGTATGATTGTGAGAATTATTATGATCATTGTTACGATTATTCTGGTTTTAATGGCTATTAAGATTATTATGGTTGTAATAACGAGTATTAGGTTATTTCCATGATTATTCTGTATATTATAACGATGTTATGATTATTACAGTTAGTATAACGATTACTATGATTATTACGGCTATTATGATTGTTGCTATGATTGTTATGATTGTTGTGGGTATTATGACGATTACTATGATTATAATGGTTGATAGCATGGTTATTATGGTCATCATTCAGATTACTATAGCTATTATGATTAATATGGTTATCATGGCTATTATAATGGTTATTACGCTTGTTTCCAAGTCTATTATGGTTATTGCCATGTTTATTATTATTATTATTATTATGATTGTTATGTTTGTTGTCGTTATTATGACGATTACTTTGATTATAGTTGTTGATAGCATGGTAGTTATGATCATCAGTCAGATTATTATAGCTATTACGGTTATTACGGTCATTATGGCTATTATAATGGTTATTAGGTTTGTTTCCAAGTCTATTATGGTTATTTTCATGATTATTATGATTATGATGTTTTTTAGTATGATTGTGAGGATTATTATGACCATTATTGTGGTTATTCTGCTTATTATGGTTATTAAGAATTATATGGCTGTAATAACGATTATTAGGCTATTTGCATGATTATTCTGTTTATCATTACGATGTTATGACAATTACAGTCAGTATAACCATTACCATGATTATTACGTCTATTATGATTGTTCCTATGATTACTATGACTATTATTATGATTGTTATGATTGTTGTGGTTATTATGACGATTACCATGATTATAATTGTTGATAGCATGGTAATTATGATCATCAGTGAGATTACTATAGTTATTATGGTATATTATGGTTATTATGGCTATTATAATGGTTATTAGGGCTGTTTCCAAGTCTATTATGGTTATTATCATGATTATTATGATTATTATGTTTCTTAGTATGATTGTGAGGATTATTATGATCATTATTATGATAATTCTGGTTATTATGGTTGTTTCGGTTATTATGTCTGTAATAACGATTATTAGGTTATTTCCTTGATTATTCTGTTTATTATTACAATGTTATGATTGCTACAGTTAGTATAACTATTACTATGGTAATTACGTCTATTATGATTTTTGCTATGATTATTATGACTATTATTATGATTGTTATGATTTTTGCGGTTATTATGACGATTACTATGATTATAATGGTTGATAGCATGGTAATCATGATCATCATTCAGATTACTATAGCTATTATGGTTAATATGGTTATCATGGCTATTATAATGGCTATTACGGTTGTTTCCAAGTCTATTATGGTTATTGCCATGTTTATTATTATTATTATTATTATGATTGTTATGTTTGTTGTCGTTATTATGACGATTACTTTGATTATAGTTGTTGATAGCATGGTAGTTATGATCATTAGTCAGATTATTATAGCTATTACGGTTATTATGGATATTATGGCTATTATAAAGGTTATTAGGGCTGTTTCCAAGTCTATTATGGTTATTATCATGATTATTATGATTATTATGTTTCTTAGTATGATTGTGAGGATTATTATGATCATTATTATGATAATTCTGGTTATTATGGTTGTTTAGATTATTATGTCTGTAATAACGATTATTGGGTTATTTCCTTGATTATTCTGTTTATTATTACGATGTTATGATTATTACAGTTAGTATAACTATTGCTATGACTATTACGGCTATTATGATTGTGCTATGATTATTATGATTATTATTATGATTGTTATGATTGTTGTGGTTATTATGACGATTACTATGATTATAATGGTTGATAGCATGGTAATCATGATCATCATTCAGATTACTATAGCTATTATGATTATTATGGTTATTATGTATATTATATTGGTTATTATGATCGTTTCCAAGTCTATTATGTTTATTATAATGATTATTATGATTATAATGTTGCTTAGTATTACTGTGAGGGTTATTATGATCATTACTATTATTATTCTGGTTATTATGGTTATTAAGATTATTATGGCTGTAATAACGATTATTAGGTTATTTGCATGATTCTTCTGTATATTATAACGATGTTATGATTATTACAGTCAGTGTAACGATTACTATGATTATTACGGCTATTATGATTGTTGCTATGATTGTTATGATTGTTGTGGGTATGATGACGATTACTATGATTATAATGGTTGATAGTATGGTTATTATGGTCATCATTCGGATTACTATGGCTATTAAGATTATTATGGTTATTATGTCTATTATATTGGTTATTATGATCGTTTCCAAGTCTATTATGTCTATTATAATGATTATTATGATTATAATGTTGCTTAGTATTACTGTGAGGGTTATTATGATCATTACTATTATTATTCTGGTTATTATGGTTATTAAGATTATTATGGCTGTAATAACGATTATTAGGTTATTTGCATGATTCTTCTGTATATTATAACGATGTTATGATTATTACAGTCAGTGTAACGATTACTATGATTATCACGGTTATTATGATTGTTGCTATGATAATTATGATTATAATTATGATTGTCACGATTGTTGTGGTTGTCATGACGATTACTATGATTATATTGGTTGATAGCATGGTTATTATGGTCATCATTCGGATTACTATGGCTGTTAAGATTATTATGGTTATTATGTCTATTATATTGGTTATTATGGCTGTTTCCAAGTCTATTATGGTTATTATCATGATTGTTATGATTATTATGTTTCTGAGCATGATTATGTCGAATACTATGATCATCAATGGCATTCTTATGGTGATTACGACTATTACGATTATTATGGCTATAATAACCATTATTAGGTTTTTTTCCTGATCATTCTGTTTATTATTACGATGTTATGACTATTACGGTTAGTATAACTATTACTATGATTATTACGGCTATTATGATTGTTGCTATGGTAATTATGATTATTATTATGATTTTTATGACTGTTGTGGTTATTATGACGATTACTATGATTATAATGGTTGATAGTATGGTAGTTATGATCATCAGTCAGATTAATATAGCTATAATGGTTATTATGGTTATTATGTCTATTATATTGGTTATTATGATCGTTTCCAAGTCTATTATGTTTATTATAATGATTATTATGATTATAATGTTGCTTAGTATTACTGTGAGGGTTATTATGATCATTACTATTATTATTCTGGTTATTATGGTTATTAAGATTATTATGGCTGTAATAACGATTATTAGGTTATTTGCATGATTATTCTGTATATTATAACGATGTTATGATTATTACAGTCAGTGTAACGATTACTATGATTATCACGGCTATTATGATTGTTGCTATGATAATTATGATTATAATTATGATTGTCACGATTGTTGTGACTATCATGACGATTATTATGATTATATTGGTTGATAGCATGGTTACTATGATCGTCATACGGATTACTATAGCTATTATGATTATTATGGTTATTATGGCTATTTTAATGTTTGTTATGGTTGTTTACATGTCTACTATTGTTATTATCATGATTATTATGATTATTATGTTTCTCAGTACGATTATGACGAATATTATGATAATCACAGAGATTCTTATGGCGATTACGACTATTACGATTATTATGGCTGTAACAGCGATTATTAGGCTATTTCCATGATTATTCTGTTTATTATTACGATGTTATGATTATTACAGTCAGTATAACTATTACCATGATTATTACGTCTATTATGATTGTTCCTATGATTATTATGACTATTATTATGATTGTTATGATTGTTGTGGTTATCATGATTATTACTATGATTATAATGGATAATAGCATCGTTATTATGGTCATCATTCGGATTACAATGGCTATTAAGATTACTATGGTTATTATGGCTATTATAATGGTTATTATGATCGTTTCCATGTCTATTAAGGTTATTATTATGATTATTATGATTATAATGTATCATAGTATGTTTGCGATGATTATTACGATCATTATGATGATTATTCTGGTTATTATGGTTATTAAGATTATTATGGCTGTAATATCGTTTATTAGGTTATTTCCATGATTATTCTGTTTATTATTACGATGTTATGATTATTACAGTCAGTATAACTATTACTATAATTATTGCGTCTATTATCATTGTTGCTATGATTATTATGATTATTATTATGATTGTTAAGATTGTTGTGGTTATCATGACGATTACTATGATTATATTGGTTGATAGCATGTTAATCATGATCATCATTCAGATTACTACAGCTATTATGATTAATACGGTTATCATGGGTATTATACTGGTTATTATGGTTGTTTCCATGTTTATATGGTTATTGTCATGTTTATTATCATTATTATTATGATTGCTATCTTTGTTGTGGGTATTATGACGATTACTATGATAATAATTGTTGATAGCATGGTAATTATGATCATCATTCAGATTAGTATAACTATTATGATTATTATGATTGTTATGGCTAATATAATGGTTATTATGGCTGTTTCCAAGTCTATTATGGTTATTATCATGCTTACTATGATTATTATGTTTCTTAGCATGATTATGACGAATACTATGATCATCAATGACATTCCTATGGTGATTACGACTATTACGATTATTATGGCAATAATAACGATTATTAGGTAATTTCTATGATCATTCTGTTTATTATTACGATGTTATGACTATTACGGTTAGTATAACTATTACTATGATTATTACGACCTATTATGATTGTCGCTATGATAATTATGATTATTCCTATGATTGTTATGATTGTTGTGGTTATTATGACGATTACCATGATTATAATGGTTCATAGCATGGTTATTATGATCATCATTCAGATTACTATAGCTATTACGATTATTATGGTTATTATGGCTATTATAATGGTTATTATGATTGATTCCAAGTCTATTACGGTTATTATCATTATTATTATGATTACTATGTTTCTTAGTATGATTACGACGCGTATTATGATCATCACTCAGATTCTTACGGCGATTACGACTATTACGATTATTATGGCTATAATAACCATTATTAGGTTTTTTTCCTGATCATTCTGTTTATTATTACGATGTTATGACTATTACGGTTAGTGTAACTATTACTATGATTATTACGGCTATTATGATTGTTGCTATGGTAATTATGATTATTATTATGATTTTTATGATTGTTGTGGTTATTATGACGATTACTATGATTATAATGGTTGATAGTATGGTAGTTATGATCATCAGTCAGATTAATATAGCTATAATGGTTATTATGGTTATTATGGCTATTATAATGGTTATTAGGGTTGTTTCCAAGTCTATTATGGTTATTATCATGATTATTATGATTATTATGTTTCCTAGTATGATTGTGAGAATTATTATGATCATTCTTACGATTATTCTGGTTATAATGGCTATTAAGATTATTATGGTTGTAATAACGAGTATTAGGTTATTTCCATGATTATTCTGTATATTATAACGATGTTATGATTATTACAGTTAGTATAACGATTACTATGATTATTACGGCTATTATGATTGTTGCTATGATAATTATGATTATAATTATGATTGTCATGATTGTTGTGGTTATCATGACGATTACTATGATTATATTGGTTGATAGCATGGTAATCATGATCATCATTCAGATTACTATAGCTATTATGATGAATATCATTATCAGGGCTATTATAATTGTTATTATGGTTGTTTCCAAGTTTATTATGGTTATTGTCATGTTTACTATCATTATTATTATGACTGATATGTTTGTTGTGGTTATTATGACGATTACTATGATTTTAATTGTTGATAGCACGATAATTATGATCATCAGTCAGATTACTATAGCTATTATGGTTATTATGGTTATTATGGCTGTTATAATGGTTATTAGGGTTGTTTCCAAGTCTATTATGGTTATTATCATGATTATTATGATTATTATGCTTCTTAGTATGATTGTGAGGATTATTATGATCATCACTGAGATTCTTATGGTGATTACGACTATTATGATTATTATGGCTATAATAACGATTATTAGGCTATTTCCATGATTATTCTGTTTATTATTACAATGTTATGATTGCTACAGTTAGTATAACTATTACTATGGTAATTACGTCTATTATGATTTTTGCTATGATTATTATGACTATTATTATGATTGTTATGATTTTTGTGGTTATTATTACGATTACTATGATTATAATGGTTGATAGCATGGTAATCATGATCATCATTCAGATTACTATAGCTATTATGATTAATATGGTTATCATGGCTATTATAATGGCTATTACGGTTGTTTCCAAGTCTATTATGGTTATTGCCATGTTTATTATTATTATTATTATTATTATGATTGTTATGTTTGTTGTCGTTATTATGACGATTACTTTGATTATAGTTGTTGATAGCATGGTAGTTATGATCATCAGTCAGATTATTATAGCTATTACGGTTATTATGGATATTATGGCTATTATAATGGTTATTAGGGCTGTTTCCAAGTCTATTATGGTTATTATCATGATTATTATGATTATTATGTTTCTTAGTATGATTGTGAGGATTATTATGATCATTATTATGATAATTCTGGTTATTATGGTTGTTTAGATTATTATGTCTGTAATAACGATTATTAGGTTATTTCCTTGATTATTCTGTTTATTAGTACGATGTTATGATTATTACAGTTAGTATAACTATTGCTATGACTATTACGGCTATTATGATTGTGCTATGATTATTATGATTATTATTATGATTGTTATGATTGTTGTGGTTATTATGAGGGTTACTATGATTATAATGGTTGATGGCATAGAAATCATGATCATCATTCAGATTACTATAGCTATTATGATTAATACGGTTATCATGGGTATTATACTGGTTATTATGGTTGTTTCCATGTTTATATGGTTATTGTCATGTTTATTATCATTATTATTATGATTGCTATCTTTGTTGTGGGTATTATGACGATTACTATGATAATAATTGTTGATAGCATGGTAATTATGATCATCATTCAGATTAGTATAACTATTATGATTATTATGATTGTTATGGCTAATATAATGGTTATTATGGCTGTTTCCAAGTCTATTATGGTTATTATCATGCTTACTATGATTATTATGTTTCTTAGCATGATTATGACGAATACTATGATCATCAATGACATTCTTATGGTGATTACGACTATTATGATTATTATGGCAATAATAACGATTATTAGGTAATTTCTATGATCATTCTGGTTATTATTACGATGTTATGACTATTACGGTTAGTATAACTATTACTATGATTATTACGACCTATTATGATTGTTGCTATGATAATTATGATTATTCCTATGATTGTTATGATTGTTGTGGTTATTATGACGATTACCATGATTATAATGGTTCATAGCATGGTTATTATGATCATCATTCAGATTACTATAGCTATTACGATTATTATGGTTATTATGGCTATTATAATGGTTATTATGATTGATTCCAAGTCTATTACGGTTATTATCATTATTATTATGATTACTATGTTTCTTAGTATGATTACGACGAGTATTATGATCATCACTGAGATTCTTACGGCGATTACGACTATTACGATTATTATGGCTATAATAACCATTATTAGGTTTTTTTCCTGATCATTCTGTTTATTATTACGATGTTATGACTGTTACGGTTAGTATAACTATTACTATGATTATTACGGCTATTATGATTGTTGCTATGGTAATTATGATTATTATTATGATTTTTATGATTGTTGTGGTTATTATGACGATTACTATGATTATAATGGTTGATAGTATGGTAGTTATGATCATCAGTCAGATTAATATAGCTATAACGGTTATTATGGTTATTATGGCTATTATAATGGTTATTAGGGTTGTTTCCAAGTCTATTATGGTTATTATCATGATTATTATGATTATAATGTTGATTAGTATTACTGTGAGGGTTATTATGATCATTACTATTATTATTCTGGTTATTATGGTTATTAAGATTGTTACGGCTGTAATAACGATTATTAGGTTATTTGCATGATTATTCTGTATATTATAACGATGTTATGATTATTACGGTCAGTGTAACGATTACTATGATTATCACGGCTATTATGATTGTTGCTATGATAATTATGATTATAATTATGATTGTCATGATTGTTGTGGTTATCATGACGATTACTATGATTATATTGGTTGATAGCATGGTAATCATGATCATCATTCAGATTACTATAGCTATTATGATGAATATCATTATCAGGGCTATTATAATTGTTATTATGGTTGTTTCCAAGTTTATTATGGTTATTGTCATGTTTATTATCATTATTATTATGATTGATATGCTTGTTGTGGTTATTATGACGATTACTATGATTATAATGGTTGATAGAACGATAATTATGATCATCAGTCAGATTACTATAGCTATTATGGTTATTATGGTTATTATGGCTGTTATAATGGTTATTAGGGTTGTTTCCAAGTCTATTATGGTTATTATCATGATTATTATGATTATTATGTTTCTTAGTATGATTGTGAGGATTATTATGATCATCACTGAGATTCTTATGGTGATTACGACTATTATGATTATTATGGCTATAATAACGATTATTAGGCTATTTCCATGATTATTCTGTTTATTATTACAATGTTATGATTGCTACAGTTAGTATAACTATTACTATGGTAATTACGTCTATTATGATTTTTGCTATGATTATTATCACTATTATTATGATTGTTATGATTTTTGTGGTTATTATGACGATTACTATGATTATAATGGTTGATAGGATGGTAATCATGATCATCATTCAGATTACTATAGCTATTATGATTAATATGGTTATCATGGCTATTATAATGGTTATTACGGTTGTTTCCAAGTTTATTATGGTTATTGCCATGTTTATTATTATTATTATTATTATGATTGTTATGTTTGTTGTCGTTATTATGACGATTACTTTGATTATAGTTGTTGATAGCATGGTAGTTATGATCATCAGTCAGATTATTATAGCTATTACGGTTATTATGGTTATTATGGCTATTATAATGGTTATTAGGGTTGTTTCCAAGTCTATTATGGTTATTTTCATGATTATTATGATTATGATGTTTTTTAGTATGATTGTGAGGATTATTATGACCATTATTGTGGTTATTCTGCTTATTATGGTTATTAAGAATTATATGGCTGTAATAACGATTATTAGGCTATTTGCATGATTATTCTGTTTATCATTACGATGTTATGATAATTACAGTCAGTATAACCATTACCATGATTATTACGTCTATTATGATTGTTCCTATGATTACTATGACTATTATTATGATTGTTATGATTGTTGTGGTTATTATGACGATTACCATGATTATAATTGTTGATAGCATGGTAATTATGATCATCAGTCAGATTACTATAGTTATTATGGTTATTATGGTTATTATGGCTATTATAATGGTTATTAGGGCTGTTTCCAAGTCTATTATGGTTATTATCATGATTATTATGATTATTATGTTTCTTAGTATGATTTTGAGGATTATTATGATCATTATTATGATAATTCTGGTTATTATGGTTGTTTAGATTATTATGTCTGTAATAACGATTATTAGGTTATTTCCTTGATTATTCTGTTTATTATTACGATGTTATGATTATTACAGTTAGTATAACTATTACTATGACTATTACGGCTATTATGATTGTGCTATGATTATTATGATTATTATTATGATTGTTACGATTGTTGTGGTTATTATGAGGGTTACTATGATTATAATGGTTGATGGCATAGAAATCATGATCATCATTCAGATTACTATAGCTATTATGATAAATACGGTTATCATGGCTATTATAATGGTTATTATGGTTGTTTCCAAGTTTATTATGGTTATTGTCATGTTTATTATCATTATTATTATGATTGTTATGTTTGTTGTGGGGTTTATGACGATTACTATGATTATAATTGTTGATAGCATGGTAATTATGATCATCATTCAGATTAGTATAACTATTATGATTATTATGGTTGCTATGGCTAATATAATGGTTATTATGGCTGTTTCCAAGTCTATTATGGTTATTATCATGATTATTATGATTATTATGTTTCCTAGTATAATTGTGAGTTTTATTATGATCATTCTTACGATTATTCTGGTTATAATGGCTATTAAGATTATTATGGTTGTAATAACGAGTATTAGGTTATTTCCATGATTATTCTGTATATTATAACGATGTCATGATTATTACAGTTAGTATAACGATTACTATGATTATTACGGCTATTATGATTGTTGCTATGATTGTTATGATTGTTGTGGGTATTATGGCGATTACTATGATTATAATGGTTGATAGCATGGTTATTATGGTCACCATTCGGATTACTATGGCTATTAAGATTATTATGGTTATTATGTCTATTATATTGGTTATTATGATCGTTTCCAAGTCTATTATGTTTATTATAATGATTATTATGATTATAATGTTGATTAGTATTACTGTGAGGGTTATTATGATCATTACTATTATTATTCTGGTTATTATGGTTATTAAGATTGTTACGGCTGTAATAACGATTATTAGGTTATTTGCATGATTATTCTGTTTATTATTACGATGTTATGATTATTACAGTCAGTATAACTATTACTATAATTATTGCGTCTATTATGATTGTTGCTATGATTATTATGATTATTATTATGATTGTTAAGATTGTTGTGGTTATTATGACGATTACTATGATTATAATGGTTGATAGCATGTTAATCATGATCATCATTCAGATTACTACAGCTATTATGATTAATACGGTTATCATGGGTATTATACAGGTTATTATGGTTGTTTCCAAGTTTATATGGATATTGTCATGTTTATTATCATTATTATTATGATTCCTATGTTTGTTGTGGGTATTATGACGATTACTATGATAATAATTGTTGATAGCATGGTAATTATGATCATCATTCAGATTAGTATAACTATTATGATTATTATGATTGTTATGGCTAATATAATGGTTATTATGGCTGTTTCCAAGTCTATTATGGTTATTATCATGATTACTATGATTATTATGTTTCTTAGCATGATTATGACGAATACTATGATCATCAATGACATTCTTATGGTGATTACGACTATTACGATTATTATGGCAATAATAACGATTATTAGGTAATTTCTATGATCATTCTGTTTATTATTACGATGTTATGACTATTACGGTTAGTATAACTATTACTATGATTATTACGACCTATTATGATTGTCGCTATGATAATTATGATTATTCCTATGATTGTTATGATTGTTGTGGTTATTATGACGATTACCATGATTATAATGGTTCATAGCATGGTTATTATGATCATCATTCAGATTACTATAGCTATTACGATTATTATGGTTATTATGGCTATTATAATGGTTATTATGATTGATTCCAAGTCTATTACGGTTATTATCATTATTATTATGATTACTATGTTTCTTAGTATGATTACGACGAGTATTATGATCATCACTGAGATTCTTACGGCGATTACGACTATTACGATTATTATGGCTATAATAACCATTATTAGGTTTTTTTCCTGATCATTCTGTTTATTATTACGATGTTATGACTATTACGGTTAGTATAACTATTACTATGATTATTACGGCTATTATGATTGTTGCTATGGTAATTATGATTATTATTATGATTTTTATGATTGTTGTGGTTATTATGACGATTACTATGATTATAATGGTTGATAGTATGGTAGTTATGATCATCAGTCAGATTAATATAGCTATTACGGTTATTATGGATATTATGGCTATTATAATGGTTATTAGGGTTGTTTCCAAGTCTATTATGGTTATTATCATGATTATTATGATTATTATGTTTCCTAATATGATTGTGAGGTTTATTATGATCATTCTTACGATTATTCTGGTTATAATGGCTATTAAGATTATTATGGTTGTAATAACGAGTATTAGGTTATTTCCATGATTATTCTGTATATTATAACGATGTTATGATTATTACAGTTAGTATAACGATTACTATGATTATTACGGCTATTATGATTGTTGCTATGATTGTTATGATTGTTGTGGGTATTATGACGATTACTATGATTATAATGGTTGATAGCATGGTTATTATGATCATCATTCAGATTACTATAACTATTATGATTATTACGGTTGTTATGGCTATTATAATGGTTATTGTGGCTGTTTCCAAGTCTATTATGGTTATTATCATGATTATTATGATTATTATGTTTCCTAGTATGATTGTGAGTTTTATTATGATCATTCTTACGATTATTCTGGTTATAATGGCTATTAAGATTATTATGGTTGTAATAACGAGTATTAGGTTATTTCCATGATTATTCTGTATATTATAACGATGTTATGATTATTACAGTTAGTATAACGATTACTATGATTATTACGGCTATTATGATTGTTGCTATGATTGTTATGATTGTTGTGGGTATTATGACGATTACTATGATTATAATGGTTGATAGCATGGTTATTATGATCATCATTCAGATTACTATAACTATTATGATTATTACGGTTGTTATGGCTATTATAATGGTTATTGTGGCTGTTTCCAAGTCTATTATGGTTATTATCATGATTATTATGATTATTATGTTTCTGAGCATGATTATGACGAATACTATGATCATCAATGACATTCTTATGGTGATTACGACTATTACGATTATTATGGCTATAATAACCATTATTAGGTTTTTTTCCTGATCATTCTGTTTATTATTACGATGTTATGACTATTACGGTTAGTATAACTATAACTATGATTATTACGGCTATTATGATTGTTGCTATGGTAATTATGATTATTATAATGATTTTTATGACTGTTGTGGTTATTATGACGATTACTATGATTATAATGGTTGATAGTATGGTAGTTATGATCATCATTCGGATTACTATGGCTATTAAGATTATTATGGTTATTATGTCTATTATATTGGTTATTATGATCGTTTCCAAGTCTATTATGTGTATTATAATGATTATTATGATTATAATGTTGCTTAGTATTACTGTGAGGGTTATTATGATCATTACTACTATTATTCTGGTTATTATGGTTATTAAGATTATTATGGCTGTAATAACGATTATTAGGTTATTTGCATGATTATTCTGTATATTATAACGATGTTATGATTATTACGGTCAGTGTAACGATTACTATGATTATCACGGCTATTATGATTGTTGCTATGATAATTATGATTATAATTATGATTGTCATGATTGTTGTGGTTATCATGACGATTACTATGATTATATTGGTTGATAGCATGGTAATCATGATCATCATTCAGATTACTATAGCTATTATGATGAATATCATTATCAGGGCTATTATAATTGTTATTATGGTTGTTTCCAAGTTTATTATGGTTATTGTCATGTTTATTATCATTATTATTATGATTGATATGCTTGTTGTGGTTATTATGACGATTACTATGATTATAATTGTTGATAGCACGATAATTATGATCATCAGTCAGATTACTATAGCTATTATGGTTATTATGGTTATTATGGCTGTTATAATGGTTATTAGGGTTGTTTCCAAGTCTATTATGGTTATTATCATGATTATTATGATTATTATGTTTCTTAGTATGATTGTGAGGATTATTATGATCATCACTGAGATTCTTATGGTGATTACGACTATTATGATTATTATGGCTATAATAACGATTATTAGGCTATTTCCATGATTATTCTGTTTATTATTACAATGTTATGATTGCTACAGTTAGTATAACTATTACTATGGTAATTACGTCTATTATGATTTTTGCTATGATTATTATCACTATTATTATGATTGTTATGATTTTTGTGGTTATCATGACGATTACTATGATTATAATGGTTGATAGGATGGTAATCATGATCATCATTCAGATTACTATAGCTATTATGATTAATATGGTTATCATGGCTATTATAATGGTTATTACGGTTGTTTCCAAGTTTATTATGGTTATTGCCATGTTTATTATTATTATTATTATTATGATTGTTATGTTTGTTGTCGTTATTATGACGATTACTTTGATTATAGTTGTTGATAGCATGGTAGTTATGATCATCAGTCAGATTATTATAGCTATTACGGTTATTATGGTTATTATGGCTATTATAATGGTTATTAGGGTTGTTTCCAAGTCTATTATGGTTATTTTCATGATTATTATGATTATGATGCTTTTTAGTATGATTGTGATGATTATTATGACCATTATTGTGGTTATTCTGCTTATTATGGTTATTAAGAATTATATGGCTGTAATAACGATTATTAGGCTATTTGCATGATTATTCTGTTTATCATTACGATGTTATGATAATTACAGTCAGTATAACCATTACCATGATTATTACGTCTATTATGATTGTTCCTATGATTACTATGACTATTATTATGATTGTTATGATTGTTGTGGTTATTATGACGATTACCATGATTATAATTGTTGATAGCATGGTAATTATGATCATCAGTCAGATTACTATAGTTATTATGGTTATTATGGTTATTATGGCTATTATAATGGTTATTAGGGCTGTTTCCAAGTCTATTATGGTTATTATCATGATTATTATGATTATTATGTTTCTTAGTATGATTTTGAGGATTATTATGATCATTATTATGATAATTCTGGTTATTATGGTTGTTTAGATTATTATGTCTGTAATAACGATTATTAGGTTATTTCCTTGATTATTCTGTTTATTATTACGATGTTATGATTATTACAGTTAGTATAACTATTACTATGACTATTACGGCTATTATGATTGTGCTATGATTATTATGATTATTATTATGATTGTTACGATTGTTGTGGTTATTATGAGGGTTACTATGATTATAATGGTTGATGGCATAGAAATCATGATCATCATTCAGATTACTATAGCTATTATGATTAATACGGTTATCATGGCTATTATAATGGTTATTATGGTTGTTTCCAAGTTTATTATGGTTATTGTCATGTTTATTATCATTATTATTATGATTGTTATGTTTGTTGTGGGGTTTATGACGATTACTATGATTATAATCGTTGATAGCATGGTAATTATGATCATCATTCAGATTAGTATAACTATTATGATTATTATGGTTGCTATGGCTAATATAATGGTTATTATGGCTGTTTCCAAGTCTATTATGGTTATTATCATGATTATTATGATTATTATGTTTCCTAGTATAATTGTGAGTTTTATTATGATCATTCTTACGATTATTCTGGTTATAATGGCTATTAAGATTATTATGGTTGTAATAACGAGTATTAGGTTATTTCCATGATTATTCTGTATATTATAACGATGTCATGATTATTACAGTTAGTATAACGATTACTATGATTATTACGGCTATTATGATTGTTGCTATGATTGTTATGATTGTTGTGGGTATTATGGCGATTACTATGATTATAATGGTTGATAGCATGGTTATTAAGGTCACCATTCGGATTACTATGGCTATTAAGATTATTATGGTTATTATGTCTATTATATTGGTTATTATGATCGTTTCCAAGTCTATTATGTTTATTATAATGATTATTATGATTATAATGTTGATTAGTATTACTGTGAGGGTTATTATGATCATTACTATTATTATTCTGGTTATTATGGTTATTAAGATTGTTACGGCTGTAATAACGATTATTAGGTTATTTGCATGATTATTCTGTTTATTATTACGATGTTATGATTATTACAGTCAGTATAACTATTACTATAATTATTGCGTCTATTATGATTGTTGCTATGATTATTATGATTATTATTATGATTGTTAAGATTGTTGTGGTTATTATGACGATTACTATGATTATAATGGTTGATAGCATGTTAATCATGATCATCATTCAGATTACTACAGCTATTATGATTAATACGGTTATCATGGGTATTATACAGGTTATTATGGTTGTTTCCAAGTTTATATGGATATTGTCATGTTTATTATCATTATTATTATGATTCCTATGTTTGTTGTGGGTATTATGACGATTACTATGATAATAATTGTTGATAGCATGGTAATTATGATCATCATTCAGATTAGTATAACTATTATGATTATTATGATTGTTATGGCTAATATAATGGTTATTATGGCTGTTTCCAAGTCTATTATGGTTATTATCATGATTACTATGATTATTATGTTTCTTAGCATGATTATGACGAATACTATGATCATCAATGACATTCTTATGGTGATTACGACTATTACGATTATTATGGCAATAATAACGATTATTAGGTAATTTCTATGATCATTCTGTTTATTATTACGATGTTATGACTATTACGGTTAGTATAACTATTACTATGATTATTACGACCTATTATGATTGTCGCTATGATAATTATGATTATTCCTATGATTGTTATGATTGTTGTGGTTATTATGACGATTACCATGATTATAATGGTTCATAGCATGGTTATTATGATCATCATTCAGATTACTATAGCTATTACGATTATTATGGTTATTATGGCTATTATAATGGTTATTATGATTGATTCCAAGTCTATTACGGTTATTATCATTATTATTATGATTACTATGTTTCTTAGTATGATTACGACGAGTATTATGATCATCACTGAGATTCTTACGGCGATTACGACTATTACGATTATTATGGCTATAATAACCATTATTAGGTTTTTTTCCTGATCATTCTGTTTATTATTACGATGTTATGACTATTACGGTTAGCATAACTATTACTATGATTATTACGGCTATTATGATTGTTGCTATGGTAATTATGATTATTATTATGATTTTTATGATTGTTGTGGTTATTATGACGATTACTATGATTATAATGGTTGATAGTATGGTAGTTATGATCATCAGTCAGATTAATATAGCTATAACGGTTATTATGGTTATTATGGCTATTATAATGGTTATTAGGGTTGTTTCCAAGTCTATTATGGTTATTATCATGATTATTATGATTATTATGTTTCCTAGTATAATTGTGAGTTTTATTATGATCATTCTTACGATTATTCTGGTTATAATGGCTATTAAGATTATTATGGTTGTAATAACGAGTATTAGGTTATTTCCATGATTATTCTGTATATTATAACGATGTTATGATTATTACAGTTAGTATAACGATTACTATGATTATTACGGCTATTATGATTGTTGCTATGATTGTTATGATTGTTGTGGGTATTATGGCGATTACTATGATTATAATGGTTGATAGCATGGTTATTATGGTCACCATTCGGATTACTATGGCTATTAAGATTATTATGGTTATTATGTCTATTATATTGGTTATTATGATCGTTTCCAAGTCTATTATGTTTATTATAATGATTATTATGATTATAATGTTGATTAGTATTACTGTGAGGGTTATTATGATCATTACTATTATTATTCTGGTTATTATGGTTATTAAGATTGTTACGGCTGTAATAACGATTATTAGGTTATTTGCATGATTATTCTGTATATTATAACGATGTTATGATTATTACGGTCAGTGTAACGATTACTATGATTATCACGGCTATTATGATTGTTGCTATGATAATTATGATTATAATTATGATTGTCATGATTGTTGTGGTTATCATGACGATTACTATGATTATATTGGTTGATAGCATGGTAATCATGATCATCATTCAGATTACTATAGCTATTATGATGAATATCATTATCAGGGCTATTATAATTGTTCTTATGGTTGTTTCCAAGTTTATTATGGTTATTGTCATGTTTATTATCATTATTATTATGATTGATATGCTTGTTGTGGTTATTATGACGATTACTATGATTATAATGGTTGATAGCACGATAATTATGATCATCAGTCAGATTACTATAGCTATTATGGTTATTATGGTTATTATGGCTGTTATAATGGTTATTAGGGTTGTTTCCAAGTCTATTATGGTTATTATCATGATTATTATGATTATTATGTTTCTTAGTATGATTGTGAGGATTATTATGATCATCACTGAGATTCTTATGGTGATTACGACTATTATGATTATTATGGCTATAATAACGATTATTAGGCTATTTCCATGATTATTCTGTTTATTATTACAATGTTATGATTGCTACAGTTAGTATAACTATTACTATGGTAATTACGTCTATTATTATTTTTGCTATGATTATTATCACTATTATTATGATTGTTATGATTTTTGTGGTTATTATGACGATTACTATGATTATAATGGTTGATAGGATGGTAATCATGATCATCATTCAGATTACTATAGCTATTATGATTAATATGGTTATCATGGCTATTATAATGGTTATTACGGTTGTTTCCAAGTTTATTATGGTTATTGCCATGTTTATTATTATTATTATTATTATGATTGTTATGTTTGTTGTCGTTATTATGACGATTACTTTGATTATAGTTGTTGATAGCATGGTAGTTATGATCATCAGTCAGATTATTATAGCTATTACGGTTATTATGGTTATTATGGCTATTATAATGGTTATTAGGGTTGTTTCCAAGTCTATTATGGTTATTTTCATGATTATTATGATTATCATGTTTTTTAGTATGATTGTGAGGATTATTATGACCATTATTTGGTTATTCTGCTTATTATGGTTATTAAGAATTATATGGCTGTAATAACGATTATTAGGCTATTTGCATGATTATTCTGTTTATCATTACGATGTTATGATAATTACAGTCAGTATAACCATTACCATGATTATTACGTCTATTATGATTGTTCCTATGATTACTATGACCATTATTATGATTGTTATGATTGTTGTGGTTATTATGACGATTACCATGATTATAATTGTTGATAGCATGGTAATTATGATCATCAGTCAGATTACTATAGTTATTATGGTTATTATGGTTATTATGGCTATTATAATGGTTATTAGGGCTGTTTCCAAGTCTATTATGGTTATTATCATGATTATTATGATTATTATGTTTCTTAGTATGATTTTGAGGATTATTATGATCATTATTATGATAATTCTGGTTATTATGGTTGTTTAGATTATTATGTCTGTAATAACGATTATTAGGTTATTTCCTTGATTATTCTGTTTATTATTACGATGTTATGATTATTACAGTTAGTATAACTATTACTATGACTATTACGGCTATTATGATTGTGCTATGATTATTATGATTATTATTATGATTGTTACGATTGTTGTGGTTATTATGAGGGTTACTATGATTATAATGGTTGATGGCATAGAAATCATGATCATCATTCAGATTACTATAGCTATTATGATTAATACGGTTATCATGGCTATTATAATGGTTATTATGGTTGTTTCCAAGTTTATTATGGTTATTGTCATGTTTATTATCATTATTATTATGATTGTTATGATTGTTGTGGGTATTATGACGATTACTATGATTATAATGGTTGATAGCATGGTTATTATGATCATCATTCAGATTACTATAACTATTATGATTATTACGGTTGTTATGGCTATTATAATGGTTATTGTGGCTGTTTCCAAGCCTATTATGGTTATTATCATGATTATTATGATTATTATGTTTCTTAGTATGATTGTGAGGATTATTATGATCATCACTGAGATTCTTATGGTGATTACGACTATTATGATTATTATGGCTATAATAACGATTATTAGACTATTTCCATGATTACTCTGTTTATTATTACAATGTTATGATTGCTACAGTTATTATAACTATTACTATGGTAATTACGTCTATTATGATTTTTGCTATGATTATTATCACTATTATTATGATTGTTATGATTTTTGTGGTTATTATGGCGATTACTATGATTATAATGGTTGATAGGATGGTAATCATGATCATCATTCAGATTACTATAGCTATTATGATTAATATGGTTATCATGGCTATTATAATGGTTATTACGGTTGTTTCCAAGTTTATTATGGTTATTGCCATGTTTATTATTATTATTATTATTATGATTGTTATGTTTGTTGTCGTTATTATGACGATTACTTTGATTATAGTTGTTGATAGCATGGTAGTTATGATCATCAGTCAGATTATTATAGCTATTACGGTTATTATGGTTATTATGGCTATTATAATGGTTATTAGGGTTGTTTCCAAGTCTATTATGGTTATTTTCATGATTATTATGATTATGATGTTTTTTAGTATGATTGTGAGGATTATTATGACCATTATTGTGGTTATTCTGCTTATTATGGTTATTAAGAATTATATGGCTGTAATAACGATTATTAGGCTATTTGCATGATTATTCTGTTTATCATTACGATGTTATGATAATTACAGTCAGTATAACCATTACCATGATTATTACGTCTATTATGATTGTTCCTATGATTACTATGACTATTATTATGATTGTTATGATTGTTGTGGTTATTATGACGATTACCATGATTATAATTGTTGATAGCATGGTAATTATGATCATCAGTCAGATTACTATAGTTATTATGGTTATTATGGTTATTATGGCTATTATAATGGTTATTAGGGCTGTTTCCAAGTCTATTATGGTTATTATCATGATTATTATGATTATTATGTTTCTTAGTATGATTGTGAGGATTATTATGATCATTATTATGATAATTCTGGTTATAATGGTTGTTTAGATTATTATGTCTGTAATAACGATTATTAGGTTATTTCCTTGATTATTCTGTTTATTATTACGATGTTATGATTATTACAGTTAGTATAACTATTACTATGACTATTACGGCTATTATGATTGTGCTATGATTATTATGATTATTATTATGATTGTTATGATTGTTGTGGTTATTATGAGGGTTACTATGATTATAATGGTTGATGGCATAGAAATCATGATCATCATTCAGATTACTATAGCTATTATGATTAATACGGTTATCATGGCTATTATAATGGTTATTATGGTTGTTTCCAAGTTTATTA
The DNA here is from genome assembly GCF_051401765.1 of Calliopsis andreniformis. NCBI lineage: Eukaryota > Metazoa > Arthropoda > Insecta > Hymenoptera > Andrenidae > Calliopsis > Calliopsis andreniformis. Next base: position 36,836 of record NW_027480722.1, on the reverse strand, counting down.
TGGTTATTGTCATGTTTATTATCATTATTATTGTGATTGTTATGTTTGTTGTGGGGTTTATGACGATTACTATGATTATAATTGTTGATAGCATGGTAATTATGATCATCATTCAGATTAGTATAACTATTATGATTATTATGGTTGTTATTGCTAATATAATGGTTATTATGGCTGTTTCCAAGTCTATTATGGTTATTATCATGATTATTATGATTATTATGTTTCTTAGCATGATTATGACGAATACTATGATCATCAATGACATTCTTATGGTGATTACGACTATTACGATTATTATGGCAATAATAACGATTATTAGGTAATTTCTATGATCATTCTGGTTATTATTACGATGTTATGACTATTACGGTTAGTATAACTATTACTATGATTATTACGACCTATTATGATTGTTGCTATGATAATTATGATTATTCCTATGATTGTTATGATTGTTGTGGTTATTATGACGATTACCATGATTATAATGGTTCATAGCATGGTTATTATGATCATCATTCAGATTACTATAGCTATTACGATTATTATGGTTATTATGGCTATTATAATGGTTATTATGATTGATTCCAAGTCTATTACGGTTATTATAATTATTATTATGATTACTATGTTTCTTAGTATGATTACGACGAGTATTATGATCATCACTGAGATTCTTACGGCGATTACGACTATTACGATTATTATGGCTATAATAACCATTATTAGGTTTTTTTCCTGATCATTCTGTTTATTATTACGATGTTATGACTATTACGGTTAGTATAACTATTACTATGATTATTACGGCTATTATGATTGTTGCTATGGTAATTATGATTATTATTATGATTTTTATGATTGTTGTGGTTATTAGGACGATTACTATGATTATAATGGTTGATAGTATGGTAGTTATGATCATCAGTCAGATTAATATAGCTATAATGGTTATTATGGTTATTATGGCTATTATAATGGTTATTAGGGTTGTTTCCAAGTCTATTATGGTTATTATCATGATTATTATGATTATTATGTTTCCTAGTATGATTGTGAGTTTTATTATGATCATTCTTACGATTATTCTGGTTATAATGGCTATTAAGATTATTATGGTTGTAATAACGAGTATTAGGTTATTTCCATGCTTATTCTGTATATTATAACGATGTTATGATTATTACAGTTAGTATAACGATTACTATGATTATTACGGCTATTATGATTGTTGCTATGATTGTTATGATTGTTGTGGGTATTATGACGATTACTATGATTATAATGGTTGATAGCATGGTTATTATGATCATCATTCAGATTACTATAACTATTATGATTATTACGGTTGTTATGGCTATTATAATGGTTATTGTGGCTGTTTCCAAGTCTATTATGGTTATTATCATGATTATTATGATTATTATGTTTCCTAGTATGATTGTGAGTTTTATTATGATCATTCTTACGATTATTCTGGTTATAATGGCTATTAAGATTATTATGGTTGTAATAACGAGTATTAGGTTATTTCCATGATTATTCTGTATATTATAACGATGTTATGATTATTACAGTTAGTATAACGATTACTATGATTATTACGGCTATTATGATTGTTGCTATGATTGTTATGATTGTTGTGGGTATTATGACGATTACTATGATTATAATGGTTGATAGCATGGTTATTATGATCATCATTCAGATTACTATAACTATTATGATTATTACGGTTGTTATGGCTATTATAATGGTTATTGTGGCTGTTTCCATGTCTATTATGGTTATTATCATGATTATTATGATTATTATGCTTCTTAGTACGATTATGACGAGTATTATGATAATCACTGAGATTCTTAAGGCGTTTACGACTATTACGATTATTATGGCTATAATAACGGTTATTAGGTAATTTCTATGATCATTCTGTTTATGATTACGATGTTATGACTATTACGGTTAGTATAACTATTACTATGATTATTACGACCTATTATGATTGTTGCTATGGTAATTATGATTATTATAATGATTTTTATGACTGTTGTGGTTATTATGACGATTACTATGATTATAATGGTTGATAGTATGGTAGTTATGATCATCATTCGGATTACTATGGCTATTAAGATTATTATGGTTATTATGTCTATTATATTGGCTATTATGATCGTTTCCAAGTCTATTATGTGTATTATAATGATTATTATGATTATAATGTTGCTTAGTATTACTGTAAGGGTTATTATGATCATTACTATTATTATTCTGGTTATTATGGTTATTAAGATTATTATGGCTGTAATAACGATTATTAGGTTATTTGCCTGATTATTCTGTATATTATAACGATGTTATGATTATTACGGTCAGTGTAACGATTACTATGATTATCACGGCTATTATGATTGTTGCTATGATAATTATGATTATAATTATGATTGTCATGATTGTTGTGGTTATCATGACGATTACTATGATTATATTGGTTGATAGCATGGTAATCATGATCATCATTCAGATTACTATAGCTATTATGATGAATATCATTATCAGGGCTATTATAATTGTTATTATGGTTGTTTCCAAGTTTATTATGGTTATTGTCATGTTTATTATCATTATTATTATGGTTGATATGCTTGTTGTGGTTATTATGACGATTACTACGATTATAACTGTTGATAGCACGATAATTATGATCATCAGTCAGATTACTATAGCTATTATGGTTATTATGGTTCTTATGGCTGTTATAATGGTTATTAGGGTTGTTTCCAAGTCTATTATGGTTATTATCATGATTATTATGATTATTATGTTTCTTAGTATGATTGTGAGGATTATTATGATCATCACTGAGATTCTTATGGTGATTACGACTATTATGATTATTATGGCTATAATAACGATTATTAGGCTATTTCCATGATTATTCTGTTTATTATTACAATGTTATGATTGCTACAGTTAGTATAACTATTACTATGGTAATTACGTCTATTATGATTTTTGCTATGATTATTATGACTATTATTATGATTGTTATGATTTTTGTGGTTATTATGACGATTACTATGATTATAATGGTTGATAGGAGGGTAATCATGATCATCATTCAGATTACTATAGCTATTATGATTAATATGGTTATCATGGCTATTATAATGGTTATTACGGTTGTTTCCAAGTTTATTATGGTTATTGCCATGTTTATTATTATTATTATTATTATGATTGTTATGATTGTTGTGGTTATTATGACGATTACCATGATTATAATTGTTGATAGCATGGTAATTATGATCATCAGTCAGATTACTATAGTTATTATGGTTATTATGGTTATTATGGCTATTATAATGGTTATTAGGGCTGTTTCCAAGTCTATTATGGTTATTATCATGATTATTATGATTATTATGTTTCTTAGTATGATTGTGAGGATTATTATGATCATTATTATGATAATTCTGGTTATAATGGTTGTTTAGATTATTATGTCTGTAATAACGATTATTAGGTTATTTCCTTGATTATTCTGTTTATTATTACGATGTTATGATTATTACAGTTAGTATAACTATTACTATGACTATTACGGCTATTATGATTGTGCTATGATTATTATGATTATTATTATGATTGTTATGATTGTTGTGGTTATTATGAGGGTTACTATGATTGTAATGGTTGATGGCATAGAAATCATGATCATCATTCAGATTACTATAGCTATTATGATTAATACGGTTATCATGGCTATTATAATGGTTATTATGGTTGTTTCCAAGTTTATTATGGTTATTGTCATGTTTATTATCATTATTATTGTGATTGTTATGTTTGTTGTGGGGTTTATGACGATTACTATGATTATAATTGTTGATAGCATGGTAATTATGATCATCATTCAGATTAGTATAACTATTATGATTATTATGGTTGTTATTGCTAATATAATGGTTATTATGGCTGTTTCCAAGTCTATTATGGTTATTATCATGATTATTATGATTATTATGTTTCTTAGCATGATTATGACAAATACTATGATCATCAATGACATTCTTATGGTGATTACGACTATTACGATTATTATGGCAATAATAACGATTATTAGGTAATTTCTATGATCATTCTGGTTATTATTACGATCTTATGACTATTACGGTTAGTATAACTATTACTATGATTATTACGACCTATTATGATTGTTGCTATGATAATTATGATTATTCCTATGATTGTTATGATTGTTGTGGTTATTATGACGATTACCATGATTATAATGGTTCATAGCATGGTTATTATGATCATCATTCAGATTACTATAGCTATTACGATTATTATGGTTATTATGGCTATTATAATGGTTATTATGATTGATTCCAAGTCTATTACGGTTATTATCATTATTATTATGATTACTATGTTTCTTAGTATGATTACGACGAGTATTATGATCATCACTGAGATTCTTACGGCGATTACGACTATTACGATTATTATGGCTATAATAACCATTATTAGGTTTTTTTCCTGATCATTCTGTTTATTATTACGATGTTATGACTATTACGGTTAGTATAACTATTACTATGATTATTACGGCTATTATGATTGTTGCTATGGTAATTATGATTATTATTATGATTTTTATGATTGTTGTGGTTATTAGGACGATTACTATGATTATAATGGTTGATAGTATGGTAGTTATGATCATCAGTCAGATTAATATAGCTATAATGGTTATTATGGTTATTATGGCTATTATAATGGTTATTAGGGTTGTTTCCAAGTCTATTATGGTTATTATCATGATTATTATGATTATTATGTTTCCTAGTATGATTGTGAGTTTTATTATGATCATTCTTACGATTATTCTGGTTATAATGGCTATTAAGATTATTATGGTTGTAATAACGAGTATTAGGTTATTTCCATGCTTATTCTGTATATTATAACGATGTTATGATTATTACAGTTAGTATAACGATTACTATGATTATTACGGCTATTATGATTGTTGCTATGATTGTTATGATTGTTGTGGGTATTATGACGATTACTATGATTATAATGGTTGATAGCATGGTTATTATGATCATCATTCAGATTACTATAACTATTATGATTATTACGGTTGTTATGGCTATTATAATGGTTATTGTGGCTGTTTCCAAGTCTATTATGGTTATTATCATGATTATTATGATTATTATGTTTCCTAGTATGATTGTGAGTTTTATTATGATCATTCTTACGATTATTCTGGTTATAATGGCTATTAAGATTATTATGGTTGTAATAACGAGTATTAGGTTATTTCCATGATTATTCTGTATATTATAACGATGTTATGATTATTACAGTTAGTATAACGATTACTATGATTATTACGGCTATTATGATTGTTGCTATGATTGTTATGATTGTTGTGGGTATTATGACGATTACTATGATTATAATGGTTGATAGCATGGTTATTATGATCATCATTCAGATTACTATAACTATTATGATTATTACGGTTGTTATGGCTATTATAATGGTTATTGTGGCTGTTTCCATGTCTATTATGGTTATTATCATGATTATTATGATTATTATGCTTCTTAGTACGATTATGACGAGTATTATGATAATCACTGAGATTCTTACGGCGTTTACGACTATTACGATTATTATGGCTATAATAACGGTTATTAGGTAATTTCTATGATCATTCTGTTTATTATTACGATGTTATGACTATTACGGTTAGTATAACTGTTACTATGATTATTACGACCTATTATGATTGTTGCTATGGTAATTATGATTATTATAATGATTTTTATGACTGTTGTGGTTATTATGACGATTACTATGATTATAATGGTTGATAGTATGGTAGTTATGATCATCATTCGGATTACTATGGCTATTAAGATTATTATGGTTATTATGTCTATTATATTGGCTATTATGATCGTTTCCAAGTCTATTATGTGTATTATAATGATTATTATGATTATAATGTTGCTTAGTATTACTGTAAGGGTTATTATGATCATTACTATTATTATTCTGGTTATTATGGTTATTAAGATTATTATGGCTGTAATAACGATTATTAGGTTATTTGCCTGATTATTCTGTATATTATAACGATGTTATGATTATTACGGTCAGTGTAACGATTACTATGATTATCACGGCTATTATGATTGTTGCTATGATAATTATGATTATAATTATGATTGTCATGATTGTTGTGGTTATCATGACGATTACTATGATTATATTGGTTGATAGCATGGTAATCATGATCATCATTCAGATTACTATAGCTATTATGATGAATATCATTATCAGGGCTATTATAATTGTTATTATGGTTGTTTCCAAGTTTATTATGGTTATTGTCATGTTTATTATAATTATTATTATGATTGATATGCTTGTTGTGGTTATTATGACGATTACTACGATTATAACTGTTGATAGCACGATAATTATGATCATCAGTCAGATTACTATAGCTATTATGGTTATTATGGTTCTTATGGCTGTTATAATGGTTATTAGGGTTGTTTCCAAGTCTATTATGGTTATTATCATGATTATTATGATTATTATGTTTCTTAGTATGATTGTGAGGATTATTATGATCATCACTGAGATTCTTATGGTGATTACGACTATTATGATTATTATGGCTATAATAACGATTATTGGGCTATTTCCATGATTATTCTGTTTATTATTACAATGTTATGATTGCTACAGTTAGTATAACTATTACTATGGTAATTACGTCTATTATGATTTTTGCTATGATTATTATGACTATTATTATGATTGTCATGATTTTTGTGGTTATTATGACGATTACTATGATTATAATGGTTGATAGGAGGGTAATCATGATCATCATTCAGATTACTATAGCTATTATGATTAATATGGTTATCATGGCTATTATAATGGTTATTACGGTTGTTTCCAAGTTTATTATGGTTATTGCCATGTTTATTATTATTATTATTATTATGATTGTTATGATTGTTGTGGTTATTATGACGATTACCATGATTATAATTGTTGATAGCATGGTAATTATGATCATCAGTCAGATTACTATAGTTATTATGGTTATTATGGTTATTATGGCTATTATAATGGTTATTAGGGCTGTTTCCAAGTCTATTATGGTTATTATCATGATTATTATGATTATTATGTTTCTTAGTATGATTGTGAGGATTATTATGATCATTATTATGATAGTTCTGGTTATTATGGTTGTTTAGATTATTATGTCTGTAATAACGATTATTAGGTTATTTCCTTGATTATTCTGTTTATTATTACGATGTTATGATTATTACAGTTAGTATAACTATTACTATGACTATTACGGCTATTATGATTGTGCTATGATTATTATGATTATTATTATGATTGTTACGATTGTTGTGGTTATTATGAGGGTTACTATGATTATAATGGTTGATGGCATAGAAATCATGATCATCATTCAGATTACTATAGCTATTATGATTAATACGGTTATCATGGCTATTATAATGGTTATTATGGTTGTTTCCAAGTTTATTATGGTTATTGTCATGTTTATTATCATTATTATTGTGATTGTTATGTTTGTTGTGGGGTTTATGACGATTACTATGATTATAATTGTTGATAGCATGGTAATTATGATCATCATTCAGATTAGTATAACTATTATGATTATTATGGTTGTTATTGCTAATATAATGGTTATTATGGCTGTTTCCAAGTCTATTATGGTTATTATCATGATTATTATGATTATTATGTTTCTTAGCATGATTATGACGAATACTATGATCATCAATGACATTCTTATGGTGATTACGACTATTACGATTATTATGGCAATAATAACGATTATTAGGTAATTTCTATGATCATTCTGGTTATTATTACGATGTTATGACTATTACGGTTAGTATAACTATTACTATGATTATTACGACCTATTATGATTGTTGCTATGATAATTATGATTATTCCTATGATTGTTATGATTTTTGTGGTTATTATGACGATTACCATGATTATAATGGTTCATAGCATGGTTATTATGATCATCATTCAGATTACTATAGCTATTACGATTATTATGGTTATTATGGCTATTATAATGGTTATTATGATTGATTCCAAGTCTATTACGGTTATCATCATTATTATTATGATTACTATGTTTCTTAGTATGATTACGACGAGTATTATGATCATCACTGAGATTCTTACGGCGATTACGACTATTACGATTATTATGGCTATAATAACCATTATTAGGTTTTTTTCCTGATCATTCTGTTTATTATTACGATGTTATGACTATTACGGTTAGTATAACTATTACTATGATTATTACGGCTATTATGATTGTTGCTATGGTAATTATGATTATTATTATGATTTTTATGATTGTTGTGGTTATTATGACGATTACTATGATTATAATGGTTGATAGTATGGTAGTTATGATCATCAGTCAGATTAATATAGCTATAATGGTTATTATGGTTATTATGGCTATTATAATGGTTATTAGGGCTGTTTCCAAGTCTATTATGGTTATTATCATGATTATTATGATTATTATGTTTCCTAGTATGATTGTGAGTTTTATTATGATCATTCTTACGATTATTCTGGTTATAATGGCTATTAAGATTATTATGGTTGTAATAACGAGTATTAGGTTATTTCCATGCTTATTCTGTATATTATAACGATGTTATGATTATTACAGTTAGTATAACGATTACTATGATTATTACGGCTATTATGATTGTTGCTATGATTGTTATGATTGTTGTGGGTATTATGACGATTACTATGATTATAATGGTTGATAGCATGGTTATTATGATCATCATTCAGATTACTATAACTATTATGATTATTACGGTTGTTATGGCTATTATAATGGTTATTGTGGCTGTTTCCAAGTCTATTATGGTTATTATCATGATTATTATGATTATTATGTTTCCTAGTATGATTGTGAGTTTTATTATGATCATTCTTACGATTATTCTGGTTATAATGGCTATTAAGATTATTATGGTTGTAATAACGGTTATTAGGTAATTTCTATGATCATTCTGTTTATTATTACGATGTTATGACTATTACGGTTAGTATAACTATTACTATGATTATTACGACCTATTATGATTGTTGCTATGGTAATTATGATTATTATAATGATTTTTATGACTGTTGTGGTTATTATGACGATTACTATGATTATAATGGTTGATAGTATGGTAGTTATGATCATCATTCGGATTACTATGGCTATTAAGATTATTATGGTTATTATGTCTATTATATTGGCTATTATGATCGTTTCCAAGTCTATTATGTGTATTATAATGATTATTATGATTATAATGTTGCTTAGTATTACTGTAAGGGTTATTATGATCATTACTATTATTATTCTGGTTATTATGGTTATTAAGATTATTATGGCTGTAATAACGATTATTAGGTTATTTGCCTGATTATTCTGTATATTATAACGATGTTATGATTATTACGGTCAGTGTAACGATTACTATGATTATCACAGCTATTATGATTGTTGCTATGATAATTATGATTATAATTATGATTGTCATGATTGTTGTGGTTATCATGACGATTACTATGATTATATTGGTTGATAGCATGGTAATCATGATCGTCAATCAGATTACTATAGCTATTATGATTAATACGGTTATCATGGCTATTATAATGGTTATTATGGTTGTTTCCAAGTTTATTATGGTTATTGTCATGTTTATTATCATTATTATTGTGATTGTTATGTTTGTTGTGGGGTTTATGACGATTACTATGATTATAATTGTTGATAGCATGGTAATTATGATCATCATTCAGATTAGTATAACTATTATGTGTATTATGGTTGTTATTGCTAATATAATGGTTATTATGGCTGTTTCCAAGTCTATTATGGTTATTATCATGATTATTATGATTATTATGTTTCTTAGTATGATTGTGAGGATTATTATGATCATCACTGAGATTCTTATGGTGATTACGACTATTATGATTATTATGGCTATAATAACGATTATTAGGCTATTTCCATGATTATTCTGTTTATTATTACAATGTTATGATTGCTACAGTTAGTATAACTATTACTATGGTAATTACGTCTATTATGATTTTTGCTATGATTATTATGACTATTATTATGATTGTTATGATTTTTGTGGTTATTATGACGATTACTATGATTATAATGGTTGATAGGAGGGTAATCATGATCATCATTCAGATTACTATAGCTATTATGATTAATATGGTTATCATGGCTATTATAATGGTTATTACGGTTGTTTCCAAGTTTATTATGGTTATTGCCATGTTTATTATTATTATTATTATTATGATTGTTATGTTTGTTGTCGTTATTATGACGATTACTTTGATTATAGTTGTTGATAGCATGGTAGTTATGATCATCAGTCAGATTATTATAGCTATTACGGTTATTATGGTTATTATGGCTATTATAATGGTTATTAGGGTTGTTTCCAAGTCTATTATGGTTATTTTCATGATTATTATGATTATGATGTTTTTTAGTATGATTGTGAGGATTATTATGACCATTATTGTGGTTATTCTGCTTATTATGGTTATTAAGAATTATATGGCTGTAATAACGATTATTAGGCTATTTGCATGATTATTCTGTTTATCATTACGATGTTATGATAATTACAGTCAGTATAACCATTACCATGATTATTACGTCTATTATGATTGTTCCTATGATTACTATGACTATTATTATGATTGTTATGATTGTTGTGGTTATTATGACGATTACCATGATTATAATTGTTGATAGCATGGTAATTATGATCATCAGTCAGATTACTATAGTTATTATGGTTATTATGGTTATTATGGCTATTATAATGGTTATTAGGGCTGTTTCCAAGTCTATTATGGTTATTATCATGATTATTATGATTATTATGTTTCTTAGTATGATTGTGAGGATTATTATGATCATTATTATGATAATTCTGGTTATTATGGTTGTTTAGATTATTATGTCTGTAATAACGATTATTAGGTTATTTCCTTGATTATTCTGTTTATTATTACGATGTTATGATTATTACAGTTAGTATAACTATTACTATGACTATTACGGCTATTATGATTGTGCTATGATTATTATGATTATTATTATGATTGTTATGATTGTTGTGGTTATTATGAGGGTTACTATGATTATAATGGTTGATGGCATAGAAATCATGATCATCATTCAGATTACTATAGCTATTATGATTAATACGGTTATCATGGCTATTATAATGGTTATTATGGTTGTTTCCAAGTTTATTATGGTTATTGTCATGTTTATTATCATTATTATTGTGATTGTTATGTTTGTTGTGGGGTTTATGACGATTACTATGATTATAATTGTTGATAGCATGGTAATTATGATCATCATTCAGATTAGTATAACTATTATGATTATTATGGTTGTTATTGCTAATATAATGGTTATTATGGCTGTTTCCAAGTCTATTATGGTTATTATCATGATTATTATGATTATTATGTTTCTTAGCTTGATTATGACGAATACTATGATCATCAATGACATTCTTATGGTGATTACGACTATTACGATTATTATGGCAATAATAACGATTATTAGGTAATTTCTATGATCATTCTGGTTATTATTACGATGTTATGACTATTACGGTTAGTATAACTATTACTATGATTATTACGACCTATTATGATTGTTGCTATGATAATTATGATTATTCCTATGATTGTTATGATTGTTGTGGTTATTATGACGATTACCATGATTATAATGGTTCATAGCATGGTTATTATGATCATCATTCAGATTACTATAGCTATTACGGTTATTATGGTTATTAAGGCTATTATAATGGTTATTATGATTGATTCCAAGTCTATTACGGTTATTATCATTATTATTATGATTACTATGTTTCTTAGTATGATTACGACGAGTATTATGATCATCACTGAGATTCTTACGGCGATTACGACTATTACGATTATTATGGCTATAATAACCATTATTAGGTTTTTTTCCTGATCATTCTGTTTATTATTACGATGTTATGACTATTACGGTTAGTATAACTATTACTATGATTATTACGGCTATTATGATTGTTGCTACGGTAATTATGATTATTATTATGATTTTTATGAATGTTGTGGTTATTATGACGATTACTATGATTATAATGGTTGATAGTATGGTAGTTATGATCATCAGTCAGATTAATATAGCTATAATGGTTATTATGGTTATTATGGCTATTATAATGGTTATTAGGGTTGTTTCCAAGTCTATTATGGTTATTATCATGATTATTATGATTATTATGTTTCCTAGTATGATTGTGAGTTTTATTATGATCATTCTTACGATTATTCTGGTTATAATGGCTATTAAGATTATTATGGTTGTAATAACGAGTATTAGGTTATTTCCATGCCTATTCTGTATATTATAACGATGTTATGATTATTACGGTCAGTGTAACGATTACTATGATTATCACGGCTATTATGATTGTTGCTATGATAATTATGATTATAATTATGATTGTCATGATTGTTGTGGTTATCATGACGATTACTATGATTATATTGGTTGATAGCATGGTAATCATGATCATCATTCAGATTACTATAGCTATTATGATGAATATCATTATCAGGGCTATTATAATTGTTATTATGGTTGTTTCCAAGTTTATTATGGTTATTGTCATGTTTATTATCATTATTATTATGATTGATATGCTTGTTGTGGTTATTATGACGATTACTATGATTATAATGGTTGATAGCACGATAATTATGATCATCAGTCAGATTACTATAGCTATTATGGTTATTATGGTTATTATGGCTGTTATAATGGTTATTAGGGTTGTTTCCAAGTCTATTATGGTTATTATCATGATTATTATGATTATTATGTTTCTTAGTATGATTGTGAGGATTATTATGATCATCACTGAGATTCTTATGGTGATTACGACTATTATGATTATTATGGCTATAATAACGATTATTAGGCTATTTCCATGATTATTCTGTTTATTATTACAATGTTATGATTGCTACAGTTAGTATAACTATTACTATGGTAATTACGTCTATTATGATTTTTGCTATGATTATTATGACTATTATTATGATTGTTATGATTTTTGTGGTTATTATGACGATTACTATGATTATAATGGTTGATAGTATGGTAATCATGATCATCATTCAGATTACTATAGCTATTATGATTAATATGGTTATCATGGCTATTATAATGGTTATTACGGTTGTTTCCAAGTTTATTATGGTTATTGCCATGTTTATTATTATTATTATTATTATGATTGTTATGTTTGTTGTCGTTATTATGACGATTACTTTGATTATAGTTGTTGATAGCATGGTAGTTATGATCATCAGTCAGATTATTATAGCTATTACGGTTATTATGGTTATTATGGCTATTATAATGGTTATTAGGGTTGTTTCCAAGTCTATTATGGTTATTTTCATGATTATTATGATTATGATGTTTTTTAGTATGATTGTGAAGTATATTATGACCATTATTGTGGTTATTCTGCTTATTATGGTTATTAAGAATTATATGGCTGTAATAACGATTATTAGGCTATTTGCATGATTATTCTGTTTATTATTACGATGTTATGATAATTACAGTCAGTATAACCATTACCATGATTATTACGTCTATTATGATTGTTCCTATGATTACTATGACTATTATTATGATTGTTGTGATTGTTGTGGTTATTATGACGATTACCATGATTATAATTGTTGATAGCATGGTAATTATGATCATCAGTCAGATTACTATAGTTATTATGGTTATTATGGTTATTATGGCTATTATAATGGTTATTAGGGCTGTTTCCAAGTCTATTATGGTTATTATCATGATTATTATGATTATTATGTTTCTTAGTATGATTGTGAGGATTATTATGATCATTATTATGATAATTCTGGTTATTATGGTTGTTTAGATTATTATGTCTGTAATAACGATTATTAGGTTATTTCCTTGATTATTCTGTTTATTATTACGATGTTATGATTATTACAGTTAGTATAACTATTACTATGACTATTACGGCTATTATGATTGTGCTATGATTATTATGATTATTATTATGATTGTTAGGATTGTTGTGGTTATTATGAGGGTTACTATGATTATAATGGTTGATGGCATAGAAATCATGATCATCATTCAGATTACTATAGCTATTATGATTAATACGGTTATCATGGCTATTATAATGGTTATTATGGTTGTTTCCAAGTTTATTATGGTTATTGTCATGTTTATTATCATTATTATTGTGATTGTTATGTTTGTTGTGGGGTTTATGACGATTACTATGATTATAATTGTTGATAGCATGGTAATTATGATCATCATTCAGATTAGTATAACTATTATGATTATTATGGTTGTTATTGCTAATATAATGGTTATTATGGCTGTTTCCAAGTCTATTATGGTTATTATCATGATTATTATGATTATTATGTTTCTTAGCATGATTATGACGAATACTATGATCATCAATGACATTCTTATGGTGATTACGACTATTACGATTATTATGGCAATAATAACGATTATTAGGTAATTTCTATGATCATTCTGGTTATTATTACGATGTTATGACTATTACGGTTAGTATAACTATTACTATGATTATTACGACCTATTATGATTGTTGCTATGATAATTATGATTATTCCTATGATTGTTATGATTGTTGTGGTTATTATGACGATTACCATGATTATAATGGTTCATAGCATGGTTATTATGATCATCATTCAGATTACTATAGCTATTACGATTATTATGGTTATTATGGCTATTATAATGGTTATTATGATTGATTCCAAGTCTATTACGGTTATTATCATTATTATTATGATTACTATGTTTCTTAGTATGATTACGACGAGTATTATGATCATCACTGAGATTCTTACGGCGATTACGACTATTACGATTATTATGGCTATAATAACCATTATTAGGTTTTTTTCCTGATCATTCTGTTTATTATTACGATGTTATGACTATTACGGTTAGTATAACAATTACTATGATTACTACGGCTATTATGATTGTTGCTATGGTAATTATGATTATTATTATGATTTTTATGATTGTTGTGGTTATTATGACGATTACTATGATTATAATGGTTGATAGTATGGTAGTTATGATCATCAGTCAGATTAATATAACTATAATGGTTATTATGGTTATTATGGCTATTATAATGGTTATTAGGGTTGTTTCCAAGTCTATTATGGTTATTATCATGATTATTATGATTATTATGTTTCCTAGTATGATTGTGAGTTTTATTATGATCATTCTTACGATTATTCTGGTTATAATGGCTATTAAGATTATTATGGTTGTAATAACGAGTATTAGGTTATTTCCATGCTTATTCTGTATATTATAACGATGTTATGATTATTACAGTTAGTATAACGATTACTATGATTATTACGGCTATTATGATTGTTGCTATGATTGTTATGATTGTTGTGGGTATTATGACGATTACTATGATTATAATGGTTGATAGCATGGTTATTATGATCATCATTCAGATTACTATAACTATTATGATTATTACGGTTGTTATGGCTATTATAATGGTTATTGTGGCTGTTTCCATGTCTATTATGGTTATTATCATGATTATTATGATTATTATGCTTCTTAGTACGATTATGACGAGTATTATGATAATCACTGAGATTCTTACGGCGTTTACGACTATTACGATTATTATGGCCTTAATAACGGTTATTAGGTAATTTCTATGATCATTCTGTTTATTATTACGATGTTATGACTATTACGGTTAGTATAACTATTACTATGATTATTACGACCTATTATGATTGTTGCTATGGTAATTATGATTATTATAATGATTTTTATGACTGTTGTGGTTATTATGACGATTACTATGATTATAATGGTTGATAGTATGGTAGTTATGATCATCATTCGGATTACTATGGCTATTAAGATTATTATGGTTATTATGTCTATTATATTGGCTATTATGATCGTTTCCAAGTCTATTATGTGTATTATAATGATTATTATGATTATAATGTTGCTTAGTATTACTGTAAGGGTTATTTTGATCATTACTATTATTATTCTGGTTATTATGGTTATTAAGATTATTATGGCTGTAATAACGATTATTAGGTTATTTGCCTGATTATTCTGTATATTATAACGATGTTATGATTATTACGGTCAGTGTAACGATTACTATGATTATCACGGCTATTATGATTGTTGCTATGATAATTATGATTATAATTATGATTGTCATGATTGTTGTGGTTATCATGACGATTACTATGATTATATTGGTTGATAGCATGGTAATCATGATCATCATTCAGATTACTATAGCTATTATGATGAATATCATTATCAGGGCTATTATAATTGTTATTATGGTTGTTTCCAAGTTTATTATGGTTATTGTCATGTTTATTATCATTATTATTATGATTGATATGCTTGTTGTGGTTATTATGACGATTACTATGATTATAACTGTTGATAGCACGATAATTATGATCATCAGTCAGATTACTATAGCTATTATGGTTATTATGGTTATTATGGCTGTTATAATGGTTATTAGGGTTGTTTCCAAGTCTATTATGGTTATTATCATGATTATTATGATTATTATGTTTCTTAGTATGATTGTGAGGATTATTATGATCATCACTGAGATTCTTATGGTGATTACGACTATTATGATTATTATGGCTATAATAACGATTATTAGGCTATTTCCATGATTATTCTGTTTATTATTACAATGTTATGATTGCTACAGTTAGTATAACTATTACTATGGTAATTACGTCTATTATGATTTTTGCTATGATTATTATGACTATTATTATGATTGTTATGATTTTTGTGGTTATTATGACGATTACTATGATTATAATGGTTGATAGGATGGTAATCATGATCATCATTCAGATTACTATAGCTATTATGATTAATACGGTTATCATGGCTGTTATAATGGTTATTATGGTTGTTTCCAAGTTTATTATGGTTATTGTCATGTTTATTATCATTATTATTGTGATTGTTATGTTTGTTGTGGGGTTTATGACGATTACTATGATTATAATTGTTGATAGCATGGTAATTATGATCATCATTCAGATTAGTATAACTATTATGATTATTATGGTTGTTATTGCTAATATAATGGTTATTATGGCTGTTTCCAAGTCTATTATGGTTATTATCATGATTATTATGATTATTATGTTTCTTAGCATGATTATGACGAATAGTATGATCATCAATGACATTCTTATGGTGATTACGACTATTACGATTATTATGGCAATAATAACGATTATTAGGTAATTTCTATGATCATTCTGGTTATTATTACGATGTTATGACTATTACGGTTAGTATAACCATTACTATGATTATTACGACCTATTATGATTGTTGCTATGGTAATTATGATTATTATAATGATTTTTATGACTGTTGTGGTTATTATGACGATTACTATGATTATAATGGTTGATAGTATGGTAGTTATGATCATCATTCGGATTACTATGGCTATTAAGATTATTATGGTTATTATGTCTATTATATTGGCTATTATGATCGTTTCCAAGTCTATTATGTGTATTATAATGATTATTATGATTATAATGTTGCTTAGTATTACTGTAAGGGTTATTGTGATCATTACTATTATTATTCTGGTTATTATGGTTATTAAGATTATTATGGCTGTAATAACGATTATTAGGTTATTTGCCTGATTATTCTGTATATTATAACGATGTTATGATTATTACGGTCAGTGTAACGATTACTATGATTATCACGGCTATTATGATTGTTGCTATGATAATTATGATTATAATTATGATTGTCATGATTGTTGTGGTTATCATGACGATTACTATGATTATA
The DNA here is from genome assembly GCF_051401765.1 of Calliopsis andreniformis. NCBI lineage: Eukaryota > Metazoa > Arthropoda > Insecta > Hymenoptera > Andrenidae > Calliopsis > Calliopsis andreniformis. The sequence continues at coordinate 18,634 of NW_027480722.1, read as the reverse complement.
TTGGTTGATAGCATGGTAATCATGATCATCATTCAGATTACTATAGCTATTATGATGAATATCATTATCAGGGCTATTATAATTGTTATTATGGTTGTTTCCAAGTTTATTATGGTTATTGTCATGTTTATTATCATTATTATTATGATTGATATGCTTGTTGTGGTTATTATGACGATTACTATGATTATAACTGTTGATAGCACGATAATTATGATCATCAGTCAGATTACTATAGCTATTATGGTTATTATGGTTATTATGGCTGTTATAATGGTTATTAGGGTTGTTTCCAAGTCTATTATGGTTATTATCATGATTATTATGATTATTATGTTTCTTAGTATGATTGTGAGGATTATTATGATCATCACTGAGATTCTTATGGTGATTACGACTATTATGATTATTATGGCTATAATAACGATTATTAGGCTATTTCCATGATTATTCTGTTTATTATTACAATGTTATGATTGCTACAGTTAGTATAACTATTACTATGGTAATTACGTCTATTATGATTTTTGCTATGATTATTATGACTATTATTATGATTGTTATGATTTTTGTGGTTATTATGACGATTACTATGATTATAATGGTTGATAGGATGGTAATCATGATCATCATTCAGATTACTATAGCTATTATGATTAATACGGTTATCATGGCTGTTATAATGGTTATTATGGTTGTTTCCAAGTTTATTATGGTTATTGTCATGTTTATTATCATTATTATTGTGATTGTTATGTTTGTTGTGGGGTTTATGACGATTACTATGATTATAATTGTTGATAGCATGGTAATTATGATCATCATTCAGATTAGTATAACTATTATGATTATTATGGTTGTTATTGCTAATATAATGGTTATTATGGCTGTTTCCAAGTCTATTATGGTTATTATCATGATTATTATGATTATTATGTTTCTTAGCATGATTATGACGAATAGTATGATCATCAATGACATTCTTATGGTGATTACGACTATTACGATTATTATGGCAATAATAACGATTATTAGGTAATTTCTATGATCATTCTGGTTATTATTACGATGTTATGACTATTACGGTTAGTATAACTATTACTATGACTATTACGACCTATTATGATTGTTGCTATGATAATTATGATTATTCCTATGATTGTTATGATTGTTGTGGTTATTATGACGATTACCATGATTATAATGGTTCATAGCATGGTTATTATGATCATCATTCAGATTACTATAGCTATTACGATTATTATGGTTATTATGGCTATTATAATGGTTATTATGATTGATTCCAAGTCTATTACGGTTATTATCATTATTATTATGATTACTATGTTTCTTAGTATGATTACGACGAGTATTATGATCATCACTGAGATTCTTACGGCGATTACGACTATTACGATTATTATGGCTATAATAACCATTATTAGGTTTTTTTCCTGATCATTCTGTTTATTATTACGATGTTATGACTATTACGGTTAGTATAACTATTACTATGATTATTACGGCTATTATGATTGTTGCTATGGTAATTATGATTATTATTATGATTTTTATGATTGTTGTGGTTATTATGACGATTACTATGATTATAATGGTTGATAGTATGGTAGTTATGATCATCAGTCAGATTAATATAGCTATAATGGTTATTATGGTTATTATGGCTATTATAATGGTTATTAGGGTTGTTTCCAAGTCTATTATTGTTATTATCATGATTATTATGATTATTATGTTTCCTAGTATGATTGTGAGTTTTATTATGATCATTCTTACGATTATTCTGGTTATAATGGCTATTAAGATTATTATGGTTGTAATAACGAGTATTAGGTTATTTCCATGCTTATTCTGTATATTATAACGATGTTATGATTATTACAGTTAGTATAACGATTACTATGATTATTACGGCTATTATGATTGTTGCTATGATTGTTATGATTGTTGTGGGTATTATGACGATTACTATGATTATAATGGTTGATAGCATGGTTATTATGATCATCATTCAGTTTACTATAACTATTATGATTATTACGGTTGTTATGGCTATTATAATGGTTATTGTGGCTGTTTCCAAGTCTATTATGGTTATTATCATGATTATTATGATTATTATGTTTCCTAGTATGATTGTGAGTTTTATTATGATCATTCTTACGATTATTCTGGTTATAATGGCTATTAAGATTATTATGGTTGTAATAACGAGTATTAGGTTATTTCCATGATTATTCTGTATATTATAACGATGCTATGATTATTACAGTTAGTATAACGATTACTATGATTATTACGGCTATTATGATTGTTGCTATGATTGTTATGATTGTTGTGGGTATTATGACGATTACTATGATTATAATGGTTGATAGCATGGTTATTATGATCATCATTCAGATTACTATAACTATTATGATTATTACGGTTGTTATGGCTATTATAATGGTTATTGTGGCTGTTTCCATGTCTATTATGGTTATTATCATGATTATTATGATTATTATGCTTCTTAGTACGATTATGACGAGTATTATGATAATCACTGAGATTCTTACGGCGTTTACGACTATTACGATTATTATGGCTATAATAACGGTTATTAGGTAATTTCTATGATCATTCTGTTTATTATTACGATGTTATGACTATTACGGTTAGTATAACTATTACTATGATTATTACGACCTATTATGATTGTTGCTATGGTAATTATGATTATTATAATGATTTTTATGACTGTTGTGGTTATTATGACGATTACTATGATTATAATGGTTGATAGTATGGTAGTTATGATCATCATTCGGATTACTATGGCTATTAAGATTATTATGGTTATTATGTCTATTATATTGGCTATTATGATCGTTTCCAAGTCTATTATGTGTATTATAATGATTATTATGATTATAATGTTGCTTAGTATTACTGTAGGGGTTATTATGATCATTACTATTATTATTCTGGTTATTATGGTTATTAAGATTATTATGGCTGTAATAACGATTATTAGGTTATTTGCCTGATTATTCTGTATATTATAACGATGTTATGATTATTACGGTCAGTGTAACGATTACTATGATTATCACGGCTATTATGATTGTTGCTATGATAATTATGATTATAATTATGATTGTCATGATTGTTGTGGGTATCATGACGATTACTATGATTATATTGGTTGATAGCATGGTAATCATGATCATCATTCAGATTACTATAGCTATTATGATGAATATCATTATCAGGGCTATTATAATTGTTATTATGGTTGTTTCCAAGTTTATTATGGTTATTGTCATGTTTATTATCATTATTATTATGATTGATATGCTTGTTGTGGTTATTATGACGATTACTATGATTATAATTGTTGATAGCACGATAATTATGATCATCAGTCAGATTACTATAGCTATTATGGTTATTAGGGTTATTATGGCTATTATAATGGTTATTAGGGTTGTTTCCATGTCTATTATGGTTATTATCATGATTATTATGATTATTATGTTTCTTAGTATGATTGTGAGGATTATTATGATCATCACTGAGATTCTTATGGTGATTACGACTATTATGATTATTATGGCTATAATAACGATTATTAGGCTATTTCCATGATTATTCTGTTTATTATTACAATGTTATGATTGCTACAGTTAGTATAACTATTACTATGGTAATTACGTCTATTATGATTTTTGCTATGATTATTATCACTATTATTATGATTGTTATGATTTTTGTGGTTATTATGACGATTACTATGATTATAATGGTTGATAGGATGGTAATCATTATCATCATTCAGATTACTATAGCTATTATGATTAATATGGTTATCATGGCTATTATAATGGTTATTAGGGTTGTTTCCAAGTCTATTATGGTTATTATCATGATTATTATGATTATTATGTTTCTTAGTATGATTGTGAGGATTATTATGATCATCACTGAGATTCTTATGGTGATTACGACTATTATGATTATTATGGCTATAATAACGATTATTAGGCTATTTCCATGATTATTCTGTTTATTATCACAATGTTATGATTGCTACAGTTAGTATAACTATTACTATGGTAATTACGTCTATTATGATTTTTGCTATGATTATTATGACTATTATTATGATTGTTACGATTTTTGTGGTTATTATGACGATTACTATGATTATAATGGTTGATAGCATGGTAATCATGATCATCATTCAGATTACTATAGCTATTATGATTAATATGGTTATCATGGCTATTATAGTGGTTATTACGGTTGTTTCCAAGTCTATTATGGTTATTGCCATGTTTATTATTATTATTATTATTATGATCGTTATGTTTGTTGCCGTTATTATGACGATTACTTTGATTATAATTGTTGATAGCACGATAATTATGATCATCAGTCAGATTACTATAGCTATTATGGTTATTATGGTTATTATGTCTGTTATAATGGTTATTAGGGTTGTTTCCAAGTCTATTATGGTTATTTTCATGATTATTATGATTATGATGTTTCTTAGTATGATTGTGAGGATTATTATGATCATCACTGAGATTCTTATGGTGATTACGACTATTATGATTATTATGGCTATAATAACGATTATTGGGCTATTTCCATGATTATTCTGTTTATTATTACAATGTTATGATTGCTACAGTTAGTATAACTATTACTATGGTAATTACGTCTATTATGATTTTTGCTATGATTATTATGACTATTATTATGATTGTTATGATTTTTGTGGTTATTATGACGATTACTATGATTATAATGGTTGATAGCATGGTATTCATGATCATCATTCAGATTACTATAGCTATTATGATTAATATGGTTATCATGGCTATTATAATGGTTATTACGGTTGTTTCCAAGTTTATTATGGTTATTGCCATGTTTATTATTATTATTATTATTATGATTGTTATGTTTGTTGTCGTTATTATGACGATTACTTTGATTATAGTTGTTGATAGCATGGTAGTTATGATCATCAGTCAGATTATTATAGCTATTACGGTTATTATGGTTATTATGGCTATTATAATGGTTATTAGGGTTGTTTCCAAGTCTATTATGGTTATTTTCATGATTATTATGATTATGATGTTTTTTAGTATGATTCTGAGGATTATTACGACCATTATTGTGGTTATTCTGCTTATTATGGTTATTGAGAATTATATGGCTGTAATAACGATTATTAGGCTATTTGCATGATTATTCTGTTTATCATTACGATGTTATGATAATTACAGTCAGTATAACCATTACCATGATTATTACGTCTATTATGATTGTTCCTATGATTACTATGACTATTATTATGATTGTTATGATTGTTGTGGTTATTATGACGATTACCATGATTATAATTGTTGATAGCATGGTAATTATGATCATCAGTTAGATTACTATAGTTATTATGGTTATTATGGTTATTATGGCTATTATAATGGTTATTAGTGTTGTTTCCAAGTCTATTATGGTTATTATCATGATTATTATGATTATTATGTTTCTTAGTATGATTGTGAGGATTGTTATGATCATTATTATGATAATTCTGGTTATTATGGTTGTTTAGATTATTATGTCTGTAATAACGGTTATTAGGTAATTTCTATGATCATTCTGTTTATTATTACGATGTTATGACTATTACGGTTAGTATAACTATTACTATGATTATTACGACCTATTATGATTGTTGCTATGGTAATTATGATTATTATAATGATTTTTATGACTGTTGTGGTTATTATGACGATTACTATGATTATAATGGTTGATAGTATGGTAGTTATGATCATCATTCGGATTACTATGGCTATTAAGATTATTATGGTTATTATGTCTATTATATTGGCTATTATGATCGTTTCCAAGTCTATTATGTGTATTATAATGATTATTATGATTATAATGTTGCTTAGTATTACTGTAGGGGTTATTATGATCATTACTATTATTATTCTGGTTATTATGGTTATTAAGATTATTATGGCTGTAATAACGATTATTAGGTTATTTGCCTGATTATTCTGTATATTATAACGATGTTATGATTATTACGGTCAGTGTAACGATTACTATGATTATCACGGCTATTATGATTGTTGCTATGATAATTATGATTATAATTATGATTGTCATGATTGTTGTGGGTATCATGACGATTACTATGATTATATTGGTTGATAGCATGGTAATCATGATCATCATTCAGATTACTATAGCTATTATGATGAATATCATTATCAGGGCTATTATAATTGTTATTATGGTTGTTTCCAAGTTTATTATGGTTATTGTCATGTTTATTATCATTATTATTATGATTGATATGCTTGTTGTGGTTATTATGACGATTACTATGATTATAATTGTTGATAGCACGATAATTATGATCATCAGTCAGATTACTATAGCTATTATGGTTATTAGGGTTATTATGGCTATTATAATGGTTATTAGGGTTGTTTCCATGTCTATTATGGTTATTATCATGATTATTATGATTATTATGTTTCTTAGTATGATTGTGAGGATTATTATGATCATCACTGAGATTCTTATGGTGATTACGACTATTATGATTATTATGGCTATAATAACGATTATTAGGCTATTTCCATGATTATTCTGTTTATTATTACAATGTTATGATTGCTACAGTTAGTATAACTATTACTATGGTAATTACGTCTATTATGATTTTTGCTATGATTATTATCACTATTATTATGATTGTTATGATTTTTGTGGTTATTATGACGATTACTATGATTATAATGGTTGATAGGATGGTAATCATTATCATCATTCAGATTACTATAGCTATTATGATTAATATGGTTATCATGGCTATTATAATGGTTATTAGGGTTGTTTCCAAGTCTATTATGGTTATTATCATGATTATTATGATTATTATGTTTCTTAGTATGATTGTGAGGATTATTATGATCATCACTGAGATTCTTATGGTGATTACGACTATTATGATTATTATGGCTATAATAACGATTATTAGGCTATTTCCATGATTATTCTGTTTATTATCACAATGTTATGATTGCTACAGTTAGTATAACTATTACTATGGTAATTACGTCTATTATGATTTTTGCTATGATTATTATGACTATTATTATGATTGTTACGATTTTTGTGGTTATTATGACGATTACTATGATTATAATGGTTGATAGCATGGTAATCATGATCATCATTCAGATTACTATAGCTATTATGATTAATATGGTTATCATGGCTATTATAGTGGTTATTACGGTTGTTTCCAAGTCTATTATGGTTATTGCCATGTTTATTATTATTATTATTATTATGATCGTTATGTTTGTTGCCGTTATTATGACGATTACTTTGATTATAATTGTTGATAGCACGATAATTATGATCATCAGTCAGATTACTATAGCTATTATGGTTATTATGGTTATTATGTCTGTTATAATGGTTATTAGGGTTGTTTCCAAGTCTATTATGGTTATTTTCATGATTATTATGATTATGATGTTTCTTAGTATGATTGTGAGGATTATTATGATCATCACTGAGATTCTTATGGTGATTACGACTATTATGATTATTATGGCTATAATAACGATTATTGGGCTATTTCCATGATTATTCTGTTTATTATTACAATGTTATGATTGCTACAGTTAGTATAACTATTACTATGGTAATTACGTCTATTATGATTTTTGCTATGATTATTATGACTATTATTATGATTGTTATGATTTTTGTGGTTATTATGACGATTACTATGATTATAATGGTTGATAGCATGGTATTCATGATCATCATTCAGATTACTATAGCTATTATGATTAATATCGTTATCATGGCTATTATAATGGTTATTACGGTTGTTTCCAAGTTTATTATGGTTATTGCCATGTTTATTATTATTATTATTATTATGATTGTTATGTTTGTTGTCGTTACTATGACGATTACTTTGATTATAGTTGTTGATAGCATGGTAGTTATGATCATCAGTCAGATTATTATAGCTATTACGGTTATTATGGTTATTATGGCTATTATAATGGTTATTAGGGTTGTTTCCAAGTCTATTATGGTTATTTTCATGATTATTATGATTATGATGTTTTTTAGTATGATTCTGAGGATTATTACGACCATTATTGTGGTTATTCTGCTTATTATGGTTATTGAGAATTATATGGCTGTAATAACGATTATTAGGCTATTTGCATGATTATTCTGTTTATCATTACGATGTTATGATAATTACAGTCAGTATAACCATTACCATGATTATTACGTCTATTATGATTGTTCCTATGATTACTATGACTATTATTATGATTGTTATGATTGTTGTGGTTATTATGACTATTATTATGATTGTTATGATTTTTGTGGTTATTATGACGATTACTATGATTATAATGGTTGATAGCATGGTATTCATGATCATCATTCAGATTACTATAGCTATTATGATTAATATGGTTATCATGGCTATTATAATGGTTATTACGGTTGTTTCCAAGTTTATTATGGTTATTGCCATGTTTATTATTATTATTATTATTATGATTGTTATGTTTGTTGTCGTTACTATGACGATTACTTTGATTATAGTTGTTGATAGCATGGTAATTATGATCATCAGTTAGATTACTATAGTTATTATGGTTATTATGGTTATTATGGCTATTATAATGGTTATTAGTGTTGTTTCCAAGTCTATTATGGTTATTATCATGATTATTATGATTATTATGTTTCTTAGTATGATTGTGAGGATTGTTATGATCATTATTATGATAATTCTGGTTATTATGGTTGTTTAGATTATTATGTCTGTAATAACGATTATTAGGTTATTTCCTTGATTATTCTGTTTATTATTACGATGTTATGATTATTACAGTTAGTATAACTATTACTACGACTATTACAGCTATTATGATTGTGCTATGATTATTATGATTATTATTATGATTGTTATGATTGTTGTGGTTATTATGAGGGTTAGTATGATTATAATGGTTGATGGCATAGAAATCATGATCATCATTCAGATTACTATAGCTATTATGATTAATACGGTTATCATGGCTATGATAATGGTTATTATGGCTGTTTCCAAGTTTATTATGGTTATTGTCATGTTTATTATCATTATTATTATGATTGTTATGTTTGTTGTGGTTATTATGACGATTACTATGATTATAATTGTTGATAGCATGGTAATCATGATCATCATTCAGATTACTATAGCTATTATGATTAATATGGTTATCATGGCTATTATAATGGTTATTACGGTTGTTTCCAAGTTTATTATGGTTATTGCCATGTTTATTATTATTATTATTATTATGATTGTTATGTTTGTTGTCGTTATTATGACGATTACTTTGATTATAGTTGTTGATAGCATGGTAGTTATGATCATCAGTCAGATTATTATAGCTATTACGGTTGTTATGGTTATTATGGCTATTATAATGGTTATTAGGGTTGTTTCCAAGTCTATTATGGTTATTTTCATGATTATTATGATTATGATGTTTTTTAGTATGATTGTGAGGATTATTATGACCATTATTGTGGTTATTCTGCTTATTATGGTTATTGAGAATTATATGGCTGTAATAACGATTATTAGGCTATTTGCATGATTATTCTGTTTATCATTACGATGTTATGATAATTACAGTCAGTATAACCATTACCATGATTATTACGTCTATTATGATTGTTCCTATGATTACTATGACTATTATTATGATTGTTATGATTGTTGTGGTTATTATGACGATTACCATGATTATAATTGTTGATAGCATGGTAATTATGATCATCAGTTAGATTACTATAGTTATTATGGTTATTATGGTTATTATGGCTATTATAATGGTTATTAGTGTTGTTTCCAAGTCTATTATGGTTATTATCATGATTATTATGATTATTATGTTTCTTAGTATGATTGTGAGGATTGTTATGATCATTATTATGATAATTCTGGTTATTATGGTTGTTTAGATTATTATGTCTGTAATAACGATTATTAGGTTATTTCCTTGATTATTCTGTTTATTATTACGATGTTATGATTATTACAGTTAGTATAACTATTACTATGACTATTACGGCTATTATGATTGTGCTATGATTATTATGATTATTATTATGATTGTTATGATTGTTGTGGTTATTATGAGGGTTACTATGATTATAATGGTTGATGGCATAGAAATCATGATCATCATTCAGATTACTATAGCTATTATGATTAATACGGTTATCATGGCTATTATAATGGTTATTATGGCTGTTTCCAAGTTTATTATGGTTATTGTCATGTTTATTATCATTATTATTATGATTGTTATGTTTGTTGTGGTTATTATGACGATTACTATGATTATAATTGTTGATAGCATGGTAATCATGATCATCATTCAGATTACTATAGCTATTATGATTAATATGGTTATCATGGCTATTATAATGGTTATTACGGTTGTTTCCAAGTTTATTATGGCTATTGCCATGTTTATTATTATTATTATTATTATGATTGTTATGTTTGTTGTCGTTATTATGACGATTACTTTGATTATAGTTGTTGATAGCATGGTAGTTATGATCATCAGTCAGATTATTATAGCTATTACGGTTATTATGGTTATTATGGCTATTAGAATGGTTGTTATGGTTGTTTCCATGTCTATTATGTTTATTATAATGATTATTATGATTATGATGTTGCTTAGAATTACTGTGAGGGTTATTATGATCATTACTATTATTATTCTGGTTATTATGGTTATTAAGATTATTATGGCTGTAATAACGATTATTAGGTTATTTGCATGATTATTCTGTATATTATAACGATGTTATGATTATTACAGTCAGTGTAACGATTACTATGATTATTACGACCTATTATGATTGTTGCTATGATAATTATGATTATTCCTATGATTGTTATGATTGTTGTGGGTATTATGACGATTACTATGATTATAATGGTTTATAGCATGGATATTATGGTCATCATTCGGATTACTATGGCTATTAAGATTATCATGGTTATTATGTCTATTATAATGGTTATTATGATCGTTTCCAAGTCTATTATGTTTATTATAATGATTATTATGATTATAATGTTGCTTAGTATTATTGTGAGGGTTATTATGGTCATTATTATTATTATTCTGGTTATTATGGTTATTCAGAATATTATGGCTGTAATAACGATTATTAGGTTATTTCCATGATTATTCTGTTTATTATTACGATATTATGATTATTACAGTTAGTATAGCTATTACTAAGACTATTACGGCTATTATGACTGTTGCTATGATTATTATGATTATTCTTATGATTGTTATGATTGTTGTGGTTTTATGACGATTACTATGATTATAATGGTAGATAGCATGGTAATCATGATCATCATTCAGATTACTATATCTACTATGATGAATATCATTATCAGGGCTATTATAATGATTATTATGGTTGTTTCCAAGTTTATTATGGTTATTGTCATGTTTATTATCATTATTATTATGATTGTTATGTTTGTTGTGGTTATTATGACGATTACTATGATTATAATTGTTGATAGCATGGTAATTATGATCATCAGTCAGATTACTATAGCTATTATGGTTATTATGGTTATTATGGCTATTATAATGGTTATTAGGGTTGTTTCCAAGTCTATTATGGTTATTATCATGATTATTATGATTATTATGTTTCTTAGTATGATTGTGAGGATTATTATGATCATCACTGAAATTCTTATGGTGATTACGTCTATTACGATTATTATGGCTATAATAACGATTATTAGGTTATTTCCATGATTATTCTGTTTATTATTACAATGTTATGATTCCTACAGTTAGTATAACTATTACTATGATAATTACGTCTATTATGATTGTTGCTATGATTATTATGACTATTATTATGATTGTTACGGTTTTTGTGGTTATTATGACGATTACCATGATTATAATTGTTGATAGCATGGTAATTATGATCATCAGTCAGATTACTATACCTATTATGGTTATTATGGTTATTATGGCTATTAGAATGGTTGTTATGGTTGTTTCCATGTCTATTATGGTTATTATCATGATTATTATGATTATTATGTTTCTTAGTACGATTATGACGAGTATTATGATAATCACTGAGATTCTTATGGCGATCACGACTATTACGATTATTATGGCTATAATAACGGTTATTAGGGTATTTCCATGATCATTCTGTTTATTAATTACGATGTTATGATTATTACGGTTAGTATAGCTATTACTATGATTATCAAAGGCTATTATGATTGTTGCTATGATAATTATGATTATTCTTATGATTGCTTTGATTGTTGTTTGTATTATGACGAAAGCCGACTTTCGGCGTGCAACTGTGATACATTAGGCTAGAATAGCTGTTTGGACAAGTTTCGTGACATTTCGTTCAATAACCATCGAGTTTCGTGCAATCTCGGCCGTTTCGCGGCGAAAGTCGACTTTCGGCGTGCAACTGTGCTACATTGCGCTAGAATAGCTGTTTGCACAAGTTTCGTGACATTTCGTTCAATAACCATCGAGTTTCGTGAAATCTCGGCCGTTTCGCGGCGAAAGTCGACTTTCGGCGTGCAACTGTGCTACATTGCGCTAGAATAGCTGTTTGCACAAGTTTCGTGACATTTCGTTCAATAACCATCGAGTTTCGTGAAATCTCGGCCGTTTCGCGGCGAAAGTCGACTTTCGGCGTGCAACTGTGCTACATTGCGCTAGAATAGCTGTTTGCACAAGTTTCGTGACATTTCGTTCAATAACCATCGAGTTTCGTGAAATCTCGGCCGTTTCGCGGCGAAAGTCGACTTTCGGCGTGCAACTGTGCTACATTGCGCTAGAATAGCTGTTTGCACAAGTTTCGTGACATTTCGTTCAATAACCATCGAGTTTCGTGAAATCTCGGCCGTTTCGCGGCGAAAGTCGACTTTCGGCGTGCAACTGTGCTACATTGCGCTAGAATAGCTGTTTGCACAAGTTTCGTGACATTTCGTTCAATAACCATCGAGTTTCGTGAAATCTCGGCCGTTTCGCGGCGAAAGTCGACTTTCGGCGTGCAACTGTGCTACATTGCGCTAGAATAGCTGTTTGCACAAGTTTCGTGACATTTCGTTCAATAACCATCGAGTTTCGTGAAATCTCGGCCGTTTCGCGGCGAAAGTCGACTTTCGGCGTGCAACTGTGCTACATTGCGCTAGAATAGCTGTTTGCACAAGTTTCGTGACATTTCGTTCAATAACCATCGAGTTTCGTGAAATCTCGGCCGTTTCGCGGCGAAAGTCGACTTTCGGCGTGCAACTGTGCTACATTGCGCTAGAATAGCTGTTTGCACAAGTTTCGTGACATTTCGTTCAATAACCATCGAGTTTCGTGAAATCTCGGCCGTTTCGCGGCGAAAGTCGACTTTCGGCGTGCAACTGTGCTACATTGCGCTAGAATAGCTGTTTGCACAAGTTTCGTGACATTTCGTTCAATAACCATCGAGTTTCGTGAAAACTCGGCCGTTTCGCGGCGAAAGTCGACTTTCGGCGTGCAACTGTGCTACATTGCGCTAGAATAGCTGTTTGCACAAGTTTCGTGACATTTCGTTCAATAACCATCGAGTTTCGTGAAATCTCGGCCGTTTCGCGGCGAAAGTCGACTTTCGGCGTGCAACTGTGCTACATTGCGCTAGAATAGCTGTTTGCACAAGTTTCGTGACATTTCGTTCAATAACCATCGAGTTTCGTGAAATCTCGGCCGTTTCGCGGCGAAAGTCGACTTTCGGCGTGCAACTGTGCTACATTGCGCTAGAATAGCTGTTTGCACAAGTTTCGTGACATTTCGTTCAATAACCATCGAGTTTCGTGAAATCTCGGCCGTTTCGCGGCGAAAGTCGACTTTCGGCGTGCAACTGTGCTACATTGCGCTAGAATAGCTGTTTGCACAAGTTTCGTGACATTTCGTTCAATAACCATCGAGTTTCGTGAAATCTCGGCCGTTTCGCGGCGAAAGTCGACTTTCGGCGTGCAACTGTGCTACATTGCGCTAGAATAGCTGTTTGCACAAGTTTCGTGACATTTCGTTCAATAACCATCGAGTTTCGTGAAATCTCGGCCGTTTCGCGGCGAAAGTCGACTTTCGGCGTGCAACTGTGCTACATTGCGCTAGAATAGCTGTTTGCACAAGTTTCGTGACATTTCGTTCAATAACCATCGAGTTTCGTGAAATCTCGGCCGTTTCGCGGCGAAAGTCGACTTTCGGCGTGCAACTGTGCTACATTGCGCTAGAATAGCTGTTTGCACAAGTTTCGTGACATTTCGTTCAATAACCATCGAGTTTCGTGAAATCTCGGCCGTTTCGCGGCGAAAGTCGACTTTCGGCGTGCAACTGTGCTACATTGCGCTAGAATAGCTGTTTGCACAAGTTTCGTGACATTTCGTTCAATAACCATCGAGTTTCGTGAAATCTCGGCCGTTTCGCGGCGAAAGTCGACTTTCGGCGTGCAACTGTGCTACATTGCGCTAGAATAGCTGTTTGCACAAGTTTCGTGACATTTCGTTCAATAACCATCGAGTTTCGTGAAATCTCGGCCGTTTCGCGGCGAAAGTCGACTTTCGGCGTGCAACTGTGCTACATTGCGCTAGAATAGCTGTTTGCACAAGTTTCGTGACATTTCGTTCAATAACCATCGAGTTTCGTGAAATCTCGGCCGTTTCGCGGCGAAAGTCGACTTTCGGCGTGCAACTGTGCTACATTGCGCTAGAATAGCTGTTTGCACAAGTTTCGTGACATTTCGTTCAATAACCATCGAGTTTCGTGAAATCTCGGCCGTTTCGCGGCGAAAGTCGACTTTCGGCGTGCAACTGTGCTACATTGCGCTAGAATAGCTGTTTGCACAAGTTTCGTGACATTTCGTTCAATAACCATCGAGTTTCGTGAAATCTCGGCCGTTTCGCGGCGAAAGTCGACTTTCGGCGTGCAACTGTGCTACATTGCGCTAGAATAGCTGTTTGCACAAGTTTCGTGACATTTCGTTCAATAACCATCGAGTTTCGTGAAATCTCGGCCGTTTCGCGGCGAAAGTCGACTTTCGGCGTGCAACTGTGCTACATTGCGCTAGAATAGCTGTTTGCACAAGTTTCGTGACATTTCGTTCAATAACCATCGAGTTTCGTGAAATCTCGGCCGTTTCGCGGCGAAAGTCGACTTTCGGCGTGCAACTGTGCTACATTGCGCTAGAATAGCTGTTTGCACAAGTTTCGTGACATTTCGTTCAATAACCATCGAGTTTCGTGAAATCTCGGCCGTTTCGCGGCGAAAGTCGACTTTCGGCGTGCAACTGTGCTACATTGCGCTAGAATAGCTGTTTGCACAAGTTTCGTGACATTTCGTTCAATAACCATCGAGTTTCGTGAAATCTCGGCCGTTTCGCGGCGAAAGTCGACTTTCGGCGTGCAACTGTGCTACATTGCGCTAGAATAGCTGTTTGCACAAGTTTCGTGACATTTCGTTCAATAACCATCGAGTTTCGTGAAATCTCGGCCGTTTCGCGGCGAAAGTCGACTTTCGGCGTGCAACTGTGCTACATTGCGCTAGAATAGCTGTTTGCACAAGTTTCGTGACATTTCGTTCAATAACCATCGAGTTTCGTGAAATCTCGGCCGTTTCGCGGCGAAAGTCGACTTTCGGCGTGCAACTGTGCTACATTGCGCTAGAATAGCTGTTTGCACAAGTTTCGTGACATTTCGTTCAATAACCATCGAGTTTCGTGAAATCTCGGCCGTTTCGCGGCGAAAGTCGACTTTCGGCGTGCAACTGTGCTACATTGCGCTAGAATAGCTGTTTGCACAAGTTTCGTGACATTTCGTTCAATAACCATCGAGTTTCGTGAAATCTCGGCCGTTTCGCGGCGAAAGTCGACTTTCGGCGTGCAACTGTGCTACATTGCGCTAGAATAGCTGTTTGCACAAGTTTCGTGACATTTCGTTCAATAACCATCGAGTTTCGTGAAATCTCGGCCGTTTCGCGGCGAAAGTCGACTTTCGGCGTGCAACTGTGCTACATTGCGCTAGAATAGCTGTTTGCACAAGTTTCGTGACATTTCGTTCAATAACCATCGAGTTTCGTGAAATCTCGGCCGTTTCGCGGCGAAAGTCGACTTTCGGCGTGCAACTGTGCTACATTGCGCTAGAATAGCTGTTTGCACAAGTTTCGTGACATTTCGTTCAATAACCATCGAGTTTCGTGAAATCTCGGCCGTTTCGCGGCGAAAGTCGACTTTCGGCGTGCAACTGTGCTACATTGCGCTAGAATAGCTGTTTGCACAAGTTTCGTGACATTTCGTTCAATAACCATCGAGTTTCGTGAAATCTCGGCCGTTTCGCGGCGAAAGTCGACTTTCGGCGTGCAACTGTGCTACATTGCGCTAGAATAGCTGTTTGCACAAGTTTCGTGACATTTCGTTCAATAACCATCGAGTTTCGTGAAATCTCGGCCGTTTCGCGGCGAAAGTCGACTTTCGGCGTGCAACTGTGCTACATTGCGCTAGAATAGCTGTTTGCACAAGTTTCGTGACATTTCGTTCAATAACCATCGAGTTTCGTGAAATCTCGGCCGTTTCGCGGCGAAAGTCGACTTTCGGCGTGCAACTGTGCTACATTGCGCTAGAATAGCTGTTTGCACAAGTTTCGTGACATTTCGTTCAATAACCATCGAGTTTCGTGAAATCTCGGCCGTTTCGCGGCGAAAGTCGACTTTCGGCGTGCAACTGTGCTACATTGCGCTAGAATAGCTGTTTGCACAAGTTTCGTGACATTTCGTTCAATAACCATCGAGTTTCGTGAAATCTCGGCCGTTTCGCGGCGAAAGTCGACTTTCGGCGTGCAACTGTGCTACATTGCGCTAGAATAGCTGTTTGCACAAGTTTCGTGACATTTCGTTCAATAACCATCGAGTTTCGTGAAATCTCGGCCGTTTCGCGGCGAAAGTCGACTTTCGGCGTGCAACTGTGCTACATTGCGCTAGAATAGCTGTTTGCACAAGTTTCGTGACATTTCGTTCAATAACCATCGAGTTTCGTGAAATCTCGGCCGTTTCGCGGCGAAAGTCGACTTTCGGCGTGCAACTGTGCTACATTGCGCTAGAATAGCTGTTTGCACAAGTTTCGTGACATTTCGTTCAATAACCATCGAGTTTCGTGAAATCTCGGCCGTTTCGCGGCGAAAGTCGACTTTCGGCGTGCAACTGTGCTACATTGCGCTAGAATAGCTGTTTGCACAAGTTTCGTGACATTTCGTTCAATAACCATCGAGTTTCGTGAAATCTCGGCCGTTTCGCGGCGAAAGTCGACTTTCGGCGTGCAACTGTGCTACATTGCGCTAGAATAGCTGTTTGCACAAGTTTCGTGACATTTCGTTCAATAACCATCGAGTTTCGTGAAATCTCGGCCGTTTCGCGGCGAAAGTCGACTTTCGGCGTGCAACTGTGCTACATTGCGCTAGAATAGCTGTTTGCACAAGTTTCGTGACATTTCGTTCAATAACCATCGAGTTTCGTGAAATCTCGGCCGTTTCGCGGCGAAAGTCGACTTTCGGCGTGCAACTGTGCTACATTGCGCTAGAATAGCTGTTTGCACAAGTTTCGTGACATTTCGTTCAATAACCATCGAGTTTCGTGAAATCTCGGCCGTTTCGCGGCGAAAGTCGACTTTCGGCGTGCAACTGTGCTACATTGCGCTAGAATAGCTGTTTGCACAAGTTTCGTGACATTTCGTTCAATAACCATCGAGTTTCGTGAAATCTCGGCCGTTTCGCGGCGAAAGTCGACTTTCGGCGTGCAACTGTGCTACATTGCGCTAGAATAGCTGTTTGCACAAGTTTCGTGACATTTCGTTCAATAACCATCGAGTTTCGTGAAATCTCGGCCGTTTCGCGGCGAAAGTCGACTTTCGGCGTGCAACTGTGCTACATTGCGCTAGAATAGCTGTTTGCACAAGTTTCGTGACATTTCGTTCAATAACCATCGAGTTTCGTGAAATCTCGGCCGTTTCGCGGCGAAAGTCGACTTTCGGCGTGCAACTGTGCTACATTGCGCTAGAATAGCTGTTTGCACAAGTTTCGTGACATTTCGTTCAATAACCATCGAGTTTCGTGAAATCTCGGCCGTTTCGCGGCGAAAGTCGACTTTCGGCGTGCAACTGTGCTACATTGCGCTAGAATAGCTGTTTGCACAAGTTTCGTGACATTTCGTTCAATAACCATCGAGTTTCGTGAAATCTCGGCCGTTTCGCGGCGAAAGTCGACTTTCGGCGTGCAACTGTGCTACATTGCGCTAGAATAGCTGTTTGCACAAGTTTCGTGACATTTCGTTCAATAACCATCGAGTTTCGTGAAATCTCGGCCGTTTCGCGGCGAAAGTCGACTTTCGGCGTGCAACTGTGCTACATTGCGCTAGAATAGCTGTTTGCA